>NC_090442.1:380236607-380539638 GCF_031143425.1 Pleurodeles waltl
TGCATATTAGGAATATGGGGTTCATGTAAATTATGTCAAAAGATAAAATTGAAAATATCTAAAAATAATCAGAGGAGGGAAGAACAAAAAAGAGAAAGAATTTATAGGGAAGATTTAGGAAGGAGACAAAATACAGCAGAAACTGAATTGTGAAATGATAGTAAAGAAAGGTGTGATGACATATTTAGTCATCAGAGGAGGTACTGTTGGAGCAGTTATGCTAAATAGAAATTATTAATGACTGTTCATGTGTTTTGATTGACAAAAGTTCATAGAGAAATTAACCGTAGAGGAAATAATGTGCATGTTTAAAAATGTGCCCATGGAGAATGGTAGTCACTTACACAAATTTGTACTAAAATGATAAAAAATGCGTAAAATAATGAAAATGTGTAATAATAATGTAGTAATGTGCCATAATGAGATGTATAACCCATGTTTTGTATTAAGTTGTAGAGTTAACTTAGCCGAAGTTGTGGCCTAGTTTTGCCAGGCCTCATGCAGAAGCTGAAATATTAGAGCATGCTGGAGGAAAGCGACTATGATAAACTAGCCTTGAACCACTCAATGTTAAGGTCTAGTTAGCTAGAATTTTTTGCAATGTACTGATGGACAGAAGATGATGGAATCAAATTACTACAATTGTGTGTCGAGTAGACAAGATGTACTTTCCCAGGACTCAAAAAATAGAGACACTGACTGAAGAGGAAGATGCAACATTTTCGATACCTGATGAGCCGGATGATGAGGATATCGAGCAATGAACCAATCAATGAACTGAGAACGGTGAAATACTAGAACTCATAGATGTGTAGAATTAAATGAAATGGGTAGCGTCACATATGGTGATTAATTGACCAATTAGGAATTAGGGGGATGGACTGAAAAACTCTTAATAAAAACTTGTGACAAGGAGCTAAAACTAGAGATGCAAGAGGTGAAATGCTGACGTCAAGAGACGCGGTTCGAGATTCTGTTATTGGGCTTATGTACCTGAAAGCCTGATGTGTTGCTGATCAATTGATGACCTGAAGACGAAGACTGACTTTGTTGCTGATCCATTCCGTAGATGGGTAGCTATGACAATGTGACTGATTAACTTCTGTGCCTTTCTTTCTAGGTACCAACTGCGCTGTTTTCTTATAGTTTTTCCTCTTAGCTAGATGTTTTCCACTTAGCCCAATGCAGAGCGGTCTTAATGCACCTACTACTCCAGTAGCACAAAACCAGGTGCCACAGTCGAATGTCCAGAGAATTTACCCTGATGTACCTATTATGGAAACTGCCACAAATGTAATAGTGCCAACAGGACAGTTTTTCCTGAAACCGATATTGGTTCAGACAGAACCATCTCCACTTTTACTGCCTCAAGTGCAGTCACAAGCAATGCCAGAGTACACTCCGATAATAGGGACACAGTCAGATAGGCCTGTACTGATGAGTCGGAATACAGGAATTATGCACCCACAGAACTTCAGTGTCAGACCAAGCCCAGATGCTGTATCAATACCTGTCACCATTGGTCCAATTCTATCTTTGTTTGCACAAGAGAATAACAGAGCAAGTGGACAGTGAGTCCTGAGTCAAAATACAATGAGGGGAGGACTTAATGAGAATACTCAAGTAGTCTCTCCTATGAAACAGACCTTTGATAGATCAAGATCATTGTTAGACTAGACCTTAGCCCATTCAGAGCTCCTCCGGATATTGAAATAGGGTCGAACGTTGGTCAGAGCCTAAAATTGCTGGCACCGCAGACTCTAGAGGTAGTTGTGCAACCGATCCCACATGCTCAGGCCAGCAACATTTTGTTGCAAGGTTTGACTGCTCAACAACTGACTAAATGGTTAGACAAGCTGAGTACCCCACAGAGTGCTCCTAGAGGAGAGGAGTACTTGAACTACACAAAAGTAGGAATGGAAGCGGGTGAGCTCATTGAAGGAATTATGGGTGCGAACAGACTAGAGTCCTAAACAGAAGCAGAATTGAGATACCTGGGCCCAAAAATTATGAGGGCAGTGAGCAATGTACATCAATGGTACCAGCAGCAGACCGGTTCATGAAACTTGCAAAATGCCTGTGGGAAGACTTGAACACTCTTAGAGATAGTAGTTCCAGATGATTTGTGGATGAAGGGCAAGATGAGTATTGATTGGCCGACAAGAGAACCAGAGAGAGATCCGGCTACAGGTGTGCCATCTCCTGAGGTAATGGAATATTATTACAAAGTGATTACATTTTTTTAAATGAGAATTTCACTGAATAACATTGAATGGCAGGGAATGGACAAGACAGCTTAGGAAGCGAAAGAGTCGATACATGCATATTATGAGAGATTGTTGCAGGCGTTTAAGCATTACAGTGGTACAGAGACAATTGAGCCAAAAGACATGTTTCATTTTGTATTCAGATTTGTAGAAGGATTGAGACCTGAAATTAGCCAGATGATTAAGAGTCATTTGATTTGCTTTCAGGTAAAACCGATTGATGAGGTATTGCAGTATGCAAAGTACTGTAGTGACGAGATTGAATTGAAGCAGAGAAAGCTGAAAGAAAAGGCGGTGGTGATACAGATTAAAGCGGCACAAACAGGGATGCAGGGAAATTTTCCACAGCTGCAGCAACCGCAGCAGCAAGGAAATGTGGTATTTCAAAATCCGATTAGAGGGAGAGGTCACTGAGGTAGTTGGAACCGTGGTCTCAACTTGGGTACTATAGTGGTTCAGAATGATGTGCAGGGAATGAAGAGATTGTTGCCTTGTCACGCTTGTGGAGCCGTCGGACATTGGAAGTGGGAGTGTCCGATGACGGTACAGAAGTTATTGTTCAGCAAACAGGTGACATCAATTCTTTCCAAAACATGAGAGGACCGAGAATGAGAGGCCATGATCCAAATTTTCATAACAATGTGAATCAAACGCAAAATTATCAACCCATGCAGCAGGTGCAAATGCCACATGTACAAATTACCGAGTTACAGCCAATGCAACAGCAGTTTCAAATGGTACCTATACAGCAAATACAAATGTCTCAACCCCAATGGAAAAGCAGCAGGTTATGCTTCCTCAACAGGTCACACGTCAGAAGTTTAGCCAGAATAGTAACACAGTACACCAATTCCCGTTACACAGTGAGAATGGAATAAACGATGACTGGATGAGTGGAAGTTCGGATGAAGAGGAATGTGTGCTTGCAGCTTCTTTAGAAGTAGATCAGAAAGGCCCATATGTAAAGGGAAGAGTAATGGGTCACAGAGTTTCATTCCTGGTTGACACAGGAGCAACACACTCTACAGTGAGAACTGCAGAAGTTCCAAACTTGCCTCTTTCAGGAAAGACAGTCCAGATTGTAGGAGCAGTGAATCAGTATTTGACCAACCCAATTACAGAACCAGTTCAGGTTACAATTGGCAACTTTAAAGGATTGGACAAATTCGAAGTCTGTGATTCAAGTCCGGTATCCCTGTTGGAAAGAGACTTGGGCCCGTATTGATACTTTTTTAGCGCCGCATTTGCGCCGCTTTTTGATGCAAAACGACGCAAACCTACAAAATACAATGGTATTTTGCAAGTTTGCGCCGTTTTTGCGTCCAAAAACGACGCAAATGCGGCGCAAAAAAAGTATAAATATGGGCCTTGCTGTGTAAAACCAGGTGCTCAATGTCAGCATCAGGGCAGTGCGCGCTCTACGTGCGACTAAAATGCAAAAACCTAGCCATTTCAGGCTAACATAATTTATGAATTGTACTGATATGATGTTGTTTAACCTTTTGCATTGCAGCGTTTAATCTTGAAGGCTTATGTTCAGCATGCATATAAATACTGTTCATATGTGATGTACTGCTGCAGGTTTTCAGACTGTGTCAGGGTGTGGTCCCGTTCCAGAGCCTTCTCGAAGTTTTCCCTGCAGCATGCCTGGGTGAGGTTTGTGGGCTGGGCCAAGACTCTATATAAGGGAGCCAGCCCAGCTCCACGTGCTCACTATTCAGAGGTCCCGGTGCAGAGCAGCAGCAACTTCCTGAGCTCCTGTTCCGGCGGCCTACTTTGACCCTC
The DNA here is from genome assembly GCF_031143425.1 of Pleurodeles waltl. Taxonomy (NCBI): domain Eukaryota; kingdom Metazoa; phylum Chordata; class Amphibia; order Caudata; family Salamandridae; genus Pleurodeles; species Pleurodeles waltl. The sequence continues at coordinate 380,240,660 of NC_090442.1, forward strand.
CAGGCCTCGCCTTCTTTTCACTTCATTTGGTGATTCTAGATCAGGGCGGTAAGACGGAGGTCGGGCTGGGCCCCCGACTCCGTAATCAAAGACGCTCGAGTTCTTGGGCCTATTCTTCGCATGATAAGCAATTTGACTCTTGTGCGTGTGAATGTGCGCTTAGTCGTTTCATGGCATTTACATGTGGATACTCGAATCGGCAAAAAGCGTGATTCTTTCCTCATGCGTAATTCATGTTATTCATTGTGCGCTACCATTTCTTGGCAGTTACATGGTGACATTCGAATCGGCAAGACGTGCGATTCGTTTCTCATGCTTAGTTCATGTTATTCATTGTGCGCTACCATTCCTTGGCAGTTACATGGTGGCATTTGAATCGGCAAGACGCGCGCGCAGTTCCTTGAGTGTAATTCATGTTATTCATTGTACTCTACCATTTCCGGACATTCGTTTGGTGACTGTCGAATCGGCAAGCAGCACGATTCCCTTTCTGTGTTAAAAAATCACGGTGTTCATTATGCGCTACCATTTTAAGACATTTACTTGGTGGTTTTCGAGTTGGCAAGTTGCGTAATTTATTTCCCAAGTTTAATTTGAGTTATTCATGGTGCACAAATCATTCAATGGTATTTTCTATCTATGTGAAAATCTGCAATGTGCGCAATTCATGTTCCGGCAATTTGAGGGAACAAAAGCCAGAGTTCAAGATGTAATGTTGTGTGTTCCTAATATGTTTTCTCCAAAACCTGATTCAAATGACGGTTTAGAAATCATTCAGATTGTTTCCTGAACCTCAGGTTGAATTTGAAAGTTGCATTTAACTTTTCTTGATTCCCTCACAGGTACCCAGTCGTCTTGAAGCCTAGTCATTTTAAGTCTATGCTTAGGTTTTCCATGCTTTTAGAATGACAATGTTTAGAGTCATAGTCTAATATTGATTCATATGATAAAATCATGATATTGTGTGTTCTAATCTTTTTGCTTCCTACAGGTCTCCTTCCCAGCTGTTCCCTTCCTAATCGCCTTTTCCCCACTTGGACTCTCTTAGACTCTGTGACAATTCTAATCAGAGTATTGGAGCTGTCTTGTGGTGGAAGTGTTGGGAACGTGCACAGACCCCGAGGATCTGGTGACTCTGACAGAATAGTGAGCCCACAAATTATTATCCTCCTGGTTTGTGTTTGTTCTGAACATGGCCACACTGGACGAGCTAGTCAAGGCTATCACTCAGCTCCAAGCAGAAGTGGTATCATCAAAAGATTTGGCATCTAGCCTAGCTGAGAGAGTGAGTCAGTTACAGGATAAGTTAGAAAAGAAGGAACAAAATCCCCCAGGTGTGTCTTGGCCAGGTTCCTCTTCTCAGAATTCTGGAGGTAATCTGACAAACATTTCCCTAAATGTTCCTTCAGCCATTCCTTTAGCTCCCCCAGAACGGTTCTCAGGTGACCCCTTGAAAGGGCAATCTTTCCTGGTTCAAGTGGAATTACACTTCACCTGCAGACCACATAATTTCCCCGATGCCCAGTCCAAAGTAGCTTTCTTGTTATCATATCTGTCTGGAGATGCAGCTACCTGGGCTATTCCTCTTGTGCATAAGGATAGTCCTCTATTGTACAACTGGAGAAATTTTGTTCATGAGTTTGAGCAAGTTTTTGATCGTAGAACTGTAACACTGTCAGCAGATCGTGAATTATTAGACTTACGCCAAGGGAATCAGGACTTAGGCCCTCATTCCGCTGCCCGCCAGGCGGGAACCGGCATTTGGCCACCATGCGGCCAAAATACCGCTTCCCGCATTCCGACATTCCCGCTGGGCCGGCAGGCGCTAGCCAAGTTAGCGCCGGCCGGCCCAGCGGGAATGGGGGCCGCAACACAGGAGCCGGCTCCGAATGGAGCCGGGCGGTGTTGCGGCGGTGAGACGGGTGCAGTTGCACCCGTCACGCTTTTCACTGTCTGCTAGACAGACAGTGAAAAGCTTCATGGGGCCCCCAGGGGCCCCAGGACACCCCTTACTGCCAGCCTCTTTCTGGCGGTGAAAACCACCAGAAACAGGCTGGCGGTAAGGGGGTCAGAATCCCCAGGGCAGCGCTGCCCTGACGGATTCGCCCAGCCGGGGCAAAAACGGCAGGAAACCGCCGGCCCCGGTTTTCTGACCGCGGCTTTACCGCCGCGGTCAGAATGGGCTTGGAAGCACCGCCAGCCTGTTGGCGGTGCTTCCGTCATTCGTGGCCCTGGAGGTCTTGGACCGCCAGGGTCAGAATGACCCCCTTAGTGTCATATTTAGCCAACTTTAATCGGCTGGTCGCTGAGATTTCCTGGCCTGAAGAAAAACAAGCAGATTTGTTCTATAAGGGACTCAAAGAGAAGTTGAAAGATATCCTAGCTCAAATCGACCTGCAACCTACACACTGTCAAGAATTGATAAACCTTGTCTTGAGGCTTGATCATCGTTTATCAGAACGAAAAGGAACACGCAAAAGGACAGAAAAATATTTCTGGCGTGTTCACGACAATAGAGACTCAAGAACTCCGAAAGAAAGAACGCCGGAACCGATGGAAATTGGAACCATCTGGAGACCGTTGACCCAAGATGAAAAAGACCTACGTTGAAAGAATGGACAATGTCTCTATTTTGGACGCAAGGGTCATTTTGCCAAAGATTGTCCAATCAAACCAAAGAGCAAACGAGGTCCAGTTGAGAAGGTTGCAGCCAATGCACAAGTCGAGTCAGAAAAACTAAAGCGCCCAAGATGCATAGAAGGGTTGCTCTTGGGTGTCACTGTGGACCCTTCACAATCTAGACATCTCAAACTGGGAATAAGAGTTCAGGCTAAGAAAAAGACCTATTTAAAAAAGGCTCTAGTCGATTCTGGGGCTACCGGGAACTTTGTTAACGCCCAACTGGTTCGTACATGGGGGATCCCATGTATTGGAAAGAAGACCCCAGAAATCATCCAGTCAGTTGATGGAAAAACTCTTGACTGGAGGTCCAGTAACTCTTCAGACTGTCCCCTTGTTGGTGATTTGAGAGGATAAGAATCAAAGAAAGAAACATAAAGAGAAACTTATCCTTGACGTGATCCATGCTCCCCAATATGGAATAATCCTTGGTTTACCATGGTTAACTCATCACAATCCAGAAATTAATTGGGCAGAACGAAAGGTCGTGTTCTCATCTGCGCTATGTAAAGAACAATGCCTCCAAAAGATTCCAGTATCAAAAGATTGCAACTCTTGCATAGCTACTGCCGCGGAGAAAGAAATTCAACTGCCCAAACAGTATTCATCTTATGAGGATGTATTTGATGAAAAAGAAGCAGAGAACCTACCTCCTCATAGATCTTATGACTGTCAAATTGATCTAGTCCCAGGTGCGATACTTCCCAATTGTCATGTATATGCCCTGTCAGAACATGAAAATCAACATGTACGAAAGTATCTGGAGCAATTCTTGGAGAATGGTTTCATTCGTTCTTCTAAGTCTCCTACAGCTTCTCCTTTGTTTTATGTTCTGAAGGCGAATGGAGAACTTCAAACTTGTATCGACTATAGAGGACTGAACAAAGTCACCATCAAGAATAAATATCCTTTGCCACTGATTCCGGTCTTACTGGAGCAAGTAAAGAAAGCAAAAATCTACACGAAGCTTGATCTCCGAGGTGCTTATCATCTGGTCAGAATGAGAGAGGGTGACGAATGGAAAACAGCGTTCAAGACAAGATATGGCATTTTTGAATATACCGTCATGCCTTTTGGTCTGTGTAATGCTGCAGCAGCATTTCAATTTTTCTTGAATGACGTTCTTAGAGACTACCTCAACATATTTGCCATAGTCTACATCGATGACATTTTGATCTACTCAGACAATGAAGATGAACATGTCCAACATGTCAAGAAAATTCTTGCAGCCCTTCGAAAGCACCATTTTTATTGCAAACTAACCAAGTGTGAGTTTCATGTTACCACAGTTGAGTTTTTGGGGGTTATTCTTACCCCTCAAGGTATGGTGATGGCAGAAAAGAAAGTAAAGGCTGTATCCGATAGGTCCACCCCAAAGATTGTTTGTGATGTACAATGTTTCCTGGGGTTTGCAAATTTTTATCAGAGGTTCATAAATCATTTCTCCCAGACAGTGGCTCCAATCACTAAGTTATTAAGAAAGAAGGAGAAATTTGTATGGTCCCCAGAAGCTGACCAAGCCTTTTCAACTTTGAAAGAAGCTTTCTCCACTGCCCCAGTCTTGACTCATCCTGACGCGGATCGACCCTTCATAGTGGAAGCTGATGCTACAGATGTGGCAATAGAAGCAGTCTTGTCGCAACGAAACAAGGACACTGGTCAACTTCATCCTGTAGCTTACATGTCTTGGAAGTTGAATGAAGCCGAACAGAACTATGTCATTGCTGAAAAAGAGCTTCTGGCGCCTGTGAAGAATGGAGACATCATTTGTTGGGTGCCAAATACACTGTCACGGTATATACTGATCATCGCAATCTTCAGTTCATGAGTTCCGCCAGACTTTTGACTCCTCGGCAATTACGTTGGATGTTTTTTTTTGCCGAATTTTATTTTGCGGTAACCTTCCGACCAGGTAAAGACAATCGCAAAGCTGACGCCTTGTCCCGCCAAGAGTCTACCACGTTGCCTGCAATTCAAACCTCCAGAGCTATCATTGCTCCCAACAAAGTCTTATGTATCATCAAAACTGAAGATTTCTTTGAAGACATCCGCAACTCTTTCACTGTTGAGAAATGGCAGACATGGGCCCAAGCAGATTCCAAAAGGTCAATCAAGCAAGGTTTACCTTTTCATGGCGCTTGTTTGTTCGTGCCCACTACCAAACTTCACAATATTGTGTTTCATTGTTTACATGTTATACCTACGGCAGGTCATCCAGGTACTCCAAAAACTCTTGAATTAATCCAACACTATTTTTGGTGGCCTACCCTAACAAAAGATGTAAAAGCGATGGTAAACAACTGCGAAGTCTGTGCTCACACTAAAACAAGTCATTCAAAACCGAAAGGGTTGTTGCATCCACTTCCAACTCCAAGTCATCCATGGGAGCACATTTCTTTAGACTTTATTACCGGTCTACCAGTGGTTCAACAGCATTCAGTAATTCTGGTGGTAGTTGACCGTCTCACGAAATATGGACATTTCATTGCCTGTAAGAAATTGCCCACCTCTAGTGAAATAGCAACTATTTTACTGACCAGAGTGGTTCGTTAACATGGACTGCCAAGGATGATCCTCTCCGATCGGGGGTCACAATTTGCTTCCAATTTCTGGAAGACATTGTGTAAAACACTCCAAGTGACATCTACACTATCTCCTAGCCACCATCCTCAAACAGATGGTCAAACGGAGAGACTAAATCAGACTTTGAAGCAATACCTACGTGCTTACGCTGAAAAAGCACTTCATTCTTGGACATCAATGCTCTGGTTGGCTGAGTTAGCCTACAATAACTCTGTAGACGGGTCTCCGTGACCACGCCTACCACGCCCACGGCCTGGCGTCTCTCGCGCGCCGCACCGGAAGGACTCACGCGTTCCCATGGAAACATGGGAACGCCGACTGACGCGCGCGAGGCTGATTTCCGGAGCCCCGCACTAAAAGGAAAGAAGGACTCGTAGAAAGGGAGAGAGGAGTTCTCCTGGAGAACGCTGAGGAGAGAAGACGCGAAGGAGACGCCGCGACCAGAGAAGGAAGACCACCCGGAAGTCCTGGAGAGACGCGAAGAAGGGGGAAGTCGAACCCCCGAGACGAGCACTTGCCGCCACGACCCTGGAGGGTCGTGGCTTACTAAGGTACAGTCCTTGTTTCAAGGACAGGGTAAACACCGTATTATATATAGAACCCAAGGGGGAGGAGGAGGAGGAACGGAGGGGAGGGAGGAAAGAGAGCAAGTGTGAAGGGAGACACGGAGGGGAAAAGACCTAAGAAACCTCTACGTGGGCCAGCACTAACGAGGAATTGGTTGTCACTAGTTTTTCCTTGCCCGGACACAACCTCACTACCGGGCTGTCTCTACCCACACCTACCCCTTTCTTCCACAATCCCCCCCCTGCATGAACACATAAAACTGTCCCCAAATTACCTAAAACCACTTACCGTCGTTTCCTGCTGTCTTTTGTGTTTCCGGTTTCACCTGGGAGGTCCCGAGAACTGCCACCATCAGAAGACCTAGGGAAGACAGGACAGAGACAAGAGAAGAAGAAGAAATTACCCGAACGGACCATCATCACTCAGTGCTAGATCCTACATCAACTTTCACTATACAATAAAACCCTTTTGGCACCATACTTACGTCTCCGAGTCCTCAGTACCGCCGATCCCCACAACAGTGGTGTCAGAAGTGGGATCTGTTAACAAAACCCAGGTGGTACAACGAGGGGTACAGGATGGGGGAGAAGCCCACGCTGGAAGATATGATCAAGCAGCTGGCGGAAGGCCAACGACATCTACAATTGGTGTGGGAGGCGCAGCAAAGGGAAGCAAAAGAGGACCAGGAGGCTCTACAAAATGCCTTAAAAAGTCAAGCCACCATTATGGCTAACAATCAGCTGGTGCATGAGACCGCACTCCAGAAATTAACAGACACTATCGCAGCAAGTAAGGTACACCCTAATGTCCCGAGCTCAGTCCTACAAAAATTTCAAGAAGGAGAGGACCCTGATTCCTTCTTCACAAATTTCGAACGGGTGGCCTCCTCAGCCCAATGGCCGGAAGAACGCTGGGGACAATATGTTGCCCCGCTCCTGAGTGGTATCCATCAGACTGCATACCAGGCCGCGAATCCAGGGGGTACCACTCCTTAGAAGGATATCAAGAGTAGTATTTTGGAAAGAGTGGGTCACGATACTGAATATTATAGGATGAAGTTCCGGAAGGTAAAATGGGGACAGAGTGAGGACCCCCGCACATTCTATTTCTAGGTAAAAGACTTGGGTCTCAAATGGCTGGGGCCCTTAGGAACCGACAGAGAGGATATCATTAAAGCAGTTATCCTTGAACAATATATGGACTCCCTCCCAGGCAGTACTAGGAACTGGATAAGACAACACCCCAAGATAGACACGGAACTGGCAGTAGATCTAGCCTGTGCGTATCACAGATCCATTGACGTCAAGGCTTTAGGTCCCCGAAATAGTGTCAAACCTTCTGTGGGTGCTTTCAAATATCCTCTTCGACGAACAGTGGAAGAGCCAGGAACTCCCCGACCCGGAGAAACAAACCCCATGCAACAGCCACAATGTTTTAGCTGTGGGGAGTGCGGACACATTGCAAGAGTGTGTCCCAGAAAAGGTGACAGGGTAGAACCTATGGAAATAGGGGTCACCCGGGGCAGGGTACTCTGCACGGGAAGAGGTCATCATCAGTTCAAACAGGTCCTCAAAATAAATGGAACAGCAGTAGAAGCTCTAATTGATTCGGGTTATAGCCAGTCTGTAATACGTAGCAACCTAATAAACCAAAGTGATCCGACCCCGAGTCAGTGGGTTACCATCTGTTGCATTCATGGGGATAAGGAGAATTATCCCCTAGTCTTGATCAGAATAGAATGGGGAGAATTTCATGACTTCCTTCCTGTAGGGATTATGGACAGATTAGTTGAAGACTGTGTCATTGGTACAGATTACATCCACTTCACTGCTCTTTTAGAAAAAAACAAAAATCAGGGGCTATCTTCTGATTGGTGGTCAGAAGCACCCCTTTCCAACAGTCACATTGAGAGCTCCCCAGTTCGCGCAAAACTGTCGAGAAGGGAGAGAAGACAGGAGAAGCTCAAGTACCAGACTTCAAGGACTGAACCATTGCCTGAGAAAGTAATAGCCAGCAACGACAATATCACCCTCTCTTTTAGACCCTTCTCTATCTCATGCGTGGAAAAAACGCCAAAACGGAGCCCGCAGAAGAGGTGGGTCCTTATTTTCTAATCCATAAGAACCTTTTATAAAGAATCACTTCATCCACCCAGGGAGAAAAGAAACAACTAGTGGTACCAGAACCGTATCAACAGCAAGTCCTCTTTTTAGCCCATAACCAGCCGGGGGGTGGACATTACGGTCGAGAAAAAACTGAGGAATACTTGTTAAGAAGATTCTATTGGCCAGGGGTGTATGCTCACATTAGAAAATATTGCACACAGTACCCAAGGTGCCAACTAATAGAACCCGGAGCCCTGAACAAGGCACCTTTACAACCCTTGCCCATTATCGAGATCCCCTTCAGCCGCGTGGGTATGGATCTGGTAGGACCCTTGTTACCCTCCTCTAAGGGCCGCACCTACATACTAGTCCTGGTAGACTACGCTACCAGATACCCTGAGGCAATCCCTTTATCCAGCATGACTACTAAGGTAGTGGCACAAGCCATGATAAACTTCTTCTCCAGAGTCGGATTTCCCCAGGAGATCCTAACAGACCAAGGTACCCCATTCATGTCCTCCCTCATGAAACAAATTTGCTAAATACTAGGGATCACCCAGATAAAAACCTCTGTATACCACCCTCAAACTGATGGCCTAGTAGAACGCTATAACCGCACCATTAAAAATTTGCTAAGGAAAACGGTGGAAGACTCCGGAAGGGACTGGGATCAGGAACTTCCTCTGGTTCTCTATGCCATCCGGACTCATGGACAATCCTCTACGGGTCACAGTCCTTTCGAGTTAGCCTTCGGGAGGCAACCCCGTAATTTGCTTGATATGGCGGCAGAAGGGGGGGAAGAAGAGGGGGAGGAGGAAAAACCGCTGTTAGAGTATGTCACCAAATTAAAAAGTCACCTACACACGGTCTGGGAGGATGTGCGGAAACACCTTGAAGAAGCACAGACTAAACAAAAGGCTTATTACGATCAGGGGTCTAAGTTACGGTCCTTTGATCCTAATGATCAGATTCTGATAATGCAACCTACTTCCGATAATAAATTGTTAGCTAAATGGCAAGGACCCTACCGGGTAATAAAAGCCGTCTCCCCTGTCACATATTTTATTGAATTAAATCAACACCCAAAAAGAACACAGATATACCATGTCAATTTATTTAAAAAAATGTGAATCATCGGAGGACAACAACAATGGTTCTGCTTCCGGCTTCTTAATCACCCCAACCTCTGGTTTAGAGATGGACCTATATCCCCACGAGACCGACGAACAATGGGAAAGACCATGTATAAATGAGTCCCTCACTGAATCTGAGAAAGACCAACTATACACCCTGTTACAACAACATTGCCTATGGTTCTCTGGGAAACCAGGGAGAACCACGTTAATCCAACACTGTATCAGAACCCCAGAAGGCAAAACCGTCTGCCTACGACCCTACAGAATTACCGAAGCCCGAAAACACCTTATTGAAGAAGAAGTAAAGAAAATGCTAGCCTTAAAGGTTATCGAGCCCTCCACAAGCCCGTGGTGCTCACCGGTAGTGTTGGTTACTAAGCCAGATGGGTCGGTTCGGTTTTGTATCGACTTCCGTAAGTTAAATGACTTGTCCCTATTTGACACCTATCCTATTCCCCGAGTAGACGATGTATTAGAGAAATTAGGGAGGGCCCGATACATGTCGACTCTAGATTTAACGAAAGGGTACTGGCAAATTCCCCTCGCCACAGCAGACAAGGAAAAGACAGCCTTTGCAACCCAGTCCAGCCTGTATCAGTTTACTGTCCTTCCCTTCGGTCTCCATGGGGCACCGCCACCTTCCAACGCCTAATGGACCGGCTCTTAAAACCGTTCCAAGCGTATGCGGCAGCCTACCTAGATGATATTGTGATTTTTAGTGACTCATGGTCTGAACATCTTCACCATCTAGAGACTGTGTTCCATGCCTTACAAAAAGCTGGCCTTACAGCCAACCCAAAAAATTTTATTTTAGCGAACACCCAAATCGCTTATCTCGGTTACCTGATTGGTAACGGGACTCTACGACCACAAAAGGATAAAGTCGAGGCCATAATGACAATACCAGTGCCCAAAACAAAGAAAGAACTACGGTCCTTTTTAGGATTAGTGGGGTACTACCGGAGGTTCATTCCCCAGTATTATACGATTGCCTCCCCTCTCACCGACCTCTTAAAAAAACAGTATCCCTCCCAACTGCCCTTATTCAACAACGCACAATTACTCAGCTTTGATCATTTGAAACGGTCCCTCACAACCTAACCCGTCCTTAAATGTCCAGACTTTTCCAAGTCCTTCCACTTGTATACGGACGCCTCCAACGTCGGGTTAGGAGCGGTTCTCACTCAGCCCGACAATGATCAATATGAACATCCCGTTGTTTTTATAAGCAGGAAGCTACTTCCTAGGGAATGTCACTACCCCGCTATTGAGAAGGAATGCCTAGCGATTAAGTGGGCCGTGGAAAGTTTGCGGTATCATCTCCTGGGCCGACCCTTCATCCTCTATACAGATCACGCCCCATTGACCTGGTTGGCCTCCCATAAAGACACAAATTCCAGGGTATTACGATGGTTTCTGGAGCTCCAACCTTTTACCTTTCAGGTCCGCCACATTCCTGGCTCCCAACAAGGCCCTGTGGACTATCTGTCACGGTTCCCCGACTCTTCGGTCCTCTACCAGTCCCGATCATGGGATGGGGAGTGTAGACGGGTCTCCACGACCACGCCTACCACGGCCTGGCGTCTCTCACGCGCCGCACCGGAAGGACTCACGCGTTCCCATGGAAACATGGGAACGCCGACTGACGCGTGCGAGGCTGATTTCCGGAGCCCCGCACTAAAAGGAAAGACGGACTCGGAGAAAGGGAGAGAGGAGTTCTCCTGGAGAACGCCGAGGAGAGAAGACGCGAAGTAGACGCCGCGACCAGAGAAGGAAGACCACCCGGAAGTCCTGGAGAGACGCGAAGAAGGGGGAAGTCGAACCCCCGAGACGAGCACTTGCCGCCACGACCCTGGAGGGTCGTGGCTTACTAAGGTACGGTCCTTGTTCCAAGGACAGGGAAAACACCGTATTATATATAGAACCCAAGGGGGAGGAGGAGGAGGAACGGAGGGGAGGGAGGAAAGAGAGCAAGTGTGAAGGGAGACACGGAGGGGAAAAGACCTAAGAAACCTCTACGTGGGCCAGCACTAGCGAGGAATTGGTTGTCACTAGTTTTTCCCTGCCCTGACACAACCTCACTACCGGGCTGTCTCTACCCACACCTACCCCTTTCTTCCACAATCCCCCCCCTGCATGAACACATAAAACTGTCCCCAAATTACCTAAAACCATTTACCGTCGTTTCCTGCTGTCTTTAGTGTTTCCGGTTTCACCTGGGAGGTCCTGAGAACTGCCACCATCAGAAGACCTAGGGAAGACAGGACAGAGACAAGAGAAGAAGAAGAAATTACCCGAACGGACCATCATCACTCAGTGCTAATTCCTACATCACCTTTCACTATACAATAAAACCCTTTTTGCACCCTACTTACGTCTCCAAGTCCTCAGTACCGCCGATCCCCACCACAAACTCATTCCACACTTCTACTGGCATTACACCTTTTTTTGGCTTGTTTGGCTATCATCCTGACACTTTGCCCATCACAATCCCTCAAGAAAGTTCTCTTACTCCAGATGTGTCAGAAACCATTCGACATTTACATGAACCCCAGAAATTGATTCAACAGTATTTAGAAAAGGCCAAACAAAAACATAAAAAGTATTATGACAATAAACATTGTGAGGGACCGCAGTATCAACCAGGTGACAAAGTGTGGCTTTCCACAAAACATATAGGGGGTCATTACATCATTGGCGGTAAAAGGCGCTTACCGCCGTGCAGAAGACCGCCAAAACGCGGCCGCGGAATTCCGCCACCGCTATTATGACCCACATCTCTGAATCCGCCGAAATTCAGACACCCACACAAGACCGCCACACCAAAGGTCAGTGATAAACTGGCGAAAACAAAACCTCCACCGTCACACCAACAGAAACACGCCCATGCTATCACGACCCACGAATCCACGCAGCGGTCTCTCATCCGCGGTATTCCATTGGCGGTACACACCGCCGCGCTCAAAATACACACACATCTCCAAAACACCGCCACATTGGACAATTCAAAATACACACACCTGATACACATACACACACCACTCCCACACACCCATTGCAATATAAAACACACACCCACATCACCCACAAACCCTTACGACAGAGAGAGCACAGCAATAGACAACCCCACCACACAGAGGCACACCACAACATCACCCACACAACATTACACGCACAATACACCACACACCACTACACATCACCAAACACATCAACACTTACATCACTCCACACATCACCCACACCACCTCATGTCACGCCAAAGACACCCCAGGTTTTCCGAGGAGGAGCTCAGGGTCATGGTGGAGGAAATCCTACGGGTAGAGCCACAGCTATTTGGCTCACAGGTGCAGCACAAATCCATAGCCAGGAAGATGGAGCTATGGCAAAGAATCGTGGACAGGGTCAACGCTGTGGGACAGCATCCAAGAAATCGGGAGGACATCAGGAAGAGGTGGAACGACCTACGGGGGAAGGTGCGTTCAGTGGTCTCCAGGCACAACATCGCGGTACAGCGGACTGGCGGCGGACCCCCACCTCCTCCCCCACAACTAACAACATGGGAGGAGCATGTCTTGACCATTATGCATCCTGAGGGCCTCGGAGGAGTCGGTGGAGGAATGGACACTGGTAAGTTAAATCTCAACTATTATACCCCCCACCCTACCTGCATGCCATCACACACCCCCGCCCTCACCCCCTCCCCTATCACTCCAGCTCCTCACTAATGTACTCATAACACAAACCACACATCCCAACACCAAGCCCTGCATGACACAACTAAGCATGGTCACCCGTCACTAAAGCATGCCCACTGCACATACCCATAACAACCCCCTAACCATCATGACACAAGCCCCCACACACGAAGAAATGCACTGGGGTACACGGTCACCCACCCATTGCACACCATGACACACACACATGCAATAATCATGCTTTTACACCCCTGCAGGACCACTACGGAATGTCACCACACCGGAGGGTCCAGACAACTCCACTCCACCCACAGAAGAGGCCTACAGTGACGACAGCAGCCCTGCCCTACTGGATCCTGATGACCAGCCCGGACCATCGGGGGCCTCAGGACAGTCGGTTCCCCTCACACAGGCACAGCCCAACACTGACCTTCCACCCTCTGGTAACACCAGCACAGCACCCACCCAGTGGGCCCATACCTCCGTCCCCAGGACACGTCAATCAGCTGTGTGTCCACCACTACAGGGAACCCAGGATAACCCACCACCCCAACAACATCAGGGACCTGGGGGCAGTGGTAGTGGGCACACGGTCCAGGGGACGGAGTCACAGGAACACAGGGGAACTGGGAGGGCTGCTGTGCGACAGGGGGCGGACAGGCCAAGGGAACCCACTCTCCACGAGGCCCTCTCCTCCATCATGGGAGCATACCACCACTCCCAGGAGACGATGGCGACGGTCCTGGCCAAGTTTCAGGAGACCCAGCGCCTGCAGGACAAACTGTATATGGGGTTCAGGGAGGAGCTCAGAACCATCAGCTCCGCCCTGGGCACCATCGTAGGGGTGCTGAAGGACATACAAAAGACCATGAGGGACACCTTGGCAATCCAAGGGGCCCATGACACTAGCATGGACGATGAACTGCCCACCACCTCTGTCGGCGCTAGTGGACAGGACGCCCTGCCACAGGACCACCACACCACCACCCCATCCCCTGCAGACGGACAACCACCCCGCAAGCGGTCCCTGAGATCCAGGAACAGGACAGAGCAAGATGGCAAGACCCCCGCCAGGAAATGAGACCACCCTGATTGTCCTCCCCCTGTCCCACTTTGTTACCCTGTCCCGATTGGAACTGCCCCAGCTCCACTTCCTATGCCCATATGGGCAATGCACCTGTGACACTAATAGACTGGACTCTGCCATGGACATTCCTCCACCGTCCCCCATCACCATATCACTACCCCCCTCCATTGGTGAGCATTGCAATAAACACCCTTGAACCACAAAACAATCTGGGGTCAGTCTGTGATTTGGTAAATATGTATAATCAATGACAGTGTCAACATGCTTTCCATTTTTATAGCCAACATACCTATGTCACACATCACAAGTCCTTGAAGGATGCAAGAAGATGACACACATTGCTAACCACACCTGTGAAACCGTAATGGAAAGGTAGAACTCAGTGACCAAATACTGCTATGAAATGACAGACAGGATAGAGGTAGAACTGTGAAAGTGAATGTAATGGTAAAAAGATAACTGTTGTCACCTGTGTGTCACTGGAAATATTGCCGTATGACTGACTCCCTGTTGTCTATGTCTTCTTCCTCAGCGTCCTCCTCATCACTGTCCACAGGCTCCACAAGCTCCACAGCTGCCACAACACCGCCATCTGGACCATCCTCCTGCAGAAAAGGCACCTGGCGTCGCAAAGCAAGATTGTGAAGCATCGAGCAGGCGATGATGATCTGGCACAACTTCCTTGGTGAGTAGAATAGGGAACCACCTGTCATATGGAGGCACCTGAACCTGGCCTTCAGGAGGCCTAAGGTGCGTTCGATCACCCTCCTAGTCCGCCCATGGGCCTCATTGTAGCGTTCCTCTGCCCTAGTCCTGGGATTCCTCACTGGGGTCAATAGCCAGGACAGGTTGGGTTAACCAGAGTCCCCCAATAACCACACACGGTGCCTCTGGAGTTGACCCATCATATAAGGGATGCTGCTATTGCGCAGGATGTAGGCGTCATGCACTGAGCCAGGGCACATAGCATTTACCTGCGAGATGTACTGGTCTGCCAAACATACCATCTGTACATTCATCGAATGATAACTCTTCCGGTTCCAGCACACCTGTTTACTCCTGTGGGGGGGACCAGAGCTACATGGGTTCCATCAATAGCACCTATGATGTTGGGGATATGTCCAAGGGCATAGAAGTCACCTTTCACTGTTGGCAAATCCTGCACCTGAGGGAAAATGATGTAGCTCCTTACGTGTTTCAGCAGGGCAGACAGCACTCTGGACAACACTTTGGAAAACATAGGCTGGGACATCCCTGATACCATGGCCACTGTTGTCTGAAACGATCCACTTGCAAGGAAATGGAGCACTGACAGCACCTGCACTTGAGGGGGGATTCCTGTGGGATGGCGGATTGGTGACATCAGGTCTGGCTCCAACTGGGTACACAGTTCCTGGATTGTGGCACGGTCAAACCTGTAGGTGATGAGTAAATGTCGCTCCTCCATTGTCAACAGGTCCACCAGCGGTCGGTACACCGGAGGATTCCGCCATCTTCTCAAATGTCCAAGCTGACGGTGCCTAGGAAGGACAACAGGGACAACAGAGTCAACAAAATCCCAGGTATGTACCCACAGATACACAGAACACGACACCAAAGACAAAAATCTTCCTGTATGTGTGTCGCCTGTAGGCCTAGGTATGTGTGACGCAGTTGCAAATTAAGCCATGTGGGCCCCTGAAATGGCATCTGCCTGACCTCTAAACTGGGACAGTGGGATGTGAGGTAACTGCGCTGGCGTTGTACACCGTCGCGGTAGGCGGGCGAAGACCGCGGCGCAAAGCTGCATTGGTTAACATTGGACCCTATGGGTCCCAGGAGCCAATGATGAAGTGTGCCGGCGGTGATGAGACACACCGCCGCGGACGTCACAGCCGCGGACGTGACCGCCATGTTCTATCTGTTCAATCACTTGATACCTGATCTTCGACAGGAGAGGACCTACACTGCAAGTGCTGCTGTGACCTCGGTCTGGAAGAGACAATGGCTGCTGCGTCTGGGGAAAGGGCCCCTGCCTTCACTGCTCAGGATTTGGAGAAGCTCGTGGACGGGGTCCTCCACCAGTACACGCTACTCTACGGTCCTCCAGACCAACAGGTAAGTACACAGGGAGCACGTTGTATGGGCTATGCCTGGGTGGAGAGTGCTGGTTGTGAGAGGGGAGGGTGCAGAGTGCAGTGAACATGAAGGACTGTGAATGCATGTGCCACACGGCAAGGGCAGGGATGGGGGCCACTCACTTCGACGGTGCTCTTGCTAATGACTTCTCTTCTTCCCCTGTGCATGTCATGTAGGTCAGCGCCCACCAGAAGAAGGACATTTGGCGTGCCATCGCCAAGGACGTACGGACCCTGGGGGTCCACCAGAGACGGGGCACCCACTGCCAGAAAAGATGGGAGGACATTCACAGCTGGAGCAAGAAGACGGCGGAGGCTCAGCTGGGGATGGCCTCCCAACGTGGGAGGGGTGCCCGTCGCACCATGACCCCCCTGATGTTCCGGATCCTGGCGGTGGCCTACCCTGAGTTGGATGGGCGCTTGAGGGCATCACAGAAGACACAAGGGGGTGAGTACACAATAATTCTGGGGACTTTGCGCGCAGTTGAGGGGTCTAGGTGTGGGAGGAGGGCTGTGGGATTCCCTAGGCCAGGGCGACTTCCATAGGCTAGGCCCCTCCGTAATGCAGGCCATGTGGCACACCACCCCACCGCAGTAGAGTGCCAAGTACAGGTATGCATGCCCCTGTGGCATCCATGTGTGCAGATGTCCACCATAGCCATGTAGGCCAGATCCCAGGAATTGCATCTGTAGAGGCCAGGAGCACGGCGTAGTGCAGGGGGCTGCTGTGTCTGTATTGTCCGCCAACGATAGCGGTATGCCATGCACTCAACCTGTCTTTCTTCTGTCATCCCCCCCCCTTTTTCTGCTCTCCATGTTCTTTTGTGCATCAGCATCATCCGGCGGAGGTACAGTGGCACCGGAGCACGAGGGAGCTGCATCCCACATGGCCATGGAGGGCCACACCACAGACTCAGAATGCACCAGTGGGACTGAGGGCGAGGGGAGCTTCACGTCGGGCACCGGATCCCCAAACAGCGACACGGACTCATCCGTCGATGGGAGCTCCGTTGTGGTGGCCACCTCCCCTACCAGCACCACCCTCCCAGCAGCCCCTCAGCGTTCGCCCCGTGCCCGCTCACCCAGGAGGGTGGGCATCACCTTCGCCCCAGGCACCTCAGGCCCTGCCCCTGTCACCCCTGCTGCCCTCAGTGAGGAGGCCATTGACCTCCTCAGGTCACTCACTGTTGGGCAGTCTACCATTGTGAATGCCATCCAGGGTGTAGAAAGGGAGTTGCAACACGGTAATGCATTCCTGGAGGGCATTCATTCTGGTCAGGCTGCCCTTCATCGAACCCTGCAATCTCTGGCCTCAGCACTGATGGGAGCCATTGTCCCTGTGTCTAGCCTGCCCCTCCAACTTCCTCCACCCAGACCCAATCCCCTGTACCCCAGCCTATCCCAAGCACACCAACAGACAAGCATGCACACACCTCAACACACAAAAGTAGCTCAAGCAAACATAGGCACCACACATCCCACAGGCACTCACACAAGCATCACCCAGATACAGACACAGCAACATCCAATGCCTCCACTGTGTCCCCCTCCTCATCATCTCCCTCCTCCCTCCCAGTGTTGTCTACACTCTCACCTGCATGCACTACATCTACAGGCACTAAGACCCGCACCAGAACACCTAGCACCACACCCCACTCACCTGCACTCACCACCCCCACTCCCATTTACACGTCCCCTGTGTCCTCTCCCAGTGTGTCTGTGACACCCCCTCCCAAAGTACACAAACGCGGGCACACACACACCCAACATCCATCCACCTCACGACAGCCTCCAGTACCTTCACCTGCACCCAAAACACCTAAAGTGACACCTCCTACAACCACCTCCTCTTCCTCCACTCCCAGACCCCCTCCAGCTACCCTTCCCAGTGTTCGTCAGAAACTCTCCCTCAGCAACGTTGACCTCTTTGCCCCCATCCCCACCCCTCCAATTCATAAGTCCTGTAGTAGCACCTCAGCCAAAAAGACTCCTGTACCAGTGGTGCGTGTTCAAGGTGTGTGGAGTGCACCGGCCACCAGGGCAGGCAGTGTGACACGGAGCCAAAGCACTGCCAGTCCACCCCCTGTAAAGCACCCAAAGTTGGAGAGTGGCCGACGGGACAGGTTGAAGACTCCTGGCGGCAAAACTTGTCACAAGGGTCCCAGGGGGATTGCAGAGTCAGCTGTGACTCCTCCAAAGGTGGTGAAGGGCCGGAGTAAGTCTGCACAGTCTGGTGAGAGCAGCACGGCGGAGAAGGGCACCATCCTCCCCGGCGGCTGGGACGTCACCGCCAGCACTGTCGTCACTGGTCAGGAGACCACCGCCAGAGTCATTGCCCAGGAGGAGACCACCGCCAGAGTCATTGCCCAGGAGGGCACGTGTATCGTCACTGGTTAGGAGACCACCGCCAGAGTCAGTGGCCAGGAGGGCACGAGTATCGTCACTGGTCAGGAGACCACCACCAGAGTCATTGCCCAGGAGGGCACGAGTATCGTCACTGGACAGGAGACCACCGCCAGAGTCATTGCCCAGGAGGGCACGAGTATCGTCACTGGTCAGGAGACCACCGCCAGAGTTACCGCCAGAGTCAGTGCCTAGGAGGGCCCCGGCTGCCACAGCCCCGCTGGAAAATGAAGGACCGTCATGCCACAAACCAATGCACAGATCAGAGACCGCCATGGCATAGCCCCGCTGAACAAGGGAATCACCGCCATGGTGAAGACCGCTGAACAGGGCACAGCACCGCTGAACAGGGTAGAGAACCGCTGAACAGATCAGAGACCGCCATGGCAAAGCCCCGCTGAACAAGGGAATTACCGCCATGGTGAAGACCGCTGAATAGGGCACAGCACCGCTGAACAGGGCAGAGAACCGCTGAACAGATCAGAGACCGCCATGGCATAGCACCGCTGAACAAGGAAACACCGCCACATCAAGCATCGTTATCCCATGTACAGCTGGGACTGTGACGGTACAGAAACCATCACGGGGAGCTAAATGCAGTGTGGGCACCATTCCCCCTCCAGAACCGTTGGAGACTGTTATCCACTTGAGAGACTGTGGCTTTGCACTCCCCAGGATGGTACAGTGGGCAAACCAACCACTGTATAGATTTGAGAGACTGTGGCTTTGCACTCCCCAGGATGGTACAGTGGGCAACCCACCCACTGTAGAGACTTGAGAGACTGTGACTTTGCACTCCCCAGGATGGTACAGTGGACAAACCAACCACTGTATAAACTTGAGAGACTGTGGCTTTGCACTCCCTAGGATGGTACAGTGGGCATACCAACCACTGTATAAACTTGAGAGACTGTGGCTTTGCACTCCCCAGGATGGTACAGTGGGCAAACCAACCACTGTATAAACTTGAGAGACTGTGGCTTTGCACTTCCCAGGATGGAACAGTGGGCAAACCAACCACTGTATAGACTTGAGAGACTGTGGCTTTGCACTCCCCAGGATGGAACAATGGGCAAACCACCCACTTGAGAGACTTGAGAGACTGTGGCTTTGCACTCCCCAGGATACATCAATGGGCATGGAGCCCCGTCGTGGATCTGGCGTGGTGCTGTAATCCGGCTGAGGTGCCCCCCCCCCTTCCCCCTGAGGTGCCTGTTGTATTTCTATCTGATGCTCCAGCAGTGTTCTCTCCGTTTGTGGACAGGTATCGTGTGTGGGCCTCGCCCATGCATTTTTGGCCCAGTGGTGCACGGACATTGATATGTGCATACCTGCACTGCTTCTCTTAATGTATATACTTTTGAAAGTATATATATTTATCTGTATATATTTGGTACCTGTATTTTGATACATTAAAATTTTTCGACTGATTTCCTTTGGTCTTTGCATTCTTCCGGGGGGGTTGTGGGTTGTTACTGTGATGTTTTGACATGCATAGCTGTGTGTGTTATAATGTGCGAGGGTGGGGGTGGGTGTTTTGCGTGTGTGTCCCCCTGACTTTTGCCTCCCCCCTCCCCTATGTCGTAGGTGCAGTACTCACCGTTGTCTTCGGCGCTGCCGTTGCTGGTGTTTATAAATGAGCAGGAAGACAAGTGCAGGTAGGATTTGTAATTCTGGCTCCATGGTGTCCTCCTTCCTCATGGGATGTGTAGAAGGTGAGCGTTTTCCCATTGCAAAAGCTGTTTCCGCCGTGTTTTTATCCACGGTGAATCCGCCCCGGAAAAGGTGGCGGATTGGCGGGTTGTGATACTCTGGGCGGTACATTGTCTTCCGCCTGTCTGTTGGCGGTGACCGCCGCGCTGCATGTCTGTACCGCCGTGGCGGTCGGAGTGTTAAAGTGGCTGTCTATGTTGGCGGTTTCCGCCACGGTCATAATTCCCTTTTATTGTCCGCCGGCCTGTTTGCGGTATTACCGCACCTTTAACACCGTCCGCCAGGGTTGTAATGACCACCATAGACTTCAAGAAGAAACACATGTTCAACCCCAAATTCATAGGTCCTTACACTATTCTTCAGCAAATCAATCCTGTGACCTAGAAACTGCAATTGCCAAGATCATTACGGATTCATCCAGTGTTTCACACTTCCCTCTTGAAAAAGGCAGTCCAGAAGGTCCGCCCTCATCCAGCTCCAGTTCTAGTACAAGGGGAAGAAGAATACGAAGTCAAGAAAGTGTTGGATTCCAAACTGAGAGGGTGTAACCTATGGTACTTAATCTCATGGAAAGGTTATGGCCCTGAAAGTAACTCATGGGTTTCCACATCTGATATCCATGCTCCAGCACTTGTGAGGCGTTTTCATCGTCTCAATCCAGACAAACCAGGCCCTATAGGGCGTCTGGCAGAGGGGAGTACTGTCAGCATCAGGGCAGTGCGCGCTCTACGGGCGACTAAAATGCAAAAACCTAGCCATTTCAAGCTAACATAATTTATGCATTGTACTGATATGATGTTGTTTAACCTTTTGCATTGCAGAGTTTAATCTTGAAGACTTATGTTCAGCATGCATATAAATACTGTTCACATGTGATGTACTGCTGCAGGCTTTCAGACTGTGTCAGGGAGTGGTCCTCTTCCAGAGCCTTCTCGAAGTTTTCCCTGCAGCATGCCTGGGTGAGGTTTGTGGGCTGGGCCAAGACTCTATATAAGGGAGCCAGCCCAGCTCCACATGCTCACTATTCAGAGGTCCCGGTGCAGAGCAGCAGCAACTTCCTGAGCTCCTGTTCCGGCAGCCTACTTTGACCCTCCAGGCCTCGCACTCTTTTCACTTCATTTGGTGATCCTAGATCAGGGCGGTAAGACGGAGGTCTGGCTGTGCCCCTTCTCCGTAATCAAAGACGCTCGAGTTCTTGGGCCTATTCTTCACATGATAAGCGATTTGACTCTTGTGCATGTGAATGTGCTCTTGGTCGTTTCATGGCACTTATATGTGGATACTCGAATCGGCAAAACGTGCGATTCTATCCTCGTGCATAATTCATGTTATTCATTGTGCGCTACCATTTCTTGGCAGTTACATGGTGACATTCGAATTGGCAAGACGCGCAATTCGTTTCTCGTGCTTAGTTCATGTTATTCATTGTGCGCTACCATTCCTTGGCAGTTGCATGGTGGCATTCGAATCGGCAAGACGCGCAATTTGTTTCTCGTGCTTAATTCATGTTATTCATTGTGCGCTACCATTCCTTGGAAGTTGCATGGTGGCATTCGAATCGTCAAGACGCGCAATTCGTTTCTCGTGCTTAATTCATGTTATTCATTGTGCGCTACCATTCCTTGGCAGTTACATGGTGGCATTCGAATCGGCAAGACGCGCGATTCTTTTCTCGTGCTTAATTCATGTTATTCATTGTGCTCTACCATTCCTTGGCAGTTACATGGTGGCATTTGAATCGGCAAGACGCGCGATTCATTTCTCGTGCTTAATTCCTGTTATTCATTGTGCGCTACCATTCCTTGGCAGTTACATGGTGGCATTCGAATCGGCAAGACGCGCAATTCGTTTCTCTTGTTTAATTCATGTTATTCATTGTGCGCTACCATTCCTTGATAGTTACATGATGGCATTCGAATCGGCAAGACGCGCGATTCGTTTCTCGTGCTTAATTCATGTTATTCATTGTGCGCTACCATTCCTTGGCAGTTACATGGTGGCCTTCGAATCGGCAAGACGCGCGATCCGTTCCTTGAGTGTAATTCATGTTATTCATTGTACTCTACCATTTCCTGTCAGTCGTTTGGTGACTTTCGAATCTGCGAGCAGCGCGATTCCCTTTCTGTGTTAAAAAATCACAGTGTTCATTATGCGCTACCATTTTAAGACATTTACTTGGTGGTTTTCAAGTTGGCAAGTCGCGTGATTTATTTCCTGAGTTTAATTTGAGTTATTCATGATGTACAAATCATTCAATGGTATTTTCTATCTATGTGAAAATCTGCAATGTGCGCAATTCATGTTCTGGCAATTTGAGGGAAAAAAAGCCAGAGTTCAAGATGTAATGTTGTGTGTTCCTAATATGT
This sequence comes from Pleurodeles waltl, assembly GCF_031143425.1. NCBI lineage: Eukaryota > Metazoa > Chordata > Amphibia > Caudata > Salamandridae > Pleurodeles > Pleurodeles waltl. The sequence continues at coordinate 380,263,114 of NC_090442.1, forward strand.
TTTCTCCAAAACCTGATTCATGTGATGGTTTAGAAATCATTCAGATTGTTTCCTGAACCTCAGGCAAAGAGTCGTACTTGAATTTGAAAGTTGCATTTAACTTTTCTTGAATCCCTCACAGGTACCCAGTCATCTTGAAGCCTAGTCATTTTAAGTCTATGCTTAGGTTGTCCATGCTTTCAGAATGACAATGTTTAGAGTCATAGTCTAATATTGATTCATATGATAAAATCGTGATATTGTGTGTTCTATCCTTTTTGCTTCCTACAAATCTCCTTCCCAGCTGTTCCCTTCCTAATCCCCTTTTCCCCACTTGGACTCTCTTAGACTCTGTGACAATTCTAATCAGAGTATTGGAGCTGTCTTGTGGTGGAAGTGTTGGGAACGTGCAGAGACCCCAAGGATCTGGTGACTCTGACACTCAATTACTTGTTCAAATGACGGAATTGAGATACAGAAAAATAGCGATAATGAGGATGACCTGAATCCAGAGACAAAGTGTGAGCCTTTAAATGAGGAGTACCCCCTGACTGATTTCTTTCCAGTATTCACAGTGAAGGAGCTTCCTCCTGATTTACAGGGAATAGTTAAAGAGAGGGTGTGGCATTTGACAGGGAAAGAGATTGTTCTGATAAAGGGAGTTGAGCCAGTTAAAGTTCCTGTAAACCCGAATGCAATTTTTCCCCAGATTCCCCAGTATCAAATGCCACTGGACATCCTTATGAAGGTTGCTCACATAAATGCAGAAATTGTAAACCAAGGGGTCTTGAAGGAAGTGTTGAGCAGCCCACGTAATTCGCTGATAATGAGATTGAAAAAGCCCTGTGGGAAAGTTTGCATTGTCAAGGACCTGAGAAAAATAAATCATATTGTGATCGAATGTTGCCCCATGGTGCCAAATCCAGCTGTGTTAACGTTTCATGTTCCATATGACGCTTAATTGTTCACCATCATAGACTTGTCACAACCTTTCTTAACTGTGCCTCTTCATGAGGATAGTCAATTTCTCTTTTCTTTCAAATTCATGGATCGAGTTTACTGTTGGTGTAAAATTCCTCAAGGGTTTTCAAATTCACCTTCCATATTCAATCAGATCTTGAAAAAGAATTTGGAGTCATTGGAATTAGTTTTCCAATCAACATTGGTACAGTACATTGATCCAAAACTAAGGAAGAGTACAAGTATGACACGATTGCCTTACTGAACAGTTTGGAAAAGAATGGTAATAAAGTGTCTCCACTTAAATTGCAATACTTTCAGAAAGAAGTGAAATACTTGGGTCATCAGATTGAGAAGGAAACAAGGAAAATATCCAGAGAAAAGGTCACAGCCATATTGCAGATGGGTCCCCCAGCCACACAGAGAGATGCCAGGATGTTTTAGGGATGGTAGGCTACTGTCGCCAATGGATTCCCAATTTGTCCGTAATTTCCAAGCCCTTGTAGAAGCGGACCCAAAATGAGGTTGCCGATCCCCTAGTGTTAGATCAGGCTTGCATGAAAGCATTTTCTAAGTTGAGAGAGAGCTTGTGTAAAACTCCGGCTTTAGTAATGCCTGACTACACTAAGGCCCTCATTACAACCCTGGGGGTCAGAGTTAAAGCGGCGGTAATAAGGCCAAAAGGCCGACGGTTAAAAAAAATGGGATCATGACCACGGCAGAAACTGCCAACACATACAGCCACTTTAACACTCCGACCGCCATGGCGGTAGCAACAAACACCGCGACGGTCACCGCCAACAGACAGCCGGAAGACATTGTGCCTCCCACCCCATTACAACACGCCCATCCACCAGATTTTCCGGGGCGGTATCAACGCCATCAAAAGCATGGCGGAAACAGTACTTGGAAGAGAAACCACTCACCTCTCGACACTCAACGAAGAACCAAGACGCCATGGAGCCCGAGCTGCACGTTCTACCCATGTTGGTGTATCTTCTCATATATCAGGAGCACCAACAGCGGCGATGACGACCACAGTGAGTACAGCACCTAGTAGACAGGGGAGGGGGAGGAAAAAGAGAGTGACACACACACGCAACATGCAACATCCCCATCCCCACCCTCACCCCCAACACCATACACACAAACACATGCAACAACATTACATATACACCCTGTAACCCTCAGGAAGAACGCAAGGACAAAAGGAATTGAGTCAAATTAGTGTAATATTACAATTCAAGAGAAATAAGTTCATAAATAAATAAACATTATGTACAATATATACAACATATACAAAATGAGGGACAATGTCCACACAAAAATAGTCCGTGGCCCACTGGGCCATAACACATAGGCCAAGCCCACACTTCACTCCTGCCTCAAAATGGACAGAACACTGCTGGGGCATCAGGTCGCAAACACACAGGCACCTCACTGGGATGTGGAAGGGGGGCACATTAGCCGGAAGATGGTACCACCCCACTGCTCCTGGAGGGGGCTCCATGACCACAGCAATGTCCTGGGGAGTGCAAGGCCACAGTTTCTCAAGTCTCTCCAGTGGGTGATTTGCCCACTGCTTGGTCCTGGGGAGTGCAAAGCCACAGTCCCTCAATTGGGTGGTTTGCCCACTTCTTGGACCTGGGGAGTGCAAAGCCACAGTCTCTCAAGTGGATGGCTTCTTCCACTGGTTCTGGAGAGGGCATTGTGCCCAGTGTGCTCCATCCTTCCAAGGATAGGGTGAGTGGATGTGTTTCTCCACTGGTTCTGGAGGGGGCATTGTGCCCAGTGGGCTTCATCCTGCCAAGGATAGGGTGAGTGGATGCCTTTCTCCACTGGTTCTGGAGGGGGCATTGTGCCCAGTATGCTTCATCCTGGGAAGGATGCAGTGAGTGGATGCCTTTCTCCCTTGGTTCTAGAGGGGGCTTTTTGCCCAGTGTGCTTCCTCCTGCCAAGGATAGGGTGAGTGGATGCATTTCTCCACTGGTTCTGGAGGGGGCTTTGTGCCCAGTGATGCAGCACGTAGGGGGTGCCAGGTAACAGCCCCTCACCTGGCTGTCAGACCCATGAGATTTGCAGTGGTCAGGATGCATGATAGTCCATGGACGCAGGGCTACTGTCCATCCACCGGCGGCTACGGCTGCATAGAGGTGGTAGTGTTGGTGCTGGTGGTGCTGGTGGGGGTTCTGCCAGTGGTGGGGGAGGCTCCAGTCCTTCCCCTGCAGCCTTGGACGGCTGCCCACTGGGACTGCTGGCAGTGGTGCCACTTTCTGCAGTGCAAGTGGCGGTGCTTGTAGCCGGTGCAGGTGGCGGTGCTGGCCACGGTGGAGGTGCCGGTGCTGCCAGTAGTGGGGGGAGCCTCCAGCCCTTCTCCTGCAGCTTTGGGCGGCTGACCATTGGGGCTGCTGCTGCTGACAGTCGTGGTGCTTGCGGCGGTGCAGGTGGCGGTGCAGGTGGCAGTGCTTGCGGCGGTGCAGGTGGCGGTGCTGACTGCAGTGCAGCTGGCCCTTGGCAGATGGTGGTGTCACGGTGCAGGTCCTGCCACTGTTTGCAGCAGTGGGTGCCCCGCCTGTCAAAGACCCCCAGGGCTCGCACCTCCTTGGCGATGGCACGCCAAATACCCTTTTTCTGATGGGCGCTGACCTGCAGGAAAAATACAGCAGAAAAGGGATTAGTAATACTGTCCAGACCGTCACTCTCATGGCCCACCATATCCCTCCCATCCACTAAGGCATATACATTGACCACCATACATGCAGCACTCTGCCCAGGACACCTCAGCCCCCCCACATGTGGCTTACACACACAGCACTCCATACATTCATGGCCCACGCATCTTGCACACAGTGTACTCAGCTGTTTGTCTGGAGGACCATAGAGTAAATTGTACTGGGGTAGGACCCCATCCACCAGTCTCTCCAACTCCTCCACAGTGAAGGCAGGCGCCCTTTCCCCAGACACATGAGCCATTGTCGCTTCGAGACACAGGTCACAGCAGCACTTACAGTGTAGGTCCTCTCCTGTTGAAGGTTAGGTGGCAATTGAGTGAGCAGGTAGAAAATGGCGGTCATGTCCATGGCGGTGCGTACCGTCACCGCCGGAGTATATCCTCATTGGCTCCTGGAACCCATAGAGCCCAATGATAACCAATGTGATGTTGCGCGTCGGTCGTTGACCGCCTACTGCAACAGCGCACTGTGCCAGCAGAATTACCTCATTGCCACTTGTCCCTCCTCACAGGTCAGGCAGCCGCCATTTCAGGGGGGCACAGGTGATGGCACCTAACTGCGTCACAGCAGACATTGGCGCATCAACTGACTCTCGGATTCACATACTGGTTCTGTAAATGAAGAGATGCATCATTATTGCAATTGATGTGTGAATATGACCCTCTGCTCACCGTTTTCCTCCCTAGGCTTCAACTGCTGAGGATGAATATGAGATGGAGGCATCCTCCAGTGTACAGACCCCTGGTGGACCTTGCCACAATGGAGGACAGACACATTATCCTAACATACAGACTTGATCAGGCCACAATCCAAGAACTGTGTGTCCAATTGGAACCAGACCTGATGTCAGCTATCCTCCAGCCCACAGGTATCCCCCCTCTAGTGCAGGTCCTGTCAGTGCTCCATTTCCTGGCAAGTGGTTCCTTCAAAACAAAAGTAGCCATGGCATCAGGGATGTCTCAGCCAATGTTCTCCAACGTGTTGACCAGAGTGTTGTCTGCCCTGCTGAAACACAGCTACATCGTATTCCCCCAGGTGGAGGATTTGGCCACAGTGAAAGCTGACTTTTATGCCCTGGGACATATCTCCAACATCATTGGTGCCATTGATGGTACACATGTAGCATTTGCCCCCCTCCCCCCCCGGAGAAATGAACAGGTGTTCAGGAACAGAAAAAGCTATCACTCTATGAATGTGCAGATGATGTGTTTGACTGACCACTACATCTCCCATGTGAATGCCAAGTATCCTGGCTCTGTGCATGACGCCTTTATCTTGAGGAAAAGCAGCATCCCATATGTGATGGCTCAACTCCAGAGGCACCGGGTGTGGCTAATAGGTGAGCCCAAGGTCCCCACCCAGTATATGTTGTTGCCTGAGTATGGGGTTGTCCCTAAGGGTTAGTGTGTGTCTAACAGTTGTCCCTCGTTATTTGCAGGTGACTCTGGTTACCCCAACCTCTCATGGCTACTGACCCCAGTGAGGAATCCCAGGACAATGGCAGAGGAACGTTACAATGAGGCACATGGGTGAACAAGGAGGATTATTGAGAGAACTTTCATCCTCCTGAAGGCCAGGTTCCGGTGCCTCCATCTGACAGGTGGATCCCTGTACTACTCACCCAAGAAGGTGTGCCAGATCATCATTGCATGTTGCATGTTGCACAACCTGGCCTTGAGACGCCAGGTGCCTTTTCTGCAGGAGGATGAGCCTGGAGATGGTCTTGTGGCAGCGGTGGAGCCTGTGGACAGTGAAGAAGAGGAGGCAGAGAAAGAAGATGTTGACAACAGAATCAATATTATTCAACAGTACTTCCAGTGACACACAGATAAGACACTGTAGGTTCACTTTACATTTCATTTTTCTGTTGGACATTGTACATGGCAGCCTGATTTCCCTATGCCTATGGCCACTTACTGTACCCTTTGGCATCTATATTTTCATATCTCTGTGCCCCACTCTGTCTCCTGGTATGTTTACTGCTGCCCACTACAAGTCATACCAATGTATAAATTACTGTACATACGATTTGCAATGTTTTCAGAATGTTGTACTAATACATATTTCAATCAATTGACATACTCCAGAATTGTACTTGTTCCAAGGGTGTTTATTTAACTGCTAATAAGTAGAGGGGGATGTGCAATCGACAGTGGTGATGGTGGAGGAAAGTCCAGGGTAGAGTCCAGTCTATCTGTATCACAGGTGCATTGTCCAATAGGGCATAGGAAGGGGAGCAATGGCATTTCAAGATGGACAGGGTGACAGAGTGGGACGGAAGGGTGACAATCAGGAGAGTCTTATTTCCTGGTGGGGGTCTTGGCAATGTTCTCTAGCTTCTGCCTGGATTGCAGGGACCGTTTGCGGGGTGGTTCTCCTTCTGCAGGGGGTGGGGTGGTGGTGGCCTGTTGTTCCAATGGCGGGGCCTCCTGTCCATTAGCGCTGGCAGAGGTGGAGGGATGTTCAGCAGTGTGGCTAGTGTCAGGGGCCCGTTATTATGCCACTGCCTCCCTCATGGTGTTGGCCATGTCAGCCAGCACCCCTGCAGTTGTGACCAGGATGGTGTGGATGTCTTTGAGGTCCTCCCTCATCCCCAGGTACTGTCCCTCCTGCAGCCGCTGGGTCTCCTGCAACTTGGACAGTATCTGGCCCATGGTCTCCTGGGAATGGTGGTATGCTCCCAGGATGTTGGTGAGTGCCTTGTGGAGAGTGGATTCCCTGGGCCTGTCCTCCCCCTGTTGCACAGCAGTCCTCCTAGCTTCCCTGTTGTCCTGTGCCTCTGTCCCCTGAACCGTGTGCCCACTGCCACTGACCCCAGGTCCCTGATTTTCTTGGGTTTGTGGGGTTGCCTGGGGTCCCTCTAGTGGTGGACACACTGCTGATTGACGTGTCCTGGGGACAGTGGTATGGGCCCTGTGGGTGGGTGCTGTGCTGGTGTTTCCTGAGGGGGAAGGCTCTGTGGTGGTATGGGACTGTGGCAGGGTAACCCACTGTCCAGAGGTCCCTGATGGGCCAGGTTGGTTATTTTGATCCAGGCGTGCAGAGCTGCTGTCATCACTGTGGGCCTCATCTGGGGGGGACTGGATGTTGGTGGCACCTCCTCTCCGGTGACGCTGAGTGGGGGTCCTGTGGGGATGAAAATGCAGTGTTATTGTATCTGCGTGTGCCATCTTGTGCATGGGTGTGTTTCCCTGTATGGTTGTGATTGCCCAGTCAGCTTTGCCTTGTGTGCGTGGTGATTTTGTGGGCTAGGTGATTCTCTCTAATGGGCATGCTTTAGTGATTGGTATTGGGATGGGTGGGTTGTGATAGTGGGATATTTGTGAGGTAGTGGAGTGATGGGAGTGAGGGTAGGGGTAGGAGTTTGTGATGGCATGCAGGTAGGATGGGGGATATAGTAGTAAAGATTTGACTTACCAGAGTCCAGTCCTACTGCTACTCCTGTGAGGCCCTCAGGATGCATTATTGCCAAGACTTGCTCCTCCCATGTTGTTAGTTGTGGGGGAGGAGGTGGGCCTCCACCACCAGTCCTCTGTATGGATACCTGGTGTCTTGCAACCACAGAATGCACCTTCCCCCGTAGGTCGTTCCACCTCTTCCTGATGTCATCCCTTGTTCTTGGGTTCTGTCCCATGGCATTGACCCCGCCCACTATTCTACGCCTTAGCTCCATCTTCCTTGCAATGGACGTGTGCTGAACCTGTGATCCGAATAGCTGTGGCTCTACCCGGATGATTCCTTCACCATGACCCTTAGCTCCTCCTCTGAAAACCTGGGGTGTCTTTGGGGTGCCATAGATGTGGTGCGAGTGGTATGTGTGAGGATGTGTGGGGTGATGTGTGGGGTGATGTGTTGTGGTGTGTGCTGTGAGGTGCGTGGATGGTGTATGGGTGATGGTGTTCTGTGGCTCAGATTGAGTGGGTTCTCCTGGCTTGTCTCTCTCTCTCTCTGTTTGCTACCTTTTTTTCATTGAAAGGGTTGTTATTTAATGTGGGTGTGTGTTTTATAGTGGTCTAAGTCTGAGTATGTGGGTGTGGTGGGTGTATGTGTGTCAGGTGTGTGTAGTTTTAATTGTTCAATGTGGTGTAGTTTTTTAAGTGTGTGTGTATTTTGAGCGCATCGGTGTGTACCGCCAATGGTTTACCGTGGTTGAAAAACCACTGCGGTGATTCGTGGGTCATGATACTGTGGACATATTTCTGTTGGCGTAAAGGTGTGGGTTTTGGTACTGCCATTTTATCACTGACCTTTGGTCTGTCGGAGTTGTGTGGGTGTCTGTATAGAGTCCGCCAGATTTCTCTGTGTGGGTCATAATACCTGTAGCGGTATACCGCCACGGTCACGGTATGTTGGCGGCCGTCAGCACGGCTGTAGGAGGCACTTACCGCCAAGGTTGTAATGAGGGCCTAAGTCCTTCACGTTGTTCTGTCATGAGCGTGATGCATGTTCTTTGTCTGTCTTGACGTAGGTCCATGGAGGTGTAAACCGCCCATTAGTATATTTTTCAGCTGCTTTGGACCCAGTTGCAGCAGCTTTACCAGGCTGTCTGCTTGTAGTTGAAGCGGTTGGACAGAGCCTCACATAGTGTGAAGGAATTGTGATGGGACATCCTTTGACAATTATGATCCCTCACTCCATTGAAGTTTTACTTACAAGAACCAAAACCCAGTACTTGACAGGTGCCAGATTGACTCGCTATGAGGCGAGTATCTTGGGGTCACCTAGCGTGTCATTGAAAAGATGTACAGTGCTTAACCTGGCAATTTTACTCCCGATTGGAAGAAAATGACCAAATTATCTTTGTTGATGGTTCCATACAGGAGTACTGAAAGCAGGATATACTGTGTGCACAATTTCTGGTATACTGGAAGCATCCGAGGAGTATACTCTGCACAAGTAGCAGAACTGGTAACCCTTACTAGAGTAAGCTCAACTTAAAGTTACCATCTATACGGATAGTCTGTATGGATTTGGAATAGTCCATGACTTTGGCCGGTTGTGGTCACAGAGAGGTTTCATGACCTCTTCTGATTCACCAGCGAGAAATGGTGAGAGAATTCAAGAGTTGCTGCAAGCTATTAAACAGCCTGAAAAGATTGCCGTAGTGAAATGCAGTCCACATCTGAAATCACAAGATTTTGTGTCAATTGGAAATGGATATGCTGATCATGTCGCAAGGTTTTGCACATTGAACTGTATGTCATTCAAAGATAAGTGGGAATTATTACCTAAAGAAGATAACACTTGTCCAAGTTATGCATTGCATGTAATAGACACATTGGAAGAACTGAGGGCACTGCAGAATAATGTTGACAAGAAGCAAAAACTACCATGGAGCAAAATGAAATGTATTCAGTGGCAGGATGAATTGTGGGTTTCAGAAGAGGGTCAGATGGTTTTGCCAAACAGTTTGTTGTCTCAAATGGCTAGGTATTATTATGGTCAAGCACATGTTGGGAGGGATGCCATGATTCGCCTCTTTAAACAAATTTGGTTCAATCCAAAGTTTAGACAAGTTGCTGAAGCAGTGTCCCATCATCGATCATTTGTCAACAAATGAACGCGGGAAAAGGGACAGTGGTCAATTTGAGCCACATTGGAAGAGCAGGAGGTCCATTCAGCAGAATGCAAATGGATTGTATTGAGATGTCTGTGTATGGAGGATTGAGATATGTGTTGGTGATTGTCTGCATCTTTTGTCATTGGATTGAAGCATACCCTACATGACAATCTCACAGTAGCAAACTACTACTTAGGGAACTGATACCACGTTTTGGGTTTCCAATCTCTCTAGAGTCAGATAAGGTAAGTGACTTCAACAATGAAGTAGTCAAATTACTATGTGCAGTCTTGAACATTGAGCAGAAGTTGCATTGTAGTTACTGCCCTGGAGCATCAGGACTAGTGGAACCGATGAATGGTACCTTGAAATCAAGAATGGCAAAAATGTGTGCGTCCATGAATCTGAAATGGCCTGACGCACTACCTTTAGGTTTGATGACAATGAGAAACACAGCCGACAGGAAGACAGGATTGTCACCTCACAAGATCCTCATGGACAGAGCAATGAGGTTGACAGCTGTTCCTGCAAATGCTCTTGTGAATATAACAGATGATATGGTGTTGGACTACTGCGAAGGTCGGGCTGATGTAGTTCGCTCTATCTCTCAGCAGTTGGAAACCACCACACTGAGAGCTGGTGACTGGGTTGTGGTCCGAAAACATGTGAGAAATACATGTTTGGAACCTTGGTGGAAAGGTCCTTTCCAGGTAGTTCTGATCACTACCACAGCTGTGAAGTGCGCTGGAGTTCAGAACTGGATCCACGCCAGCCACACAAGAAAAGTGGCATGTCCTCTGGACAATGAAGAGGAGTTGTTGAGAGTACCAACAATGACCAGACAAGCCTCAGAACCGGAAAGAGAAGAAAGAGGAACTGAGGCCGGATCTGAGCAAGTTGAGAATGGTCCCATCATCCCTGTGAGAGAAGAAGGAGAAGGCCTCCACGAGAGTGACAGTGACCCAGTGTCAATTGAGGCAGCATGAGAGGCTAGTCAGAGGAGGGCTCTTGCAGATGTAGACAATTTTGAGAGGCAAACAGAGCAAACGCCCGACCCCGAAAGGGAAGGAGTTGAGGCAGATCAAAGCCAATGTGGTCTGTCTCCTCCTGAACCAGTCGTAGGTCAATCAAGAGAAAATCCTGAAGAGCAAGAAGTTTCAAGTTCAACACTGAAAAGAGCATTGACCAAGCGTCCACTGAAAGGAGATAAGTGGCCAGAGTCCCAAGCAAAGAAAAAGGAAGCAGTTGTTGTGATAACAATTGAGGAAGAAGTAGATACGACAAGGAGAGAAGACCTGAGTGAAGGAGAATTGAATGGAGATCGAAAGTTGAAAAGAAAGAGAATAGCAAGTCGAAGGTACGCTGGTCCTTAGTGGGCGTATGCAACAACAAGTGAATGGCAAAGATAATTTTTGTCTTTTTGTTTTGATCAAGACATTCCAGGTCAGTATTTTGGCACTTGAAAGAAGCTAACGAACTGAACTGTTGAGACAAATTGAGAACGCATAAAGAAAAATAGGCTGTTGAAAGTAACCAGAAAATACTTTTGAAACCTGATTTGACAAGCTGCTAAACTGATTTTTCACAAATGATCCTGGAAGTAAGACTGAAAGCTGTAAATAACTGCTGAAAGACGATTGAAGGTTTTTGTTTTTGATTTTGCTGCATAGTTACTCATTTTTTCTCTTCTGCTTTCTGATTCTTTACAGATCATGAGTAACGTTAGCCAGCAGGGTACGAAGAACAGGTGCTGTAAATACATGAGTATTGGTTTGGCAATTGTATGCGTGATATTGTGCTTGATATTGATTGTGGGTATGACTGTTGTTGACAAGGATAAAGCCAACCACACTTCAGCTTTAGAGACAACTACTGCATTAACAGAGATAGAGAAGTTTAGGTTAGGTGAAAAGTATCTGCACATAGATAATGCGACAGGGGAACGTTGTTATAATGTCTTCCATCGCTTATTGAGTGAGCATGTTGAGACGACGGATGTGAGGAATTGTTATGTGTGTACACAGATTCCTTCATCAGTTGAAGAAGGAGTTACCTATCATAGTTTGCCCCTTGCTTATGGGATAAGTTGTAGTCTGTTACTAACAAGATTTTGTAAGCAGGAGCACATCCAGTATTTCTCTTCTAACCAAGTCATTGTGTTTTTGTTTCTCCCCATAATTAGATACCTGAGTAGAGTAGCTAAGGACAATGACAAAGTATTAGTGAGAGGTTTCTTTGAGCCTACATTAACTTCTGGCACAGCTTATGCAACACAAAAGGATGATGGACGGAGTGCTGAACAATGCAAACACTCACCCCCAGTCACAGATTTGGGTTTAATCCATCATTCTTTTGCTCACCATGCCACCCCAGTTTGGACCCAGCCATATGCAAATCAGTCTTGACCGTGTTCCTCATGGGAACAGTCCAGCCCGAACTGCCAAGCAAGGTCCTGCCTGGACTAGAAACAAGCATCCTGGGACCGGTTTCAGGGTATCACCTTCATCAGCCAGGCTAGATTGAATCCAGTAGCACAGTGAGCACGGGACCCACGTCTGGGCATACCCTACCCGCTTAGGGTAACTTTAGCAACACAAAAGGATGATGGACGGAGTGCTGAACAATGCAAACACTCACACCCAGTCACAGATCTGGGTTTAATCCATCGTTATTTTGCTCACCATGCCACCCCAGGTTGGACCCAGCAATATGCAAATCAGTCTTGACCACACAAAAATAACCTGATATTCTTGCTTGCACCATTAGAAAAGAGCTTCTTAGATCAGACAGATGACAGGAGAAAGGCATTAAAGGAGAAAATAGAAAAGGGCTTAGAGAAAAGGACTTTTAGAAATAATTATATTTATAGTGAAATAAAAACACAAGGGAAATTAGCTTTAGATGTGAAACACGTAGGAAAGCTTTGTGTATATAGACCTAAATCTCGCACTGACACTTTATTTGTGGGAACGAGTGAATGTAAGCATATGCTTTTGTTTCAGAGTAAATGGACATTTATGTTGAATGGACAGGGTCCAGAGATTCCTAGTATATATTACATTTGTGGACCTACTGCTTATTACCGTCTTCCAAGAGGATGGTATGGCCCATGTTACTTGGGCATAGTTTTCCCAAAGTTATTCCAGTTTGATGACTTGAAAAGATTACCGAAAATGACTGAATTACATCACATTTGGAGCAATAATTCCTTCAGTAGGATTTGTTCTGAATTTTACAAAGATTCAAAAGTCATCTACTAATGTGCATAACATGTTGACAAATTGTTCAGGAGTCATGATCCTAATGGATACAGAAATGGCTGCGGTAAGATCTATGACTCTTGAAAAATTTGAAGAGGGAACAAAGATTAAAGGGGATAGAAATGACAACTGTGGTGACTGCTGCCAAAAGACCATCACCGCGGCTACCATATCCTCAGCCAGATTATGACCACAGCTTGACTTCCGCCACAAGAAGGGTGGAAATCTGTCAGTGGCCATACTTGAGGATGGTGGTAAGGTGGCGCTGCTACCACCAGCACCGCCACGCCAGTAGACCACCACCAGCCGTATCATGACCTGTGATACGGCCTGGCTGTGTTCTGTTGGCGGTAGCAGCACCCCGTCCCGTTCCCTGACGGAACACCACCTGGAAGAAGGTAAGTTGGGCTTCCGACAGGGGAGGGTGGTGGGGGTTTTTGTGTGTGTGTGTGGGGGGGGAGGTTGTGTGCATGAATGTGTGAGTGTGTGTAGTGATGTTTGTGTGGGTGTATGCACGAGTGTGAAAGTGTGTAAGAATGGAAATATGAATGCATGTCTGCGTGTCATGGTGAATGTGTTTACAGATGTGTGCGAGCATGACTGGATGTATGTGTGTATGAATGCATGTATGGCAGTGTGAGTGAGTGGCTGTATGCGTGGTGCATGTTTGCGGGTGTGTGAGTGGATGGGGTGGGGGATTTGAAGGGGGGAGCGTTGATGGGGGTGGGGGACATCTGAGGAGTGTTTGGTGGGGTGGGTGAGCCTCCTACCAGTGACAGGGAAGGAATTCCCTGTCACTGGTAGGGCCTACCACCATGGTTTTCATGGCGTTGCAAACGCCATGAAAACCAGGGCAGAAGGCTGGCTCAAAATGCTGCTGGCGGTACTATAGCCGCCGCTGAGCTGGAGATTCTTATTTCCGGCCCGGGGGCTGCTACCGCCATGTCGGTTGGTATGGTAAATTGGCTGCCAATGTCATAATGTGGCGGTATGTACCGCCAGCCTGTTGGCAGTACTACCACAACATTATCACTGACCGCCGGGGTCATAATGACCCCCAAAGTCTTGGCTCTACCGGTAGCATGCAATCACATTTCGGGCCGATATTACAATGTGATAAGGAAGAAAAAATTGGGATCTCTGAAAGAGAAATGGACCTGATTATCTCAAGTCATGCCAGGTCTAAGAGTTATTGAATAACGGAATATAGCTCTTCAACTCCAAGCTATCAAAACCCCCACAATGATGCAAATAAGTTCATGGAACATGGGTGGCCCAGTACATACAGTCCAAGCTAGTGCTTATGTAAAATTCCTGAGGAATGTTGATCTTCTGTTATTTCAGGAAAGATGGTGTGAACATGACTTTCCACAAGCTAGCTTTACAGAATATTCCACTCGCACCATTGTATGGAAGGTCTTGCGATTTATATTTCTGCCTGTTTTCATTTAAATATTCATAATCATGGGTCCTGTGATGAAGGTGAGGCATCACTGAAACAGGTAGTGTATCACTGCTATACCTGAATGAACATGTTCTTCCTTGTTAAATTGCACGTTGTTGCCTTTCTTTTATTGGGAGCTTTGCTGCATTATCATATATATGAATATATTACCCTGTGGCGGATGCCACTGTGTAGTTATAATTAGGATTGTGTTTCCATAAGAAATAAAATTTTTTGGTTTGCTTATATCATTGGTGCCATTTAAAAAAACCTTCACAAAACTTTCCAAAACCAAAATGTTTTCACCTCAGCTGCTAACTGGAAAGTTTTGGGGGATCCTTGAAGAGGGGCTGAGAGAAAAGGGGGGATTCCAAAACATGTTTTCCCCATTCATTTTTCTATTTACAGCCTCAATCAATGAATAGATTTACACCAAAATTGTAGATGCCAAATACAATACAATTGCCACTAGCTGTTCAAAATCAAATGCTATGATGCAGCATAAAACCTTACATCACTCAATGTGTATGCTATCCCAGTGCTGAAAGGGAAGAATAATGGCTGAGAACTTACTGTTGGCCACCAATCAATTAAAACATGACTTTGCAGATGCATACTTGTTGGCTACAGGAAACTTTAACCTAAATCTTATCCATAAAGTTTATAGGAAGATTTAGTCCATCGCCTGGATAATCAATGAGAAATGCCAGCCCTTATATTCTTGAGATATCAAACTTCGGGCCTAATTTAAGAAAAGTGGTGCCGCATCCAATGCAGCTCAACTCTTCTTGCGCCCCTTACCGCCCCTCTCCCACCACCATGTGAGCCATATTTAATATACTGCGCACCATGGCATAGGATAGGGGCAATAGCGTTAACATTTTTGATGCAATTGATGTACTCTATAGGATTAGTGCCACAAATTTGGAGCTAATGCTACACAGTACATAGGGACCCATTGAAAGCAATGGGGTGCCCCCTTTTAATGCCTGCTCTATGCAGGCATTAAAAGTAGCAGCAAAAAATGATGCAGTGGAATCCCAGAGATTCCACTGCACCATTTTTTCAGTCTCCCTAACGGGGGAAAGACCCCCTTACATACATTATGCCTGGTGCAGGAATAATGTGGCACAAGAGGTGACAAAGTGGTGCAATGCATGTATTTGCGCCACTCTGTAAATATGGCGAAGCGATTTTGGCCTCGGACCACATTACCGTAAAACAAATGATGCCTATGTGGTGCAAAGAGGCACTAGGCCCTCTTAAATCTGGGCCTTCTTTTTTACACGCTGTTCAACCTCAGGGATATATTGTAATGAGGAATGGGACTCGAACACCAGACAACTAAGAGATGAATTCACCTAATCCATCAATCTTGATGGAAATTTCAAAACGTAGCACATTTGCACTGACTGCTTCATCAAATCTTTGAAAACTGATAAGAAACTATTAAATAAAAAATCAGAATTCTGATAAATGCACCAAACAGTTATTCACAAGAAGTGAGGAACTTAAGAAAAAGCTTTATGGAAAGTGATAAGAAATCAACAAAATAGGAACTGGGAAGCATTGCTCAGTATCTGCTCCAACAAATATCCAGAAATGTTTTAGTTCTTTGTATGTTAGATAAGTGCAATCTTAGCTAGAGAGGTACCAATGTCTCAGCACATGTGTGGATTAGTTGTATTGTACATCTTTATTAAGGCACTACCCATAAAACGTCTGTCAACTTGTAAATAGGGCAAGGGGCAATTGATGTGCCTGCCTCATATAACAGTTGATCAGTATTCAGTATAAGCAAGGTCAGAAAATCAGATGGAGCTCAAGGCCAAAACAGGCCCCCCACTGTTCTGTTCAAACATGATGTAGATTTTATGATGGTAAATTGTCCCCACTATACTATCACTGCCTCTAAATGCAAACTATGCAGTGTCATGGCGAAGCAAAATATTGCATGCAGTTTTTAAGAAGGACTTTTCTTCCAAGTCAGGTAACTATAGCTTGATAGGATTATTTGATGTAGAAACCACATTGTTTTCAAAAAGGTATACAAGAACTGTAGGGCTGGACTTCTTTCTTCTACCTTATTTCATTAAAATCAAACTGAGTTTCACTCATCCTCTGATGATATGCCCAGAACAAACATTAAAACTCTTTGAGCCTGATTCACAAACTGCACTTTGTAGTACAGTTTGTAGTACTACAGAATACACAACAAAATGTAAGTTTTACCTACAATTAAGTATGTGTCATTCTTTGCCTCAACTACAGTGAATTTTCACACATAAGTATAGATGTTAGTGGATAATGTGGAAGGGACACAGGGGAATTTGCGGAAGTAGGGGCTGTCCTACTTCTATAAGGGATGGGATCTGGGAGAAGTATGAGGGGCTTAGGTAGGGTCAGGTGTTTAGAGCGAGATGTCACCCACCCACACAAGAGAAACCAATTGCTTTACTCTGTGGGTGGAGACATATGTAGTTAATTTTGTGAACTAGGCTCACAAGGTGGGAAGAAATATTGCATTAAACTCATGACATTAGCTAATGAGAGGCTGTAATTTGGTTTTTCACAGGTATCATGGAAGCAGTTTTAGGTACCACAATGCAGGGGCACATTAATAAATGGAAATGCCAGGGAAATATGCAAGACTCCTTTGTTATTTGGGCCTGAGAGGAAACCTCTTGGCTCAAAGTTTAAATACCACTGTTTCTTCATAGTGAACTCAACTTTTGTTTAATAGTTATGGGTCTCATGCGACCCAGAAAAGGAAGT
Source organism: Pleurodeles waltl (assembly GCF_031143425.1). Classification (NCBI taxonomy): domain Eukaryota; kingdom Metazoa; phylum Chordata; class Amphibia; order Caudata; family Salamandridae; genus Pleurodeles; species Pleurodeles waltl. The sequence continues at coordinate 380,279,824 of NC_090442.1, forward strand.
ACAACTCAGGCCGTGCGATCCTCTACTTGGCTCTCTGGGTCTTCTTGAAGTACTACAGTACCTCTAGAAGGTCAAAAAATTAAATACAAATTAAAGCAGCCATTTAATTGGCCACTCAGGAGACCCTACTTTAGAAACCACCTAAAATGATTTTATGGATTGTTGTTCAACAGAGACAATTTGGAGAACAAACAATCCACAGCCATCATGGCCTCAGACAGAATTGCTGAACAGCACTCATCAAGTTCATCATCCATCAAGCCTATGCAAGGTTCAGTATCAGAAAATGTTGATGTCATTATCCTCCCACGTTCTTCTGCAGCATCACAAGAAACAAGCCCAGCAAAGGAATTCATGGCGAGGCAGTTTGTTGACCTTCCAGCTAGTTAAAAAACATTAGTGCACAGGAGGTGACGTACATTGTGCCAGAAGGTGCTCCACAGAGAGAAGACTGGCCAGTATTCAATGTGAACCGCTGGAAGCACCTAAGGGCTACACACCGAAACACCATAGCCTGTGCCGAGGTTCAAAAGAAGCAATCAATTGAAACATAAGAAGCTGCTCAAGAGGAAGAAATGATGACAATATGCAGCATTTCTGGTATATTGCAGACACTATCATAAACTTGTAGCCTGTGGAGAAGTAATCAAAAGAATATATTCAAGGGCCATGGATCAGCACCTGCAAAAAGACCACAAAGACTTGTTTAAAGAATAAAAGGAAAGACCCAAAAAAATAAACATTTTGAAAGAATTTAAATTTATTTTGGAAAACACCAGCTAAAAACTGTCAAAACTTAGAAAAACCATATCACATTCATGAAAAGCTGCAGTTGAAAACTGCAAAATAAAAATGAAAATCGAAAAAGTGGAAAAACAAACAAAAGTTGGGCTCTGACTGAGAGTTGGATGCAGTGCCTGGCTGCAGGCCATGCTCAACACCCAGCCAGCACCCCACATAACTGAAGTCTGTGGCAGGCAGAGGGTTTGACACGTTAAAATCGTCCATGCAGTTTGACAGATATTCCAAAAATTAAAAAAATTTAAATGTTCTTCCATCCTGGTTTCTTCTTGTAAAGTTTTGGGGTGTGCCATCAAGCGGAGGGCCAAGGAAAGAAGGGGGCACACAACATTAATTTATCCTGGTAACTTTTGGGAAACTATGCAGAAAAAACTGCTGAATGGAATTACACCAAATTTGGAAAAAAACTAGAACTGTGCACAGAAGGTATGCTTTTTATTGTTTGGTGTAATATCATTCAGATACTTTTGAGAAATTGACATTTAAAGAGGTCCTCCCGGTGTTAATGAAGGGGTTTAAATGATGGTGGCATCTGAGCCATTGGTGTCCACAGATGCTCTTATTAGCGACTTTAAAGACTGCTATTCTGTCCTGATTGGCTGGCCCCACCATGCCCAATATGTTGTGGTAGGCTTTGCAAGACTCAGAGACATGTTCTCTATGTTATGAAAATGAACTAAAAAGATATAGGGGAAAATGTGAGCACACCCTAACCCCAAGAGGCCCATGGGGTAGTTCCAGAGGTACCCTCTACCCCTTTAATTAGCTGACCACAACATGGACAACATGTTTTGGAAACCATTACAGGATTCTGAGACATGGCCCCATCTTTGAAATGCATTGTAGTAAGTGCCAGCTTTTGAAGGTCACATAAAGGAGCACAGATAAAGGGTGATACCAGATTCTAGTCACAATATAACTTAAGTTTTAGTGGTAGTATACTAAATTTAGGGATTGTGGTCTGCTCTAAGGAGATTTTATCCTGTGTAAAATGTTGACCCGCCGCTGGGATTTTCTCAACCATTGTTAAAAAACTGTTTTCTTTCATGACTTTCTCATAGAACTTATGGAAGATGCTCCAGAAGTTAAAATGAGAGCACATTTTTATGAGTTCACACTATCTTCTTAGCCATGTGAGAAGAAAGTCTGATATTCTGAGCAAACATGTACTTCCAACATCAGTAGCAGTCTCACAGTTAACACCCCAATGTTCTACTGCAGCTTCCTACAGTGTTATAATTAACAACCGGAGCATTAACATTCTTAATTTATGGCAAACATATGGCCCAACTGAAACCATCTTGATAGAATTAATGCTGTAAAACCTAAAACATTTCCTTTAGAAATTAACAAAATTAGGTTCTTTTTGTATATGAAAGGATGGCTAGTGCTCTAGAAAAGCTAAAATGAGGACACATTGTCTATGAGTTCTCAAATATATTCCTTATCCACTTCAGTAAAACATTCTGTCATGCTGTATGAAACATGTACTTTTAACACCAGCAGAAGCCTGTAGGTGGTGATCATCTGATATAATACAATGATTCTGTCAGAGAAAGTTTATGGAAACAATTTATAAATCATCTTCTTCAATTAATGAAATATATATTCACAACATATATGTTTTATAGAAAAAATACTTTATTTCTCCAAAAAGACATATTTATAATTATTATATTAGATGGTGCTCCAATGTGACCGGAATATTCGTGCAACAGCACAATGATTGTGGAGGAGAACAAGGAATAAAAAGGTGCAAACATCACATAGATACTGATAAACATTAGGTTTATTTGAATATATTACAAACTGAAATGAGCAAAGAGTCAAATCAAAGTGTTTCCCCAATATAGCATTGTTCATATAGGAGGCGTCTGCTTAAATATGTGATGATGTAAGGGTCTCCTTCAGGAAAAAAAAGGTTGGCTACACCATGTGTGTTGGATACTCAATTCTGAAATAAAAATTGTAAATGGCATATTTTGTAAGCATCGAAATTAATTGAAGCTGAATGGTAAACAAAGGCTTACCATCAACAGGCATGTAAAGTAGTTACCAGTAGTAACATATCAGCTCACCAATGGAGCCTGTTATTTTAAAAAAACATTGAGTGCTTACATTTATCATCATTGACACAATACATGACAAATAGAGATTGCAGAGGTCCTATAAAGTTACTTATCAATAAATGTTTTGGGATCAGGGTCCTAAACACCTCCATGACCCTCTGAAAAGAATCAAAGAGTCAAGGTTACAGAGACCTCAAGGAACCTGCACAAACCACACTAAAGTGGAAAAATGCTAACTGTTTTATGCTAACAATAAAAATATCCAATTTTTCCAGCATTAGCAGAGGAACCACATGAATGAAGATGGCTGCATGCAAAGGAGTGGTAAATTACAGCCATCAGGGACCAGTAAGAAATTCTGGCCCTCATTAGCACATTGGCGGTCCAGGTCTGCCACGCTGGTGGTGGCGGTAACACTGCAGATTGCGTGGCAGTGCTGGATTGCCAGATTATGACCACAGTGGTGAACAGGCTGCTGACGGTATTTGGAGCCTCCAGGCAACCAGGAAATCCCTGGTGGAAAGGATACTGGCAACAGGAATTTGCATTCCTGTTGCCAGTATGCAACTCCCCTCAGTGCCCCCCACACAGCCATGGTCCCCCCTAAGTCCTCCACCACCCACCCCATCCAAGCATGCGCACACACACACACACATGCAATCACTATTTCATGCACTCACGCAGACACACACAATCACACACATACACGCGCACACACACCACCCTCCAATCACACAAACGCACAATCCCATGCACGCACACACCACTCATCAGCCCCCTCCCCTATCCGACAGGCACTTACCTGTTCTCAGAGGTCGTCCAGGAGGGGAAGGGATGCTTGGGGCCTGCTCCGCCACCAGCGCCCCTTCACCACAACACCGCCACACCTATTACCAACTCATAATAGGCGTTGTGGTGTTGTGATGACATGGCGGTGCAAGCGGAGCAACCCCCACTGCACCGCTGAACAACAGTATGGCTCCTGGCGGCTCTCCGCCCAAATAATTCTGGCAGAGAGCCACCAGCAGTCATAATATGGCAATCAGATGACCGCCATCACTGGCAGTCTTGTGGCTGGTGGGAGTTCGGTGGATTACGTTATAGGCCACCAATGCCCTAATGAGGGCCTCTATGTCAACACCAGAGGCTCAAATATGCTACTCGCTCTTTACTTCAAATATACAACAGCCAATAAACAATATTTTAATAAAAAATGCCATTTCCCAAGAATACAAGGCATGGGCCCAGATCACATGCACCAGTCACTCATGATCTAGTCCCATGAATGTTCAAGACACCATCATTTCCTACTCTTTCTTTGCTGCTGCACAGCCAGTTAAGTGCAGCATTTTCTATTACCTTTGAAGTGTTGATGTTTAATCGCATTGAATATTAGACTTTTGAGATTGTTTGTCATTGCAGCGGTCTATTGCCCCTCACTATAATACTGCAGCAGTGTAATCTTCACCCCTGGGGCATAACTGCTATTGTTCATTCATGCCAGCACTGTTCTTTCTGTTAGGGTATTTTCATTCCCTTGAGGTTCAGATTTGCTGAGCAGCAGTAGGCTGTGATGTTCAGCTTCTGACCATGCAGTCCTCTTTTAGCACCTTTTGAATCCAACGAACATACACGTTCCATACCTAAAAGGCAAAGCTTCCTATAGATGCCCTCTTTTGGAAGACTCCACTGAGGATTGTAAAATTCCCCACACGATATTCCTGAGAGCTGTGGTCAGGTTTGCTCCCTCCACTCTCGTTTGCACATTTGGACAATACCTGACCTGGGGTTGCTCCCTCCATATTGTACTACGCCTCCATTACTACTTATCTACACCTATTGCAACAACTGCAAGGGAGTCGACATATCCTTGCATGGAGCAATTCCTGGATGATGAGGGATATGGGGAATATCATGATAAGCCTGAGTTTGAGGTGGAAAACAGTTTGATGATCTAGACAACATGGTGCAACAATCTGTTAGCAAGGCATGGGCCCTGGCTCTACCTCCTTTCATAAAACAATTACAAAAATATGCAACTGCACTGCAGTAAGAGAAGCCTTCCAATCCCCCTCTATAATATTTAAATACATTTAAACCATCTAAGGGTGAAGACAAGGCACAGAAATGGTCACAGTCAGAGGCCTTGGAGCAGCATACCAACACCTACCTAGAAGATCATGTATGTGTGTTAACTCTAAACCCACTGATCCTGCATCCCCTGATGCCTATAATGATCCAGAAACAGATAACTCAACATATGTACTCTCCCCATAGCCACATGACCCACTGGCTTCAAGTAAACCTAAAGGATTAGCAGGTAAACCAACATCACAGGATCTCTGTACAGGGAGAATGCTAGATTTCTATCCAGATTAAATAATACATCTGCAGACCTCCGATAGTGTGCCCACTTCTGAGGTGACATGGATAGGTTTGTATCAGGAAGAGCTTTGAGAAAAAGATATGTGAACAGCTAAGGGCTAAATGTCTGATGACGTCCCTTTCAGGCAAAGTTACAGAAGCCCAGAATTGGACCCTAGCATGGCCACTTTTATGAAGGGACCCCAAAAAGGCCATAGATCTGGCCTGGTGAAATTACCAGGACAAAGTATTGTTTTTTCATAGGCTCACTAGCTAAGGCTCTATAAATTGCCTACAAGTCCAAAAACTCCTCTGATCACATTGACCCAGACATCCTCTTAGGATGGGCTTCGAGGGCAATAGGCCAACTTGGCAATGCAAGCTGCACAATGTCCACTGAACGATGCCGCTCCATTCTTATCCGGATAGACTCCAAGCTGAATCACCTGGCCAGGTCAGAAGCATACCCTATTTCAGAGGATCTCTTGTTTGGGACCCCTTTTGTATGGGACCTCAGAAAAGTTGTAGCCACCTACAGCGCCATTGACAAGGAATAGTCTTATCTGAAGAAGGTTTTCAACTCTGGGCTTTTTGGCATGGCCAGTTATTTGAGGGGTCAAGCATCCAGCTGTTCTTCCTCCTGGATCTCCAAAAGATGATTTAACCCCTGAGGGGATAGGAGTTGATATGATTAATCTAGAGGAGGCACCTTCTTCCCATTGAGTCACAGAAGAGGAAAGTGCAAGAGAGGTGGATATCACGGACTATCCGCCTCAGGATCTGAATCGAGTTTTACAGGTGAGAGTTTTTTCTCTATAGGAGGTAACATTGAGAGGCAAAATACAATAGTTCAGTTCAAACTGACAACTCATATTCCAAGACGTGTGGGTTTTAGAGGGTAAAAGGCTATAAGCTAGAGACCTATGACACTCCTCTTCAACAATAATCTCTCAGACAAATGTGTTTTTTCCCAAACCAATCATTTGTTTACAAAATGTAAAATTCAAGAGCTTCTAAAGAAGCAAGCAATTTATCACAGGCTTTCCTGCCACAAGGGTTTTCTCAGTACAATATTCCTGGTGGACAAGAAAGGTGATGGGTTCAGGATGGTATTGAATTTGAAGGACTTCATCGCATGGATACCATTCCAAAATGAAGGGTATTCACCTGCTGAGAGACCTCCTGCTGGAATGAGACATTGTTGCATCTGGATCTGGAAGACGCTTCCTTAACAGCCCCAATTTGTGTGCCTCACAGGTGTCTTCTGCAATCAATTCTTTTGCCAGGGAAATTGTTATGAGTTCAAAGTGCTCCCCTTCGTCCTGTCCTCAACTCCATGGTGTTTCACCAAGCTGATGAGACCGGTTATTGAAGCACTGAGAACCAAGGGAGTACGAGTGATCATCTACTTGGATCATTTGCTCATCAAGACACAGGGAACACAGACAGTAATTCTTTATCTTTCCTGGGCAATATACCAGCTACAAGAATTGGGATTTATTTTAAACACTCAAAGGCTGGTCCTAACCCCATGCCAGGCCACAGACCTTTAAGGTGGACTCACTCAAGGTGCAGCTTCAGCTTCCCTCTCTACAGATCATGGTGATCAAGAAAGAATTGAAGATAGTTTTGTTCAGACAGATAGTATAATTGAGATCCCTGGCCAGTGTTGTAGGGTTATTGGCTTCATATATCCAGGCAATATTTACAGGGTATCTTTACTACAGAGCACTCCAGCAGCTGAGCTAAAATGCAGTATCTCCAAAAAGGGCTGATGTATGACTACAAGGTACCCCTGTTGCCGGATGCTAGGATCTACCTTTCCTGGTAGCTCAACCACATGGAGGCATGGAATAGCAGGGCCATTTTTTGTAACATGCATGAAGTAGTTATAGAGTCAGGTAGTGGCAGGAGGGGCTGTGGACAAAAAGGAAGATTGATACCCACATGAGGGATATGGTCTGTGACAGAGCTTTGTCTTCACATAAACTGTTTGGAACTCCTAGCGGGATCATTTGCAATCTGGAGTCTTTTTTCCCAGAAGTCAAATAGTTGTATTTGTTTTTTTAATGGACAACCTTTCAGCTGTCAGGTACATCAACAAGCTGGGAAGGACAGAGTCCTGGCTGTTGGCAGGAATAGCAAAGGACTTCTGTCATTTTTAACTACAATATCAGGTTTCAGTGACCGCAGAATATGTTCCAGGCCAGTGGAATGTTATAGCTGACTAGAACTCCCACCACTTGATAGACATCAGCGCTTGGAAACTGCACCCAAGAGTGTACAAGATTCTTATTCCCACCTGGTGCCCCTGTCCAATAGATCTGTTTCTGTCCCGCTTAAGCTGCCTTCAGTCTTCTTTTGCTGGTATCCAGATCCTCTGGCACAAGGCACGGATGCCGTTCTCCCAGACTGGCTATGAGGACATAGTTAAGCCTTTCTACCTTTTGTGATGATTCCCAGAGTACTGACTTGTGAGAAGTCAGAAAACAGAAATAGTATTAGTGACTCCGATTTGGAATCCCAGTTTTGGTTTTCAGTCCTTCTTGACCTGTCATGCGATTATCTTATGATCTTGCCGACAAGCAGGGACCTGCTTTTCTAACTGGGGGGACAGTGGCACCCATTCATTCACTTGGGACAACTGAGCCTTATGGCCTGGAGGAGTTTAGGAAAACTTGGAGTTTGGCAGGTATTTCTCAAGAAGCTAACTCCTACTTCCAGTGGGCTTGGTTTCCAATTAACCCATAAATGATATGTTTCAGCATGGAGAAGATGAGATGATTAGTGCAACAAATGGGTCTTAATTCCGTGGAAGGAGAATTGAGTGTGATCATTAGATTCTTGTCACAATTGGTGGATTTGGGACTGTCTTGCAGGTCAGTATATAGTTTTTGTTCCAACATATGAGCAGGCCATTTACCATTGGATATTAAACTGGTTGGGGAACACCCCCGGTATGTGAAGTGAAGAGAGGGGTTAGGTCATCTATTTCCCCCAAACCAAGATATTCACAGTTGTGGGATGTAAATATTGTCCTCAGATTCTTAGAAAGGTGGCCAGATAATGTGGTTCTGTTTTGCAAACATCTTTCTGTAAAATTGACAGTGTTATTATGTTTAATATAATGCTGAAGAGTTTCAGATGTCCGTGCGCTTGACCTAACAGGTAGAGTTTTGTCCCGACTAGGGGTTTTATTTTCTATCTCTAACAGTACCAAAAGCAGTTTTTGTTGTGTTTCTTTTCCTGTCTTTCTGCACAATCATGACCCATGTCTGGTTTGATGTTTAAAGGAATATAAGGTTTGTTTATACTAGGGATTGAAGTCAAACTTCTAATGGTAAGTTGTTTTTTGCACTTCGGAAACGATTTGGTCCCATTGAGAACGACACATTTTCCAGGTGGGTACACTGACTAATGTCACAAGAAGGTATAGATGTGTCTCTATGTTCTGGCCATTCAGCTAGAGGGGCAACGGCCTGAATGTCCATTGCATTAGGTACTCGTTTACAGGACATTTTGACTGCAGCTGACTGGACTTCAGAATCCACGTTCAAGACCTTCTACAAGGCATCTATTGTTGATATAGCCTCCCTTGTTGTGGGACACCTTTGAACAAGCATGATCGGAGCCTCTGGTCCTGACACAGAGTAAAACATTTTCAAGCTGACATATCAAGAATTTTCAGTTCTATTAAGGACACAGAGGTGAGGATTATCCCACCCAAGAATTGTTTTGCAGGATCAAGTAATACAAAAAAAATCCTATGCACAAAATCTGTTGTGATGTTTCATGCCACCATTGTAAATGATTTGGTTAGGCTGTGCCAGTTTTATCATCAAAGACGCTTTCTGTTTCAGGTTCAGAAGCCAAGGAGGGATGGAAACCCTCATTTCTCAATGGGGGCTTGATGGATTTTGAGAATGAACCTCCAGCCTGTCTAATAAAATGGGAGATTGGATCAATGTGATCAGCTTGTTGCTAGTAACTACAGTTGCCTGGTTGCCAAGTTAGTGATGAGACTGTTTAGACAATTTAGGACAAAGTCTCTGAAAGTTCACTTGTTTTTGTGATGTGATTTATTTCTCATAACACAAAGAAAGAGGAAGAAAATATGTTGTCTGGAGCATTTATATGAATGGGCCAAGAGTGACTTGTGCATGTGACCTGGGGCAATACCTTGTGTTCATAAGAAAAGTATTTTTTCATGATAATGTTGTTAATTGGCTGAGGTTTAATTTGCTTTAAAGAGAAATGCATAATCCTCACCCCTGTCTCCTTAACAGAATTGAACATTTTGGATGTGTTAGTTTGAAATGTTTTTATCCATCTGAAAACCAATCCCGGGTGGAAGCACCATGTGTTTGTGTACTGGCTTATTAGCATACTGAAACAAGGATGCAGGCACATATGGAACACAGCCATGAACTGCAGCATGTTGTAATTATAAGGGTTTTAGTATTAGAGAGAAGTCTCTTACCTGCTCTTATATCAACAAATGAAGAGCTACAGACCCTGTTGAAGAGCAGGCTAACCAATGCAGAGGGAATCCGCACATTGATGTCCATGCTGATAGAAGACACAGATAGGACAGTGTCATCTTGGGCAAAAACAAAATGTAGGCTAGACATTGCTACACAGTTACAATTGGGTGGGATCAAAGTGTAAAACTGTGTCAACGTGACATTAAAATATTGTCATCTGTTCAACCCATGAATGATAACATGCAATGGTAAAACATATGAACTTGTGCTGAAAAAGGAAATGCTTGGAATTGCTAACCCAACTAAGTGTAAAGACATGGGGTCTGATTGTGACCTTGGCAAATGAGATACTTGGTCACAAATGTGATGGATATCCCGCCCGCCATTTTAAAAGTTCCATAGGATATAATAGAACTTGTGATACGGCGGACGGGATATCCGTCACATTTGTGATGTAGTATCCCATCCGCCGAGGTCATAATCAGGCCCATGGTGCATGATTAAGTGCAAACATCTGTGCTAAATACAGAACAGGCAGAGAGGAGGAAAAAATCACTGTCTTGATTGAGTGATATATTTCCAGAGCTACAAAACAGAATATACGAAACCCAATGAAAATGGCATTAATTTTATAGTTCCACATACATCAAACAGAACATAAGAATGGAAAAAGACAGGACATAATCCTAACCAAGGTCTGTGTTTTTCATTAACTGTCCAAATTCATCATGTTCATTGATTCCATGCTCAATATACATTCAATTTCACCTTTGTGTTGGTTTGGCTGAACTTTTTCTATCATCAAACTTTGAATATCTTCTGAGTTGTGGTTGGTTGCCTTGAAATGTTCCACCAGTAGTGCTTGAGGTGTCTGGCAACAGATCCTGCAGTAATCATAAATGATGCACTGTATAGCCATTGTGTTGTATTGATCACACAACATGAAAGGTACATGGGCATAAAATAATGCAAATGGCATTTGTGCCGTTACAATTAGTATTAGATTTAAGCTGGTATTTCCTGTTTATGTAGTCAAACTTTTTGAGTTCAAAACACAACCTACAAGCTTTACAGTTTCCACACTAATAATGGCCTGCTATTGGATGAAGGTGCCGTGGTGAGTGGATGTAGGGTTGCTCCTTAGTAGCTAGGCAGGCCCAGACCACATGATCCCTGACATTGCTTCTTCACTTGAAGGCAAACAATGGTGGATATTTGTATATTCAAGTCATTGTTGTGTTATGTTATGTGGATTTGTAGAGTGCAGTGAATCACCTGTGAGGGTATCCAGACACTGAGTAGGGCAGGACTGAGGGGGCACAAGGACATCATGCCTGTCTCTTCTGGAAGAGCCATGTCTTGAGGTTCCTTTGGAAGTTCACAAGGGAGGAGGAGGCTCTGAGGTGTTGCGAGAGGTCGCTCCAGATCTTGACTGTAAGGTATGAGAAGGAGCATCCTTTGCTTCTGGCCTTCTTTATGTGAGGAAGATGTGGTGTATCCTGGGATGCAAATCAAAGGTGTCTGATGGGTTGGTAGAAGTTAAGGAGGTATTTGAGGATTGCTGGACCGATGTTGTGGAGGGCTTTGTAGGAGTGGGTGAGTAGCTTGAATTTACATTTTAGTGGACTGTGAGCGACTGGAGACTGTTGAGGTGTGGTGAAATGTGGTTATTTCACTGGATATTCCGGATGAGTCTGGCAGCAACATTCTGGGTGGTTTGGAGTCAGCGTAGAACATGGGCTGGAATCCCAAAGTAGAAGGTGTTTCCGTAGTTAAGTCTGCTTGTGATAAGAGCCTGGGAGACTGGTGCTAAGTGGAATCCACTTGAAGATCTTGAGAAGCATTCTCAGGCAGGGTCTGGAAGCATGATAGGGCTATGGCATTGATCTATCTACTCATGGAGTGGTTGGTGTTGAGGATGATCCTGAGGTTCTTGGCATGGTCATTAGGGGTCAATGGGGTCCAAGTTTGAAGGGCCACAAAGAGGCATCCCCAGGGAGGGGTTGTTGCCGAAGATAAGGACTTCACTTTTGTCCATGTTGAGCTGGCGGACAATGTTTTTTTTCCAAGTAGCAACGTTGCTCATGCAGTGGGTGAAGTTTGCTTTGGCGGTGCTGGTTGCATCAATAAGGGAGAGAATGGCATCTGCGTAGGATATTATGTTAATGCCGTGGGCTTTGGTGGTGTCTGCGAGGGTTAACATGTAGACATTGCTGAGTGTTGGGTTGAGCAAGCTAGATTGAGAGCTCTCTAGGAGTTGATGGAGTTCTAAGTGGTCAGCAAGTTGGGTATTGATGGCTTTCTCCATGACATTAGCTGGAAAAGGCAGGAGCAAGATGGGTCTGTATTTACTGAGGGTGTTGGGGGCTGCTGTTGGTTCCTTCATTAGGGCCTCAACTTCTGCATTTTTCCATCAAGTTGGGAACATGGCAGTTGTTATGGAGGTGTTAATGATAGCGGTGAGCATGAGTGGGGTGTTTTTGTGGAGTCTCCAATTTCTCTCAAGTTGTTTGCAGTGGAGCTTGAACTCCCCGAGGTCATTTGTGTACCACCTGGATTGTTTGTTGTTTTTAGAGGTTTTGTTTGTGGTGGGAGCGGGGCATTTGGTGCAGTCAGGGATCCATTTATTAAAGAGTTTCATGTCAACACTGAGATTCTTGTTGTGAGGTTGGGTGAGCGTTCCCGTAGTGTCTTGGTTCAATTTTATTCTGATATTTTGCCCAAGTGTCTTGACGGTGCTTTGGGATTTTCTGGTGGGGTGGCTTGGTGGGTGGATATCTTGAAATGCTTGATGTAGTGGTCAGTCGATGTGACAGGGGTTGTATGGATGGTGGTGATCCTTCTGTGGGAGGAGAAAATAATGTGGGTGTGGCTTGCTGAGTGGGTTGTGCCTTGTATGAGGTTGGTGGGTCTTAGGCTGTCGAGGAAGGCAGTGGAGTTGGGGTTTGTGGTGTCTTCCAGGTGGAAATTGAGGTCTCCAAGGAGAATGTAGTTGGTTGATCTGATGGCGAGAGGAGTGATGAAGTATGCAATGTGGTTGCAGAATTCTGCTCAGGGCCTGGGGACTGTAGGCAATGGTTCCTTTCAGGGTGGCATTTTAGCCCATTTGTAGCTTGAAGTGGAGGTGTTCTATGAGGTTGGTGTCTGAGTCCATGAAGGTGGTGCAGTCAACCATGTTCCTGAAGATGATCACGAGCCCTCTGCCTGGTTTGTGGGTTTGGTGCTAGTGTTTGATTTTGTAGGCAGACAAGATGGCTGCAACAGTGTCTGAGTTGGAGGCTCCATTGAGGTATGTTTCTGTCAGGAAGAGAAGGTTGGGTGTGTTGCTGTTGAGGAGGTCCCAGATGTCGGTGGACTGTTTCCTAAGGGATCGGACTTTGAGGAGCATGGCGGACAGGTGGTGTTGGGTGGTGGTGGTGGCAAGCAGCCATTGTTTGGAGATGGTGTTGGTGTCTGAGGTGTGGCAGGTGAAATCACAATGGGTGCACACATCCACTGAATGGTCAATCTGCAGCCTGCATTAAGTAAGTCCTGGGGAGCGTGGGGCTGTTGTTAGCGAGAAGAACGGTGAGCAGAAAAACCCAGGTGAGGAAACCCAGGCACCAGAAAGGACCACCTGGTCAATCGGTGGCAACTGGATCAAGCTGGAACAAGCAGGACCTGGATGCCACAGGCAAGTGGCAAGCTGGGTGCCCAGGTGCCTACTAGTGTGGACATGCTGTGGCCTGCATTAAGTAGGTCCTGGGGTATCATTAATCACTAGGTTCCAGGGTCTATTTACGGCTTCCTTTCTGGGTTCAGTGTCTATCTACAGCTTCCTTTATGGTCTTACTTTTTGTGCAAAAATTGATAATTTAAACTAGGTTTTCATCTAGCTATTTGGGTATGCTCTTTGGGAGTAAATAGTTCACAAGAGGGCAGACCAGTCTGCCTTTCTAGACCGCTTAAGCAGTCCTCTCAGTTACATCTTTCCAACAATTTGTCTATCGTGATATTTGATTCTGAAAAGTAATCAACTTTTCTGGAACATGTACGACAAACTGGCTATAGGGGAGATTATCCCTCAGACTTCTTGGGTGGTGACTAGAGTACCCAAATAACATATTCTGTTCAGTAGGTATTCTGAACAAGATCAAGTATAGTTTTTTATCATTGTGCTTAATTGTAAAATTCCTCTTTACTGTGGGTGATAGTAAACTGTTTGTTTAAAGATATATTAAGCCAGACTAGAAAGGCTCCTAGTGTATTGCTATTACCTATCCAGATCATAATTAAAACTCAAGAAAGTATGACTCACGTCCTGACCATTCACTGCATTTACTGCACGTGTTACAACACTCATGATATGTTGTATGACATCATTGATAACATCACCAATGAAAACTGATGACAACTGAAATTACATAATTGATGTAAAATATGGGAACACTGTGCATGGTGGGGGGTGAATATAGGTTCCCACCATGCACAGTCTTGTCAGTAATTATGTCATATCAGATGTTCTAGTGATGTCATTAAGGGTGTCATGGAAATGTCATGATTTATGTAATATGTGAGGTATTTAGCAGTGTATGGCGAGAGTGTGAGGTGTGGTTACCATAGGGCATGAGTTATTGATACTTGAGAGAACTATAACTGGGAAATTTCATTTTGTTTTGTTTAAAACTTATTGTTGTCACTGAAATTCTCACCTAACCATAACGTTAGTTTAACCTTTTTTACTGAATTTCTAAGGTTTTATTAATGTAAAGTCAGATATAATTACAATTTCTAACTATAATGTCACTTTAACCTTTGGTTTTCTCAGGGAATTTCATTTTTTTTAAATGTAAAGGAATTTTTTATTACCATTTGCAAAGCCCACCTCACTCCAAGCCTGGCCTTCTGGCATTCACAGTGTATGGTTGGTCTCACAGGTCCTGGCCACACCTGGCAGACTTATTGACATTGTGAAAGAAACATGTAAATATCCAAACAAAAAGTGGGCCTCTTAACTTTATCAACAGTTAAACACATCAATGTATATTAGGCAGGTATTTCATCTTTCTTCAAAATTACCAATATTTGAAATCAAATGTATATTTTAGAAATCCACATAATGCAATGTTTAGAAATAGTAAAATTATAAGAATGTTTAATAAACTTTTAATTAAAAGATCAACATGTCTGTGAGTATTTATTTTAACATTGTTTTCATGATTTTATTTTGTGGGCTGAAAATGATAAAAGAAAGTCTCAGAGACAAGTTTTTTTCAATTAGAACCAAAATGTCTCTGAGTCTTTTCTTAGACATGCTTCTCCTCACAACATGCAATCATAATAACAATAATAATAATAGGGCCTTTCACTCCAGCTGAAGAACATAGAGCTCCAGCTGGATTTAATGACCCAGGAGACTTACTTTTTGTTAATGTTGTTAGGGGGCTCCTACAGTCCCTGCCACCCCACACAGCATTAAAACATGGTTGGCGATGCCCCTGCCGCCTCTTCTAGGGGCACCACAAGCATGAACATGTGGTACATTAAAATGTCCTAGCAGATTATGTGGTGCTCCTTCCTATGGGCAGTGAATACAAAATGAGTGGCTTCTGCTGCTCATTTAATATTCATTTTTGCATTTTTGTTTTAATATATTTTGAGTTTTGTGGTACTCATCAGCTACTCCCAGATGCTTTTTGTTTGGTGGGGGCTGTGGGAGGAACCCCATCACGGGTGCTGGCAGGAGCCAGCAATTTTTTTTTGTTTAAACTATTGAGTAAAGGTGAACACAACCCCTTTCCCAAGTCTCTACAGGCTCCAGGAACCCCATCCCATGGGGCTGTTTTCATTTATTCAGGGGAGGGGGGTCACCCTCATCCCTTGGGGCCTCTTTTGAAAAAGGTAGAGGGGACGTGCAGCTCCTACCACAGGGGATAGCATAAATAGCTGCTCCCTGTGGGCAGGAGCAATGTGCTCCTTTTCCACAACCCCTAACATTGTGCATATTGGGTGCCATAGGTGGGCACTGGGACACCCAACTTTATTTAATGCAGGTCTCAGGGGATGAGGTCTCCGGGGCCTAATAAAACCCAGAGACTGGGGCCACGAGGCCCACTTCCCCTTTAAAAAAATACCCCTGGTATGTGGCCCTCCAGACCTAATAAAGCTCATAGACATGCGCACATATGGCCTTTTCACCTTTGAAAAGAAAGGCCCTGGGGGACGGGGTCCCCAGAGTCTAATGAGGCTTGGGTGGGGCATGTGGCCTCCTCCCCTTTAAAAGAAATACAGTGTGCGTTTCTACCTTTTAGTTGCTGCTGAGTGTTAGAAATGGGGTTGTTGGTTGGCAGTCAGGTTACCCCATGCCCAAGCAAGGACCCTCACTCTAGTCAGGGAAATGGAGAAACACACTTAGATAACCCCTGTTTGACCCCTTGGTGGCTTTCAACAAGCATTCAGGCTTATCTCAGAAGCAATGTGTAAAGTATTTGTACCAACACACACAGTTACACAGAGAAACACTACAAAATGGACACCACACCAAAAATAGGTCATATTTATCAAAATCAAACAAGACCAAAATGACAGAAATCCAACATACACAAGTTAAAATATGCATTTTCAAAAGAATAAGAATCTTACTCCATAGAAAACAATGGAAACATTGATTTTGCACAAAGTACCTGGTTAGCGTAAGAAATAATGGCGCACAGGCGAGCGTGCATCGGAAAAGGCAGTGATGTGTCGATTCCTTCCTCGCAAGGGAGGCCGTGCGTCATTTCTTCTCCGGTCGGGTCGGTGATGTGTCATTTTTCTCCCTTGCAAGAAAGCGATGCTTCAATTTCTGGATGGGGCACCTTGAATCTGAGCAGAGTCGTATTGGTTTTGATGCACAGGCGACGATGCATGGAAAATCCTGTTGCAAGGTGTTAGAAAAACTGCGCTGCTTGGGGTTTGCATCATTATCAGCAGCTGCAAGCAGGTGTTGTGCATTGTTTCTTCAGCTGCGATGTGTCGATCTCCCAGCCACGATGCAGGTGGAGCATCGATTTTTCGCCGTGAGGCCGGCGGTGCGTTGTTCATCAGCCGAGTTGCAGATTGTGCATCGAAAATTTCCCTGCATACATTCTGTGCGTGAGTTTTCAGCTCTTGTCTGCCAACTTCACCTTTCAAGGGCCCTGGGACTGGATAGGGCACCACTTGGCAGGGCAGGAGTCTCAGCAGAGAGTCCAGATGTATGCAGAGGAAGTCTTTGATGGCCCTGAGACTTCTAAACAGGAGGCAAGCTCAGTTCAAGCCCTTGAAGATTTTTCACAAGATCCTGCCTTGCCAACGCCATGCCCAAGACACACACCAGGGGGTTGGAGACTGCATTGGGAGAGGGCAGGCACAGCCCATCCAGGTGTAAGTGACACTCCTCCCTCCACTCTAGCACAGATGGGTCAACGGGATATGGAGGCTACACCCCAGCTCCCTTTGTCTCACTATCTAGAGGGGATTCACAGACAGACCAACTGTCAAACTGACTCAGACAGGCAATCCACAAACAGGCAGAGTCACAGAATGGTTTAAGCAAGAAAATGCCATAATTCTAAAATTGGTAGTTTCAAACTAACAATCTAAAAATAAATTTCACTTGAAGATGTATTTTTGAATAGTGAGTTCAGAGACCAAGAACTCCAAATTTCTATCTGCTCTCAAAGGAAATCTTCACTTTAGTAATATTTAAAGGCACCCCCCATGTTAACCGATGGGAGAAAAAGGTCTTGCACCAGTGACAACTGAATTTAGCAGTATTTCACTGTTAGGACATGTAACACCCATCAGTACATGTCCCACCTTTAACATACACTGCACCCCACCCATGGGGCTACGAAGGGCCTACCTTAGGGGTTCCTCACATGTAAGAAAAGGGAAGGTTTAGGCCTGCCAAGTGGGTACAATTGCCAAGTTGAATTGTCAGTTTAAAACTGCACACACAGATACTGCAGTCAGTGGCAGGTCTGAGCCATGTTTACAGGGCTACTCATGTGGGTGGCACAACTAGTGCAGTAGGCTCACTAGTAGCATTTGATTTACGGGCCCTGGGCACTTCTAGTGCACTTCACTAGGGACTTACTAGTAAATCAAATATTCCAATCATGGATAAGCAAATTACAAATACATTTTACATAGGAGCACTTGCACTCTAGCACTGGTTAGCAGTGGTAAAGTGCCCAGAGTATCAAAACAGAAAAAACAGAGTCCAGCACACATCAACAACCTGGGAAACAGAGGTAAAAAGTTAGGGGAGACCACGCCAAGTCTAACGCGTGTCACCCCCAGCTGAAAGTGGGGAACAACTACCCAACCTCATGGGAGTTCTCATCACTAAGGCAGAATAATCTGGACAGACCTTCAGCATTGGCGTGTTCTGTGCCAGGGCGGTGTTCACCAGAAAGTCCATTCCCTGTATGGAAATGGACCACCTCAACAGTTTTAGATTCTCCCCCCTCATCTTCATTAACCATCTGAGGGGCCAGTGGTCTGTCTGAACCCTGAAGTGAGTCCCAAATAAGTAGGGTTTTAGCTTCTTCAGCACCCAGACCACAGCAAAAGCTTCACACTCTATTGCACTCCACCTAGGTTCCCTGGGAAGTAACTTCCTGCCAATGAAGGTTATAGGTTGATGTAGGCCCTCTTCATTTATCTATGATAACACTGCTCCTATACCATGCTCTGAAGCATCAGTTTGCACAACAAACTCCTTGGAGACATCAGGTGCCTTCAGCACAGGTGCTGTGCACATGGCTGCCTTCAGGGCATCAAAAGCTGTCTGGCAAGACTCTGTCTAGATTACCTTCCTTGGTTGCTTCTTGGAAGTCAACCCATTCAAGGGTGCAGCAATGGTGCCATTCCCCTTTAGAACATGTCTATAATAGCCAGTGAGGCCCAGAAAGGCCCTCACCTCAGTCCTTGTTTTGGGAGGCTCCCAAGCCAGAATGGTGTTAGTTTCTGGCTACAGGGGTGCCACCTGGCCACTCCCTACATGGTGTCCCAAATGCACCAATGAACCCTGCCCTATCTGGCACTTACTGGCCTTATTAGTGAGGCCTGCCTTTTTCAGGGTCTCCAACACTCTGCAGAGGTGCTGCAAGTGTTCCTCCCAAGTGGAACTGAACACTGCAATGTCATCCACGTAGGCTGCACTGAAGTCATCCAGCCCAGTCAACACCTAGTTGATTAACCTCTGAAAGGTGGCAGGGGCCTTTTTCATCCCAAATGGCATCACTTTAAACTAGAAGTGCCCACATGAGGTAGAAAATGCTGACTTCTCCTTGGCCCCCTCAGTTAAGGCAATCTTCCAATACCCAGACATCAAGTCAAAGGTGCTAAGGTATTTGGCAGTTCCCAACCAATCAATAAGCTCATCAGCTCGGGATGGGGTGTGCATCAGTCTTAATGACCGCATTGAGATCCTGGTAGTCCACACAGCACCAGAGTTCTGGTGTGGCACCAGGAGCAACAGTCTTTGGGACCAAGACCACAGGGCTGGCCCAAGAACTACTAGAAAACTTAATTACCCCTATGGTTAACATCTTTGATACTTCCTCTTTGATGCTACCCTTGACCTTATCAGTCACCCTGTAAGCATTTTGTTTAACAGGTGGACTGTCCCCAGTGTCCACATCATGAGTACACTAGTGTGTGACCCCTGAGATCAAGGAGAACAGGGAGGAAAACTAACCCAACACCTGGTGACAGTCCCTCTGTTGTTCTGAGGCCAGTGAGGGGGAGAGGTTCACTCCCCCCACAGACCCAACCTTCTCTCCAGCAGACAGGAGGTCAGGAAAAGGCTCACTCTCTTCCTCCACCGTGTCATCTGTTGCTAGGAGCATGGACAAATCAGTCCGCTCAAAGTGTGGCTTGAAGTGGTTCACATGCAGGACCCCAAGGGGTTCCTGGGAGTCTACAAGTCCACCAAGTAGGTGACTTCGCTCTTGTGCTCTACCACCTCAAATGGCCCAGTCCACTTGTCCTGGAGCACCCTAGGCTCCACTGGCGCCCTCACCCACACTTTCTGCCCAGGTTGAAACTAGACCAGAGTGACATTCTCGTCATACCACAGTTTCATGTCTTCCTGGCTTGCTTCTAGGTTCTCTTTTGTGAGCGCTCTAAAGCGGACAGTCTGGTTTCTAAAAGCCAGCATGTAACTGAATACATCCTAGGGAGGTTTACTTGGGGCTTTCTCTAAGCCCTCCTTCACCAGACTCAAAGGTCCCCTGACAGGGTGGCCATGCAGTAACTCAAAAGCACTAAATCCAAGCCCTTTTTGAGGCACCTCCCTGTAGACGAACAGAAGGCATGGTAAGAGGACGTCCCACTTACGCTTTAAGGGCTCTGACAGGCCTATAATCATACCTTTCAAGGTCTGGTTGAACCTTTCAACCAGACCATTGCTTTGGGAGTGGTAAAGAGTGGTGAACTTATACGTTACCCCACACTCTTGCCACAGAGACTTCGTATAAGTAGATATGAAGTTAGTACCCCTTTCAGATCCCACTTCCTTGAAGCACGTCATGCGGGTAAAACCCCGTCAATGCAGGTTCCACCACAAGGCGGGTGATTGACGTCAGCGCAATGGCTTCTGGGTACCGGGTGGCGTGGTCCACCAGGACCAGGATAAATTTGTTGCCCATGACTGTCTTGAGATCCAGAGGCCCCACAATGTCAATACCAACCATTTCAAAGGGGGTACTTACCACAGGAAAAGGTTGGAGGGGAGCCTTGCATTTAACCCCACTCTTGCCACTTGCCTGAGAAGTCTGGCAAGACCTACAATGTGCATCTGAGTGCCTGTGCATCTGGGGCCAATGGAAGTGGGTGACAAGCAGGCCAAAGGTCTTGTCTTGCCCCATATGTCCAGCTAAAGGCACATCATGAGCCAGTCCCAGTAGGAAGACTCTAAAGCACTGGGGTACCACCAGCACACGGGCTGACCCAAGCTCAGCAACCTTAGGCTCACTATACAGGAGGCCGTGCTCCCAATAGATCAGGTAAGATCCTGGCTCCTTGCCAGCTGCCTGGTCTGCAGCCTGCTGCCGCAAACCCTCCAGAGTAGGGCATTGTTTTGGTGCCTCACAGAATGCCTCCCTGGTGGGCCCCCCTTCCTGCTGCCACTGTGACAGCTCAGGCACCTCCCCCAGCTCAGCCACCTGTATCCCTGCAGGCTCCGAGGGGTCACCCTCAGCTACAGCCTCCTCCCGGACCGTGGGAACTTCTGGGGCTGGTTTCCCCACACCCCTTGCCCTTCCTCCTACTGGCGGACCCCTGTGCCACTCTTTCAAGCTCCAGAGGCTTCGGACCACCCTGACGGGCTGCCATTGACTGGGTAAATATGCATACCCACCCAGGCAGACCCAACATCTCCAAGTGTGACTTGTGTTCCACCTCCTTCCAAGGGGAATCCTCCAGGTCATTGCCAAGCAAACAATCCACAGGCATGGTTGGACTCACAGCTACTTTCAAGGAACCTGAGAACCTCTCATTCAAAGAGAACCTGCCCCACTCTGCACAGGTCCACTGAAACTACTTGGCAAAGTACACGGGGATCTATCTGCTCTTCAGACAGGTGACTCCTCACTGTACTCACACTGGCTCCTGTGTCTCTCAGAGCCTCCACCCTGTGTTGATTGATGGTCACTGACTGCCTGTACTTCTTAATGTTCTCAGGCATTAGGATTCTCTGGACCATCTCACTGTCCCCTAGTGAGACAACGGTCCTCTCATCTGGCTCCCACCCACCTGGAACCAACTCCTCCCCAAGAGCTACACTGGCCAAACCCTGTGACTGAGCACCAGTGGGTGCCAGTGTACCCTTGGGACATTTGGGGTCCCCCCTCACATGATCCACCTAGTCATATGTGAAGCACTTGCAGGGACCCCCCCTATGCAGGTTTCCCTTTAGAGAACCATGGTTTCTTCTCACTGGGGTGCTGGGAATCCTTACCCTGGGAACTAGGCTGGGGCCCTTTAGAGAACTCCCCTGCTTATCCTTACCTTCCTTTTCTTCTGAGAGGGAACCTGGCCACACTTGGTGTGGTCTTCCCCATACTTCTTCTGGACCCTGGTGCTCTCCCAATGGTCCCCTTCTTGTGCAAGCTTCCTGGGGTCGTTCAGCTTGCTGTCAATCAGGTGCTGGCGCAATTCTGGAAAACAAAGACTGTACAAGTGCTCCCAAGCAATTAAATTGTAAAGCCCCTCATACATTGTTACCTTACTGCCCTTCACCCAACCATACAGTGACCTGCAAAAGGAATCAACAACACTCCAACCAAGTTTGGGACTCTTTCTTTTTGTAGGACCTAAACTTGTCCTTATACTGCTCAAGGGTCAGACCATATCTTGTGAGTAGGGAGTCCTTCATTACTGTGTAGGTGAGACCCTGAGGATCCCCTAAGGATGTCAGAGTGTCCCTCCCCTCTACCTTAAAGTGCTTCCACAGACCCGTCCCCCAATGTGTCTCAGGGACAAGGTTCATATGGAGAGCAGACTCCTACCACTTGAACCACAAGTATATGTCATCCTCCCTTTTATAGTCCTTCACTAAGTCCTTTGGAATGTATGCCCTTCTCTCAGGCTGCACTGAGGTACTGTTGGCACCATCCCTACTGGGCTGGTGCTTCTAACCCAGCTCCCTCAAGCTGAGCTCATGAGCCAGCAGTAACCTGTTCTCTTCAATGGCCAGTCTCCTCTCTTCCATCTCCCTTTGCATCGTAAACATCTCCTTTTCCAACTGGTGAGCCCTCTCTGCCTGTCTGTCCTGTAACTCCTGAGGAGTCAGACCCTTGGATGACACACTGCTACCTGCCCTGGAGACCCTCCCCTCAGGCATGGTAGGTCCACCCACTATACTGTTGTGTATACTCTGCCCCTCCTCATCCTCATTCTCATCCTCTTCCTCTGTGTGCCTACCAGCTTCCTTGGTTGTGACTGAGGCCCTCAGTGCTTTTTGCAGCTCCTTCTTCCTGGTGGCTCCTAACAGGACAGGGAAGATCCTTACAGAACTGTTTCAACTGAGCAACTGTGTAACTTTCCAGTTTCCCTAATTCAAAAACAGCTCCAGCTGGTGCATCTCCAGACAGAGACATGATGGCAAATCAAAAATGCTAAGTTCCAAGGCAGAAAAAGAGTTCCCAATGAAAAGCTCAAGAGTCAATGAAAAAGATCACCAAAAATATGGAAGCAGGAAAAAAGTCCAAAGATCAAAAGCAAAAACAAGTAGTATGTGGTCAGGTAATGGTCTGCACTGAAAGAAGTAGTGTAAACTTAATCACTGTATGCCAAGTACAAATACAAGTCCAATCCTCACCGCTGATCACCAATGTTAGAAATAGGGTCTTTGGTTGGCAGTCAGGTTACCCCCTGTCCAAGCAAGGACCCTCGCTTTAGTCAGGGCAATGGAGAAACACTCTTCGATAACCCCTGCTTAGCCATTGGTAGCTTGGCAGAAGTAGTCAGGCTTATCTCAGAAGCAATGGGTAAAGTATTTGTACCAACACACACAGTGACACAATGAAACACTACAAAATGGACACCACACCAGTTTAGAAACATAGGTAATATTTATCTGAATCAAACAAGACCAAAATTACAAAAATCCAACATACACAAGTTAAAATATGAATTTTCAAAAGAATAAGAGTCTTACTCTATAGAAAACAATGTAAACATTGATTTTCCACAAAGTACCTGGTTAGTGTAAAAAACAAAGCCGCACATGGGCATGTGCATCGGAAAAGGCAGTGATGTGTTGATTCCTTCCTTGCAAGGACAGTGGTGCGTCGTTTCTTTTCCGGTCAGGTCAACGATGCGTCATTTTTCTCCCTCGCAAGAGAGCGACGTGTTGATTTCCAGATGGGGTACATCAAATCCACACAGAGTTGGGTTGACTTTGACGCCCAAGGATGATGCATGGAAAATTGTGTCGCACGGTGTTAGAAAAGTGCGCTGAATGTGGTTTGCGTCGTTATCAGCAGCCGCAAGCCAGTGTTGAGTGTCGTTTCTCCAACTGCAATGTATCGATCTCCCACTCACGATGCAGGTTGAGCATTGATTTTAGCTGCGAGGCCGGCGGCGTGTCCTTCATCAGTCGTGTTGCAGATGGTGCACCGGAAATTTCCCCGCACTGTATTCTGTGCGTGAATTTTCAGCTCTTGTCGGCCAACTTCACCTTTCAAGGGCCAGGGACTGGATAGGGCACCACTTGACAGGTCAGGAGTCTCAGCAGAGAGTCCAGATGTTAGCACAGGTAGTCTTTGATGGCCCTGTGACTTTAAGACAGGAGGAAAGCTCAGTTCAAGCCCTTGGAGATTCTTCACAAGCAGGTATATACCACAAAGTCCAGTCTTTGTCCCCTTTCACAGGCAAAAGCAGCAACTGCAGATTAGCCCAACCAAGCACAGTCACAGGAAGTTTCAGCACTGTTCCTCGGCTCTTCAGCTCTTCTCTTTGGCAGAGGTTCCTCTTGGTTCCAGAAGCAATCTAATTTTCAGGGGTTTTGGGTCCAATACTTATACCCCTTTCTGCCTTTCGAAGTAGGCATACTTCAAAGGAAAGGCTCTGTTGTTCATAAGATCCTGCCTTGCTGTGTATGCAAAGTCACCAACCCTTCCATGTAGGTAGTATGCAATAGTGTCCCTGCCATTTTCCAGGGTGATGAGCAGTGTGTTTTCTTTACAATTGCACATTGGAAAATTATCTGAAATCCCTGGTAGAGGTTAAGGCATCATTGATCTTTTGGAGCACAACCTGTTCTGTAGTGACTGTCAAGACAAGAGGGCTCTTTCTTATTGTCTCCTGGACTGGGAGCAGAGTCCATGGTTCTCCCTAATTGCTGCTGAGAATGCAAACTCCACCCATTTGGCCATGCCCCCTCCAGTTAGTACTATGCAGAGGTGTTCCCACTATTTGCCAGGCTGATGGACAGAGTGTTTTCTTTTCAATTGCACATTAAATAATGATCGGAAATTCTTGATGGAGGTGAATGCATACAGGGTTGGCTTTACATATGGTAATAAAATAATACTTTACGTTAAAAAAAAATTGAAATTCACTGCAAAATCCAAAGGTTAAAGTAACATTATGTTATGTTACACAGTATTTGTGAGCAGACGCAGAGTGCAGAGGTTTCATGGCACTAAATAAAAAAAGAGAAGCGCACAATGATGATGTAGACATATGCCTGGGTAAAAAGATAATGCCCAAATTTAAGAGGGGCTAGTGCCTCCTTGCACCACATTAGCATCATTTTTTATGACGCTAATGGGGCTCAATGAGGCCAAATTCACCACACCAGATTTGAAAAGTGGCTCAATGCATGCATTGCGCCACTTTACAACCCCTTTGGCTACATTATGCCTGGCCGTTGCATAATGTATGCAAGGGGGGTTTTCCCTCGTTAGGGGGACCACAAAAATGGTGCAGTGGAATTTAAGAGATTCCACTGCACCATTTTTCACTGCATTTTTTAATGCCTGCACAGAGCAGGCATTAAAAGGAAGCACACCATTATTTAAACTGGGCCTCCATGTACTTTGCAGAATTAGCTTAAAAGTTTTTGGCGCTAATCCTGCAAATTACAACAATAACATCAATCATTTTGATGCTTTTGTCCCTAACCCGCCCCAGGATGCGTTGTATGTTTAATATGGTGCACACATGGTGGCAATAAGGGGGCGCTAAGGGGTGCAAGAAAAGTGGCGCTGCATGTAATGCAGCGTCACTTTTTTTAACTTGAAGCCAAGTTTTTAAAAGTGTCCTGAAACCTGCATAGGCGACAGTGGCTCTAATATTAGGGGGAAGGAATTCCATACATGTGGAGCGATCATGGTAAACCCAGTTTCGTCCTGCTAAATTTTGGAACCACTAGCAGGTTATGGTGTGCTCATCTAAGGATATGTTTGGAAGTATATCTCTGGACTCTGGAGGACACAAACGTCAGACGATTGCCATGGCAAGATTTAAAAACGAAGTAATCAGTTTTAAAAATGTACCTCTGGGCGACTAGAAGCCAATCCAGCTTTCTCATCCAAGTCTTAACATGGCAGTATCTTAGTTGATGTCAAACCAGCCTAACTTCCTGATTTTGAACTATCTATAGCCTCTAACTCAATCCTTTGGGAAGCCCCAGAAAGAGAGAGTTTGCATAACCAAACAAGGACATTACTAGTGCAATAATAATCTGGAAAATGGGCTCAAAGGTGAAACATTTCCTGATTTTCTTTATTTTACAGAGCTTAAAAAATCAGGGAAAGATCAATGCTCCTATCTGTGGCTTCATCAACAAGGAACCCAAGACTTTTAACCATTTTTTAGGAATAGGAGGTGAGCCCATCTCTGATGGCCAGAAGGAGGGGCTCCAGCTAGGAAGTTTATTTTTAGTGAGTAAAATTTCAGTTTTGTCAGAATTCAACCACAACTGATGGCTGTTCCTTTAATCACTGATGTATAACATGGTATTGTGAAATAACTCCATGGATTCTGCAGTTTTATTAATGCTGAAGGGCAACTGCATGTCATCAGCATAGTTATATATTTTCACACTCCTCTTCAGTAGGGCACTTACCAGTGGGCAGATATAGAGTTTGAATACACAGTTAAGTCTGACCTTTGTTGAATGAAATGGAAAAAGATGGACTGACTGAGAGTTGTCTTGGAGAAAGGATTTCATTCAGTCTAATTCTGAGCCCTGTAGGTCTGGAGCCTCGACACAGCCAATCAGAATAGCATGATCCACCATGTCGAAGGCCACCAATAGATCCAGAAGTACTAGTGCCTGGGTCAAACCTTTATCTGCTTCTTCCCCCATGTCATAAACTACAGAAAGTATGACAATTTCTGTTGTATGAGCCAGGCGAAAGCCTATCTGGTGAGAGTCAAGATAGGCAGAATCCTCCAAAAAGGAGCAAAGATGTTGGGCAATGTGGGCCTCTAATCTTGCCTATGTAGGGGAGTAGTAAAATAGGATGGTAGTTCTTCAAAATGGAAGGATCCTCTCCAGATTTTTTTAGAGGTGGAATAACTACTGCCTCCTTAGAAGCATAGGGTACAATGACCTGATTCAAGGATGAACTGTGTAAAGAGATCAGTGGATCCGAAAAATAAGAAAATATGTTTTTTAGGATCCAAGGAGGACAAATATCTTCAGGAGCTCCAGATTTCACTTTGGCCATCCGGGTCAAGAGACATTCTTTGGTAATGGCACAAAAGACTGTATATATCACAGTGTTTTTATCTTCCAGAGGTGTGGCACAGGCTAAGGGACTGGAGGGAATACTATCTTTTATCAGCTGTTTTTTTATCGACAAAGGAGGAATTCAGATCATTGCATAATGTTTGGGTGGGAATCACAGATGCATTTGCTCTATCTGGATTGGATAACTCAGTAACAATTCCAAAAATGTCTTTGGTTTTGGTCACATAATTTAAAATGTTATTAGAGAAATAAGTAGATTTGGCCTCCCAGATTAGTTTCTTATAAGCCTTTAGCCTGAGGACAATATATCTTTTTTTCAGGAAGATATGCATTTTGCCTAATTGTGCTCTGTTGGCGTAGCTCAAGTTTAGCTTTCTTTAATTCTTCTGCACACCATTTTGATGCCTTGTGTCATTGAATGTGTTGAGTTTTGCAAAGTGGAGCTTGTGTACTGCTTGCAGCTGTGAGCCAGTCCAATGTTGCCACCTTAATGTCATCTAAGCTCTCAGTGTGAGTTAGGTGTGATAAAAAGATCTGTTTTTGTTTGCCAAACCCTTAGAAATTCACTGAAAAAACAAGGGTTAAAGTTACATTATAGTTAGCTGAATATGTCAGTGACAACATTAACATTTTAAACTAAAAGAAACACAGAAATTCACCAGGTATATTTATCAGAGCTTACTATAGCTTGCACCCCTTCCATGCACTGCTTATGACCTCACATATTGCATCACTCAATGATACGTTCTATGACATAATTTATGATGATACTGATGAAATCTCAAATGCGCCCCTCCCCCCATTTGTTTAGGTAGGAAAACACAACATGCAAACCAATAGATAACTATATTTGCTGAAAGATCCTTTTATTCAAATATATTTCCTCCTAAAGCCCATAGCATAAGGCAGTGGGTATTTTACTAGGACACAGTTATAGTCCCTCCCAAAAAACAGTTTTCCAATAATAGGTTAGAAGGCCCTTGACTTAACCTGTGACTGCTAGTAACTATGGATACTAGATTGACTTCATAAGTCTGCCGTGGTAATCAAGACATTTATTGAAAGTTACATTATTATTTCATCAGAATATACTTGCATTGTCACAGTTACTAATGCTATAGAAAACAAGCACAATGTACTTGAGTACCAAAAGTGTATATGCACATTTTTATGTTGAAGCCACATCCCTTCAACTTTATGAAGGACATTTGTAGCTATTGCTTCTGACTCGAGAAGACATTTAGTAAAACTGGAGTTAATGTACCTTTGTGATAGTCTTGATAAGCAGTTCCTTCTGATTTGAGAGGGACTGCTGGTAAAGTTTTGAAGGGCTGCAGACTTGTTAAAGACTTCAAGCTGCTGCCTCTGACTCGAGAAGGATATCTAGTAATTGACTTTGCCGATGCTTGTTTACATTTTTTAAACCATGAAAATTTGGTAATATTCTTTGTTCATCCATGGTTTGTCTGTTTTTTGTGGAATGCTATCTGTGCATATTTTCTATATGTTTTCATAAGTGATTTGTTTTCTGCGTCTTTTTGACAATTATATTTATTTTATTTTCACTTATTTATGTGAGTACATGTTGGTTTGGGGAGATCTACGGTATATGGGCATACATGTTTATTGCGTTTTCTCCTTTCTCCTTATGGACTTCTTTCTTACCAGGTCCTCTGATTGGCCTGGTGTTGTATTTGACTTGCTTCAAGGCTGGGGTGGAGTAAATTTGAGCTTGTTTTGCCTATAGTACTACATTAAGTAGAAGTGGGTGTAAATTTTGCGGTGTGCATCTGAGGTACACTTTTTTGGGTATGTTGTTAGGTTTGCATGACCATCCGTAAGCCCCTCCTTTAACTTCCTCCTGCATGTACAGCCTTGAAGGGGATAACTACAGTTGTTGGTGTTACACGCTTTATTTCCATATTCATTCCTGAGGAGGTTTTTGTATGTGGATAAATTCATACAAGTGGCAGATTATTCTGCTGTCAAGAAATAGGCATAGTTTAAGAATATGTTTCGAAATGTTCCTTTCTGAATTACCATAAATGCACCATGAGGTTGGTACTACTATGCTGCAGTTCCTCATGGTCTCAAAAGGCTTTGTGAATGTGGCCTTAAATAATGTAATCCGAATCCACTGAAGTGTCATTCTTCTACTTCTGAAAAACTCTTCAAAGCTGCTGAAGTATCTATCCTATAAAATACATAACGGAATTACTATATACTATAAAGTATTTCTGACTTATTTTTATTTGCTGGTCTCAGACTTCATTGTAAATGTTTCAGAGACTTATATGAAACAGAGTGAAAGAGAGCTGCCACTCTCAGATTGAAGAATACTAGGGAATGCAGACACCAGCGACACTTATAAATCTCAAAGAAATCTATCCTATGATGAATTGGTTTTTGCTTTTTAATAGTTGCTATCTATAACACTCATACAAAGCCTGCTACCCATGAAGACTATAGGAACTGTTATTTATCTGCATCTTTATCAGAAAGCTGAAAACATAGAGGCATAGGGCACCTAGTGCAGCGCCACTTTTCTTGCACCCCTTAGCGCCCCCCCTAACGTCACCATGTGTGCGCTGTATTTAATATATACTGCACCATGTTGGCAGTTAGGGAACTAGCGTCAAAATGTTTTTGCTAGTTCGGCGCTCTGCAGGATTAACGTTAAAAAATTTGACTAATCCTGAAAAGCAACCAGAGGCTAATTGAAAAAAAAATGAATGAAATCGCTACTTTCTTAAATGACATTAAACACGACTATTTTTGATTTTCTGCCCATGGTGCCTGAGCGTAATTGAACAAAAAAGAACCAGATGTGAGTTTGTTCAGGAACAGAACATACGTTTCCTGGTAGACATTTTAGGGAAAAAAGTTCCTTCAAGCTACAATAATTACAAATTACTAGAGAAGACTTGTATGGCCACAATTTGCAGTTGTTATTTTGTATATTCTTTGTTAGCTTCCGCGTCAGCTTGACCGTGTAATCATCCAATGTTGTCGAGTTAAGAAAGTACTTGTTTTCTTTGTCCAGTCTGCTATCATCTGAATGTGCTTGATGTGTGTTAACATTGACATTCTCCCCAGCAGCTATCAAGAGAAACAGTTTGACGGAGAGGGAAAGGTCAATCAGACAAGAAGCGGGGTCACTGTATGGTTGATTAGATCCTTTTTTCGCGCTCCAGCTCCCCACCAAAAACGCGAAGTTCCTAACAACCTTGGGCACGCGGATAGGACTGGATACACCAGCCGACCGTTATTTAAGTGCAGCCAATAAAATAGGGCTACGAGGCGGTATACCATTTTAAACGTACAAATTCCATCGTCCTATGTAGTGCAGCTACTTTTAACATGTCAGCACATGCGCAGCAAAGGAAATCAGACTCGCCCCATCGATCCTGCCCGTTGCATTCGGAAGCAAAGTCAGTAAAAGTTACCCAGACGCCGCATGTCATTCATTTTAACTCTACTTTCCATTGCAATTACGGATTTCATTTCAGATGTTATTATACTATTATTGAAGTGCAAATTTAACCTGGGATTGCAAATTAACATATTCATAAGAGTTGTAAAAATGCATGAAGCAAGAATTTTTTTTGTTAAAAACAAAATTCTAAATGGCTGTAACCTGAAGGGTTACCGTTATAAAAATATTTGACATGGTAACATGTTCATACATTTTTTGTCAAATTGCTTGAAAAAATAAATCGATTACGTATTTTTTTGGTTGTGAAAACACTCGCTTTGAAATGCATTATCAGTGATAGGTCAGTTCTGAGCAGGGGAGCAGGATAGAAAGGTGTTCACTATTTGAGCTCATCATAGGAGTGCACAATTGCCTCCAATCTACTATTTCTACATGTCATAAACAGTAAAGAAAAAAAACCACTATAAACAAATATTAAACAATGTCAAACTTTTTTTTTTTTTAAACTGAAACAAAATATTTTTTGACCAAAAAAAACAGTGACAGTGGCACCCCAATTGCGGAAAAATAAGAAGAGATGTGCATATTAAATCGCGAGGGGTGGCGAACTCTCTCAGGAGTGTGCAAATAAGTGTAAGAGGCATCTAATACAGTAGCCATTGACGTTCAGAATGCAGGTCCTTCTTTACCATCTGAAATGTGTTGCTCGTATTCAGTACTGCAAAGAAACAAATGTATAAATCATTCAAATGCAGGTATTGAAAACGTGTGATAAAACTAGTTTGAAGTGCTACCCCCGTAAAAACCCTTATCAGTGTTACAGATCGTACTGTTCGCCACAATATGGTCAATACAGACAGTATAATACTGAGTATTCGAAGCTTCTTTACATAATGTGTACAATGAGCCTATCAGACTCTCATGCAAACAAGAAGTGTTGTGCGACACTGTCGTTTTTTCAAGGATGTAGACAAGCAATACAAGAGAAAATATGCAATGCGACAGAAAGGATGGGACAAGGTACATATAGCAAAATATAGGGAATCATATATGAGATGCACGTCATTATAATTCATAATACACATCCATTTTCAAATGTAACAAAGTGATCTGATTTTCCATTAAATAAGAATATGTTGATTGAAGTACCAACCGCTAAAGAAAAATATTGAACAAGGAGAGCTACGGTCTAGATAGAGTAACTTAATATACATTTTTCCATCTTAAATTAAGGACACAGCACTGGAGCTTGTAAAATAATACACATTTTTTATATGTTAAGCCAGTGAAATCAAGCAGCACACGTATTCGAAGTGTACAATTAGGCTAATAAAGTCTATCTTCAAAGTTCTGTAGCCCTTCCCTTTCAAAAACAACGAGAAAAGTGTTTTCAGTGATCTATATCAGTCGTCTCAAACATTAGTCTTCAAGATGAGAATGGACACCTAGGTGGACGTCTTACACCAAACATTGATGCAAGAAATGTGTCAATCACACAGGAGGACGGTGATCAAATTCTGCCTCTCTCCGGAAAATTCTTGTTGAAATGTATTCAGTGGTCATAATCAATAATAGGCAGTTACGGAGAACTCCTTACTGTGCGACTATCTAGCTATCAAACAACAGGGGAAAAGGATGGGTATGGAAGCACTAAACTCAGGGATGGCAATGAGGCCATAAGACAGAGAATGGGTACCTCAACGCAGAGCTTTGAAGGAGACATGTCGTATTGGTTCTTCAAGGAAAATTATTTCACAACAATAGGAAGATGGTTATAATTCTGGTAGTTAACTATGGTCAACAAAAACATGGGAACAGAAAAGAAAGGATATAATTAAATAACCGAGACAGAAAATCAAGATCGAATATGCAGATTAAACAAAGAAATAACACCTATTCAATGCCCAAGGTGTGAGAGTTGTACTCCACATAAACAACAGGATGCAGGTATTTAGTGGACTGTGAAATACATCAGCTGAATGAGAGTCGAAACAGGTCTTACGCATCGATTTATGGTCCAAAGGCAAAAAACATCTATCAGCGATCAAGTGAAGTTTGAGGCAATCTGTCAGGCACACTAGCAGAGTAATGGACAAGGCAAGGTAACAGAGCAGTGCTTGTTCTATGCAGGAACAAAGGCTTTCCAGAGAGGGAGCTATATATAAACAAAGAGTACTTGAAGGTTGGGAAAAATGCAGGACTGAAATTGAGGACTGAAGTTGGTTGAAACAGGCAGTGAACAGGGAAATGGACACTGCAGTGGAAACTATGAAGATAACAGTTGAACAAATAACAGGAAAGTGAAATCAGGAAGATGATAGACAAACTATCAGAAATGATAGTTTGTCTGCTCCTTGGATGTGATTTCTCTGTGAAGTGAAAAAGATTTGACAAGAAGCCTGGACTGAAATGTAATGTGGATATGGCAATGCAAGGTGATGGAAAGAGTTCTGTCCAATTTTGGTGTAACAGCTGAATCACACAGGGCCCTCTTGAACACTGTCCAAAGATCAAATACAGTTCAAATCCTTTCACAAGTGTATTCATG
The DNA here is from genome assembly GCF_031143425.1 of Pleurodeles waltl. Taxonomy (NCBI): domain Eukaryota; kingdom Metazoa; phylum Chordata; class Amphibia; order Caudata; family Salamandridae; genus Pleurodeles; species Pleurodeles waltl. The sequence continues at coordinate 380,312,741 of NC_090442.1, forward strand.
AGAATACTGCAATTGTACTTTGGGACATGAATATAAATAATTGAGTTCGTTATCCAGGACTCTTTTTTTATTTCAGGGTGCCAGATAGTTGTAGTGTTCTTCATGCCTTGAGGAGATTTTCCTTTGGAAGTTTTGCTGCCGTCAGAGCCATAAGGTGATGTTTGAGAGAACAACTGAATGACACCGTGGTTGTCTTTTGCATTATTTACCAGTGTCTGAGTGCAAGCCTTTGTGGTGCCAGGATTGTGTTTTGGAAACAGTAGAGCCACAGGAGACTTTAAAGTTTTCATGCCCAAATGTTCTTTACAAATGCCACAGACGTCAGAGTGGATATTCTGTCTTTGTTCAGGAAGTTCACTGGAGAAATCACAAGAGCAGGAGGGAGAACCTTCCTAACCAGAGGATTATTCTCAGGTATGATGACAGTAATAGGAACAGGTACCTTCTGGAAACTTGGCTTCACAACAGATGGATTTTCTTGTGAAATGTAAAAGAGAGATTGTAGTTAGTTGGGTTATTGATTGAGGAGGACAGAAGCCCCACTCAGGCAACAACCACAATCCTTGTCAGTCATGAACCACAAAAAGTCACTAAATGTACTGCTTAAACCTCTGGTAGCCTGGCACAAAGAAGTCACGCTCAACTTGGCAATGACAACAGAAGAAAAAACCTTAACCTAATTTAGAAAAATAGAGTACATTTTAATAAATGAAACGAGACAAAACAACAAAAATGCAATCAGTAGAACCGAAGATGTTCAGTTTCAAGGTTTTTGGGATAATGTCATCTAATAGCACAAAGCACCACTAACAGTCACACGGTTGTGCTAGACCTAGGGAAAGTCATTAGTTCAAGCAGACAATGTCGCGTGGGCTCTCATTATCCTAAATGAGACTACTGGATTTCTAGGTAGCAGGATCGTTCACGGTGTGGAGGACTGAGTCTGACCCACTTGGAAGGACCGCTGTCACCCTAAATCCGGTTTTGCTCCGGCTAACTAGCAGTGCCTCATCTCTCCCAAGGGGAAGGGATGATTTGGCAGCCGAGCGCATGACATCTTAGAACTTCTCAGGGAAGTCGTGGTCACTCAGATCCAAACCAGCTCTCTCATTTACAGTACGATCTCATATACAAATGACTAAGGCAGTTTGAGTTTTATAGATTGTTTTAATAAAACGACTGCATTTTAGATATTAAGGCGTGAGCCGCAATAACCAGAACCATACAACACAGTAGGATTGAAATAGTCACGAGGAGAGTGAAACATAAGAATAACGCTATCATGGTGTTAATAATTTCTACTCTCTCTCAGCTAGTTCTATTTCGAGCACAGCATGTTAAGCTTCTAACTTGCCTTTCAGATTCCCTAAAAAAGCCATAACCCCTCATACCTGAGCATAGGCCTGTGATCTGGTTCAGCATCTGCAACGAGGCAGTCAGCGTCTAGTTGTGGTTCCCTGGTCGGAATCTCCCTCTTGCGTGTATTGGGACAAGGAAGTGTTTTTATAACTAACTTGTCAGTGTGATCACAAAATGTCCCTACGCAAGAATGCCAAAGACTAAACTCCTACCACGTCTATCGGCAATGTACCAGACTGTATCCTTGACTGAAGCACAGAGTGAACAAGAATGTGTTATTGAGAACTCCAGTGCTGAAGTAGGCTAAACAGTGTGATATAAAAAATAAAACAAGACCGTAGAACTGGTTATTCGAAAAATAACAGTACGAAGCCGAATAAAAAGCATTTAGAGCAAAGTGCACGGAGGCTCTAAACTGCGAGCAAAGGAATAAAATACATCCAGGGCAAAGTGCACAAAGGCCTAAGCCTGAAGCTAACGCGCAAGGGATACATAAAACTGACCACACTACACCCTCCCCTTGTCGGTAGCAAGTGGTTCTAATAACATAAAAATATGCCCCTGAATAAAAAAAAAATACATCAAATATATTTCGACAAGTCCAGAGGACAGCAAAGCAGAAAACTAATGTATATTAGAAAGCATGTGACGTTAAAGCCAAATTCAAATACAACGTCAATTTCAATAAAAAAAATCAAATTCTTACACAGAAGCCACGGAAATCAGGAGATCCTCCACTTCGACTGATGTCAATATCGGAAAATCCGCGCCAAAAACTATCATGGAGCAGGTGTGTTCCAAAGCCCCAAAACCATCCAGGGCGGCACCCCGTGCAGGGCCTATGAATGAGACAATACCATCTTCCTCCAGGAAGGGAATCTCATAAACTGCCTCACGAAGCAAACGCAACCGTAGTACACAAGTCTGGGAATGAGCCCTAATTGGGAACATCAACAGATCCGTATCGACCACTGGTGGGCGCTGCAGTGAGAGACAGAGAGACAGTGCATGTTCAAATGAGCACCAAAGGCACCGAAACACGGGTTGCACACAATCCAAAACTGGTCGGAATGACAGAGACCAGTCACACTCCAATTGTCCCAGGAGTGTAGCTCCAAAATGCTGCATCATGCGTTCACGACACAGCTGCGCTGACGGGAGCGCCAACATGGGATCTCGTCGCGGTGGGACAGCCATTGCGTAAGAACAGCAGCAACAGCAAAACACCAGCCAACAAAGCCAAAGTAATAGGAAATCCCCAAAAAATGCTTCCAAAAATAGAGTGAATAGCCGAAGGTATTAAACCGAATATGGAAGAGAAGGTATGAGCAAAACCAACACCAACGGCTTTGAAAAAATGTGCAATTCCAGCAGTGCTGGACGCATTAAATATACGTCCCACGAGTTCACCAAAGTGACTCGGAAAGTTAGTATTTAAAAGGGACTGTATTTCCGCTGATGACCTTGCCACCTGAAGTGCGTAGGTCTCACTAGCAGATGTAAGGGCCACATGCTTTTGAAACAATAGAACTTTTAGTCGACTCAACTAGTCGAAATTCACCTTGGAAGTAGCAATATGAGGCCAGATGTCCGCTACCTCCATAATTCGAGTGGGGGGAAACAACACATTCCCGCAGCACGTAATGGCATGGTGACAACGACCACGTAAACTATTCTGGCAAGCATGCCACAACAGGGTTCACCGTTAAGAAGGACGTAGCTGCCGTTTGAAAGCACCTGGAAAGTGTTTTTAATAACCGGGCCTGGAACTCCCTTAAGATAACAAGCTAAGTTAGCAATCGAGGCATTGCACGCCCCGTGCAAAGACAGCTGTTTACAAACCATTGAATGGCTGACAGAAGTTTCGCATTCGCTACCGCTAAGAAAAACCTCCCTCATACCATTAAGACTCCTGTATAGAAAGGGAAGCTCCCACACCTCATGTATGTAACTGTCTCCCAACCGTTCATATCTACCCACGGAATGTGTTTTAAACAAGAAGTAAATTGCAGAGTGGAGATAGGCAAATTAATAACCCCATGAATCAACCACTCCGCTGACGGAATCTCAGCCACAGTAAAAGGCAATTTCTCCAACTTTTCAATATTTAACATAACATACGTTGCTTCCTTCTTAGCCATCATTTGTTGTTGACGTGTCAAATTAAAGGAAATGAATATCTCCCTGGCACGAATGTGCTGCCACGGAACGCGACCTGCCTTCAATGTCTGTAGAGTCCACCCCAACTGCATGATGGACCGCGTTTGACTCTGCCCATGATATAAAGAAGACATATCCGATTTAATAATGTCTATAGCAGAGGAAACAACATTGTCAATTGTGTATACACGGTCTGATAGGGTATGCATCCCATTATCCACAACAGACAAAGCTTGAATCAAATTTTCCTGATCAATTTGCCTCAACCGGGCCGCTGCCTCCTGTTGTGAAAGCTTCCAAATCTCATTATATACTTCATACAAAAAACGTTTCTTCCGTGGCATCCTTGGTCCTGACAAAAAATCTTGCAAGTCAGTATCATTAGACAGTAACGTGAGATGTGTCTTAACTGCATCCAGCGTGGATGACTTCAACCATTGCTGACAAAGCTTCCCCACGCTGTATGTAGTAATGATGTCAGCATGTTCTGGAGATATGTAGCGAGGGTCTGCCCTACTAGTCCTGTATCCCCCCGAAGAGGTGACAAAACGTTGATGACACCTATTAGTGTCTATGGGCCACAATAACCACCCCCCTGGGCGTGTCAATGAAGTGTTAAGTGTACCATTCTGGACCCAGTCTGTAAGTTCACTAAACGTGGCATTAATATATTGCTGCCAATTTTTCATTTTAGAAGGGACAGGTATGCCAGGCAAATTCAATTCCCTAATCGTTGCTAAACCCAAACAGCTAGTCTGTTGTACATTGTCATTTAAGAAAATCATCTGGACAGGAATAATACATGCCCTAAACAATGTATCCCTACCCCGCATTTGCCAATTTTTCGTACCCCAAACACTTTTTAAATCAACAGTTTTGGACCAGTATTCATACCCCTCAACAGATAGTTTGGACACAAACAAATTTGAATACAGTAATTTAGTATCAGTCAATAACATTTGCTTATTAGCATGTGGAGTAACTTTAAAATAATACGACTGAGCACTTTGTTGGTGATGCCCAGAAAAATACGCAAATTTGTCAGAATAAGTTTTAGAACTCCCCTGTGGAGGAGTCGGGCAATGTTCCCATTGCATATACTCAAATATTGATTTAGTGCTACTGGCTTTATGAATAAAGTGGTGTCCATAATAATTGTAACAAAACATGTCACCATAATTATCTCTAAACTGGTAAGCATCTTCATTTTCATAGACAGTATAAAACTGCAATTCTGTCAACATAGAATCAACTGTCTTCACATCCCAATCATCAGAAACAATGCCTGGTATTACGATATCATTCATTGACAATTTGCGAACATACTATATCTGAATCATCTCAGTGGGACCATATATATCAAACATCACTCTATCCCACACAATCCCATCCGGAATTGGTACAGCAGAAATGTTCACTAAGGACAAGTCTCTTCGAACCATATGTGACGAAAAATGTGGTTTCAACACCGTCTCCACGTGCTCAATGTCAGATCGTTCAGGAAGAAAATGACCATGGTCACCAGAAAAAAGGTAACCACAAACCCCAGCCATAGGAAAAGAGTCATCACAGTCATAAAAAGCCACAGATAGTTCCAAGGAACAACAAAATATGTATGTTTGAGCCAACACAGCAGCTTACGTGTACCCAGGGCTGGTGTTGAAGAGGACGATGAGTCCGACACAATGTCATCAGTGGTATTGAAGCAGCCCGAGGCAGTTCTCGCAAAAGGTGCAATCGTAAACAAAGAAGTAGATGGTGGCTCTCGCCTTGGCATTCTATAAACCACATTTTCAGCAACATCAGTAGAACGTACAGCAATTTGATCAAAGGATACCAAATCATTCGCTGTCTGTGGAACAATCGCAAGATCAGCTTCCACCCTCCCCAAGCTCGGAGAGGAAATAGCGTCGGTGCAAATCACCTGCAGTGGATATTCTTCCCCAGTAGTGAGAGGGATTCCGGAACTACTGGGTGTTCCTCTTGGTCTGCTGTGCAGAATTGGCCACATGTTGTAACTTGACATTGTCAATGGAAACAAAGCGATCTCCTTTGGCCCCTCGCAACGGAGGCAAAATCACAGTTCTTGTGCCGTTGATCCCTATCACAGGAACAGGCACCCGATAAGAAGGACCAAATTCTTTTTTCACTGCGAGCTTTTCACGCACAAGATCCCCAATCTTGGGAATCCAACCAGTAGACGTTACCGATTCATCCTTAATTCCTGTAGAGGCAGCACTGGCAGAAGAGTTATCTTCACGGAATTGTTGTAAATCCTTCAAAACAGTGATACGATCATTTATGTCAAAGGGCTTATCCGCTGTTTCCACACCGGGACCATCTAGATCAGGAACATACATTCGTGTTCCAAACAGGCACTCATATGAAGTACGACCCCCCAGGGACCTTTTAGGCAAGTTATTAAGTGCTCTCTGTACTCCATACAGGTGGGCTAGCCAACCACGACCCGTACCTATAACTCTGGCCATTAAGGATTGCTTTAAATCACGATTTAAATGCTCCACGACAGAATTTCCCTCGGGATGAAATGGAGACGAGAACTGGAGCTGGACCCCCAACGAAACCATGGTGTTAAAGAATGCCGTAGAGGCAAAGGCAGGGCCCTGGTCCGAATGAAAAGCCACAACTGCATATGTATCGACAAAGATGCGCAAATCTTTAATAAAAGTTTGAGCGTCAGCCGAGCGCTGTGGCCAGACCCACACAAATCTGGAGCACGAATCTACAGCAACCAATATATATTTGTATGCACTATCTGGTGTCAGTGGATCACAATGGTCCAAGTACACACCCTGTAAAGGTTTATTTGATATGAGGAGGGGCGTCTGCTGCGGGCGTTTAGCCGTGGAAACTTTAATTTGTTGACAGATGTCACAACAAAGGACATACTGCTTTGTCTCTTTATAGAGACCAGGCCACCAGTAACGGGCCTGTAAGAGTGAAATTGTGGCTGCCACGCCAGCATGGGCAGAAGCCGCCCCCTCATGTGCTGCAGTTATTAATCGAGATCTCTCAATCTTATTGGGCATGTCACGTACACCAACGCCTGGTATTTTAACTACAGCCTTTAGCATACCACCCATATAGTAACTATATTTAGAAGGGAATCCTTTAGGAAATGGCGTGCCATCAGCCGTAGCTTTTATAGCAGTCAAAATCTCTGTGTCTGGTTTGGAACTCGAACGAGTTACTGCGGCCACAGTGGCAACTGCCACTGCCGATTTTGCGGCTTCATCAGCCAAAGCATTTCCAGCAACGTGTATGCCAACGCGCTGGTGTCCAAGTGTATGCACAACATGGACTTTAGGAAGCGTTTCCTTCAGATCCGCAACCTTCCCCCACAGCAATTTGTGTTTAATGGTGTTACCTTTGGAATCTCTGAACCCATTCACCCTCCAGTAGTGCAAATATTCATTGAAAGACTGAACACAGTAATAGGAGTCACAGACCAGCAATGTAAATATCGCCTGATCCGCGTGTTCCAAGGCTAACAATGGAGCTTTCAGCTCAGCCAACTGCGCCGTACAATCTCCCAAGGTCTGCGTATAAGTATGTCGGGGGCAGAACACTTCCCCCTCCATACAGCCGCTCACCACCGCACATGCAGCAGAATACTGTTGTTTTGTCCCAACCGCTGGTTGCGCAGAGCCATCGGTATACATGACCACCTGATATTGGTCAATAGGCAATGTGCCAGCGGGAACGGGATACTCCATTTCATATTGAAGAAATTCTTGAGTCTGCAGTTTAGGGTCAAATATGTAATCTACATCACTGGCTGTCAAAGACGTTGCCCATTGTATCCATCACGGGTGTAAAGCTTTCGAATTAGGAACACTCGCTTTTGTAACAGCCTCTAAGGCTGGAATCGGGGAAACAACAATGATGCGTTGGCCCTGGGCACGAGATCTCTCTTTAATAACAGCCATTTGTACAGCAGTGAGAATTTTCTCAGTTTGTGCAAAACGTTGTTCTGCAGCCGAGTACAAATGCGACTTGTATGCTATCGGGACTGTCTCACCCTCGTTAAAGGTGACATATGTAAATCCCAGGGCACCAGGTATAACCCTGATAAACAGATTCGTTTTATTGTCCCGTGTGTGTAAATGTTTTACTTCTAAGAGATCAGTTTGTAAATCATGAAGAATATTTGTATGCTCATTCGTCCATAATCTACATGAAAAATTTGGGCGAATCAACTCGTATAATGGTTTTATACGTGTAGCGTAATCAGGAATGTAAGTTATGCCAAAATTTAGAAACCCCAATAACGACTGGAGTTTCCGAACCGTATTAGGAGGCTGCAACTGAGCACATTTCTCCAAAAAGTGTGGCGCTAAGCTCTTGCCCTCATTCGACAACTCATATCACAGGAAAATGACGCTGAGGAAGGCAATTTTTGATTTCTTAAAATTAAACTTGTCGCCAATATCAGCAAATCCCACAACAATGCGTGCTACGCGCCTTAAATGTTGCAGTAACTCATCGTCTGTCGGATAGATATCATCAACATATGACAAAGCTTCAGGGTCCAACTCGTGCAGAATTTCAGTTATACGAGCCGAAAATAGTCCTGGGCTATTCTTATACCCCTGAGGCAGACGACTAAACTTTTTTTGAGAGCCAAACTCACTAAAGCTCGTATAGTCCCTGCTTTCGGGCGCTATATTTTGGCAGAAGAATCCATTCGAGATATCTAATGTTGTTTTGTATTTCTTACACACAATATTATTCATGAGTGCTGCGCTGTGTGAATTTTGTATTGCATATGTGCGTGTATGTCCATTTAAGTGTCTGTAATCCACCACTATCCTATATGAATGGTCCGGTTTAGCAACTGGAAACAAGGGATTATTCATCGGCGAGACACGGGATTCAATACTCCCTGGTACTCCTATTGTGTAAGTATTTTCCTTACCGATGCCCTTGCCTCAAATTTTATAGGATATTGCGGTTGCGGCTGAGGTTCGGACTTTATCGGAATTACATGATAAGGTGATTTTCTATCCCACCCCACATTATTTCTATATAGGGTGGGAGCTTGTGCTAGGGCCCATGTTTTACTATAGGACTCAGCTAGTTCTCCCGGAACAAGTGGTGAGAATGAAGGTGTAATAACCTCCTCCCCAACTGGACAGTCACGAACAAAGTCAGGAGGCCAATCCTGTTCGGCCAGCAGAATGTCATACAATTTGACCACACAGTCCCAAAAGGTGGCTTTTATAGTGCGCTCAATGTCCCCTTCTAATTGTAAAGTTACTGTATAAACTCTATCGGGATCAGAGACACGCATAGCTGCTGTTTCGACTTGTATGAAGTCATCAGTTGCTTTCACCTCCAGATGCTCTTGAAGGTTCCGGCGAACTATTGTGACCTCTGCCGCGCTGTCTAACAGTGCCAACGCCCATGTCTTGTTCTTCAAGAGAACTCTCTTCTTGAGTGGCATGTCTAACTGAGACTGCTGCCACTTTCTTCTTTTTAAATTGTTGTTTCTGTGGGATCGGTTTCTCTTCTTGTTTGACAGAAACCTCCGTCGAGCGTTGTGACTCCTGTCTCGGTTTCACGTACTCTGTTCTCTGCTCTGATCGCCCACCTCTCTCATTTCTCTTTTCCGAGGAGTCCTGAAAGGAATGAGATTGGCGCGTATCAGAATATTGATATCTATCAGGCGTCTTCAAATTATCCCTATTCCTGAGATTATACCTATTCTGCGGGGTCTCCGGTTGTGGAGATTGCCCCCTATCCTTTTTAGGTGTCTGTTGTTTTTTCTCCCAGCGCTTTTTAGTACCCTCAGGTTGCTGTTGTTTAGTAGTATCTTTACTATTCTTACCCTGTAACTGGGGTTTCTGCGGTCTAGCCCCAAGGCTATCACGACCGATACTTGAATATGTTTCTGCTATTATTCTCGGCAGTTCCCGCTCCTGGTTACCTGCCGGGACGTCACGAAGACGCATACGCACCGCTAGTGCTACTGCCTCCCCTTTGAGATTACTCAAAATCATAGAAGAAACTGCGGCAAAATTGCCCATCAGCTGCATCCCTAAATCTAAGGCTGGGGCAGCTCCATATTCATCCTGAATTTGTTTCAGCACTTCCGGTAGATTAGCCAATGTTGGTGTACCGTGTGCTGTAGTGTAGAGCGCGGCAAACACCGTGCCCCAAGTATTACAATGGTCCCCAGTAGGAACCATTCCTTACGGTAAACACATCGTTAATATTCTATGTTTATCCTGAGGTCCCGTATGGGGAAATACTGCTTCCAGCGTATTCATTTTTTGCGCCAGCCAAAATGGAGTTTCCTCCCGTTTTGCTGGGACTTTACCCATAACTGAGTGTACGGTGGTCGGATTAACCCCCGGAACCACTGCATGTGGTTGCGCCAGAGCAGCACGCGCTGGGTTTGTGTTAAGTGTCTGCATCACAAATTGAACCAAACGTCTATATGTAGCCGTTAATTCCGTATATAAGCGACAAACTTCAGCCACCGCTAATTGAGCAACCGCAGGATGTGGTGTATAGGTAGCCAATAAAGGCCAGGTAGGACCATCATTACTCAGTGGACCTAACCTAACAGGCGCTATAGTGTAGGGTAGGGCGCCATCAAGCCAATTATTATGTTCTTGATATGATAGCGGTATCTCTAAATATGCATATGAGCTGTATTGACCAGGGACATTAGCAAGAGTGTATTCGTGAAAAGTGTTTGTACCCCCATCAACTGCTGGAAATACAACCCAAGAATGAAAAAGCTCTGTTCTATAAGCTGCATGGGCGTCCACCACAAACATGACCGGACCCCCCTGGTTCGTGAGACCATGTGCTATCAGATGTCCCGTGAGCGGATGGTACATATTAAGCGCTAGGTTCACTACTTGAGGGTTTGCCATTATAAAAACAGCACTAGGGCAGAGAAGGCACACCAATATCGGGGTTTTCCTTTCAAAGTTCAAGCTTGAACAACCAACCGCTATTAATAGTATCTACCAATATCGCGGTGGCGGAAGTCCTCAGTGCCACGGACGTCTCCGTATACGGAACCGAGGAGTCAATATATATATGAGACCGAGAGAGTCAGCCGGACCCGAAAATTAGAGCCTGACCAATCGTTGGCGGCGCCATGTCGCGTGTGCTCTCATTATCCTAAATGAGACTACTGGATTTCTAGGTAGCAGGATCGTTCACGGTGTGGGGGACTGAGTCTGACCCACTTGGAAGGACATCTGTCACCCTAAATCCGGTTTTGCTCCGGCTAACTAGCAGTGCCTCATCTCTCCCAAGGGGAAGGGATGATTTGGCAGCCGAGCGCATGACATCTTAGAACTTCTCAGGGAAGTCGTGGTCACTCAGATCCAAACCAGCTTTCTAATTTACAGTACGATCTCATATACAAATGACTGAGGCAGTTTGAGTTTTATAGATTGTTTCAATAAAACAATTGCATTTTAGATATTATGGCGTGAGCCGCAATAACCAGAACCATACAACACAGTAGGATTGAAATAGTCACGAGGAGAGTGAAACATAAGAATAACGCTATCATGGTGTTAATAATTTCTACTCTCTCTCAGCTAGTTCTATTTCGAGCATAGCATGTTAAGCTTCTAACTTGCCTTTCAGATTCCCTGGGAAGCCATAACCCCTCATACCTGAGCATAGGCCTGTGATCTGGTTCAGCATCTGCAACGAGGCAGTCAGCGTCTAGTTGTGGTTCCCTGGTCGGAATCTCCCTCTTGCGTGTATTGGGACAAGGAAGTGTTTTTATAACTAACATGTCAGTGTGATCACAAAATATCCCTACGCAAGAATGCCAAAGACTAAACTCCTACCACGTCTTCCGGCAATGTACCAGACTGTATCCTTGACTGAAGCACAGAGTGAACAAGAATGTGTTATTGAGAACTCCAGTGCTGAAGTAGGCTAAACAGTGTGATATAAAAAATAAAAAAAGACCGTAGAACTGGTTATTCGAAAAATAACAGTACGAAGCCGAATAAAAAGCATTTAGAGCAAAGTGCACGGAGGCTCTAAACTGTGAGCAAAGGAATAAAATACATCCAGGGCAAAGTGCACAAAGGCCTAAAGCCTGAAGCTAACGCGCAAAGGATACATAAAACTGACCACACTACAACCCCAATGCAGCACAGGTTGGATACAAGGACCATATTAGTTTAACTCAAAAAGTTACCTTTGAAGTCCTGCGCCAAGGGTTCAATTCACAGTGGAGGTTGCCGCGAAGACGAGGCTGAGCATTACAGATGGTTGTCACTTTAGGGCAAAGAGCATCCAGGCATCACAGACGGACATCGATGTAGCACGAACAGCCATCTGAGTGTTGCTGTATCTTTGTGTGGCGTTGTCATGGCTGTCAATGCTGCAGCACAAAGTGTGGTACTTATGTTGCTGGTTGTTGTTATGGGTCACTGTCAGTGTGAAGCGCTGGTCTCACTGGAACTTTGCATTGGTGGTCATGCCATGCAGCAGAGTCTTGTCTAAAAATGGCCCATTTGTAGTTTCAAGGAGCCCAGACTTCTTGATTTTCACCTTTTCATTAGGCAGAGTACACTCTGATGCCACCCAAGGGTTCAGTACTTCAAGAGGCACCTCTTGGGCATCAGGACTCACATCAGCAAATGGCAGCAGGTTTGAGGCAGGTCCAATTACATGTCCAGGCAGGTCCAGTTGGTGCACAGCAGATGAGTAGTTGCAGGGAGACCACTGAAACTTGTTGTTTCCCTGTAGCCCACACAGGAAGCCAGCTAACTGACCCTTGGAGGCACTGTGGTCAGCCTGGGATGAAAGCAAACAGGTCCAATCTTCTGTATCAGACAGCAAGGCAGTCCTTCAGACAGGAGGCCAGTCCTCTGGCAGCAGAGCAGTCTTTCTTCTGTGACTTTCACAGCTTCAGGAGTGTTCTGATGAGTGGCTCTGAAAGTACAATATTTATACCTGGTACCAGCTTTTGTGTGGGAGGACTCCCTGTCCTACTCCCCATATCTGGTTTTAGGAAGTTCTTCCCCTTCCACTGCCAGGGCTCAAAATTGTCTGATGTTGACAAAAGGCATGGCAGGTCTAGTGTGAGGTTACTATGTGGGTGCAAGGAACAAAGCCATTTGAAGTGTGTGAGGCTGGGTATAGCTCCTCCACCAGCTGTCCTGTCATGATGGCCCATCCTGTCCACATATAAGCCCTTTTGTCTAACTCTCTGCAAGCAATGCACAAACCCCAACAGCAGAGCCATTCACAGTCATGTGACCTAGGGCACTGGCAGCAAGACACAGTTAATTGGGACAAGAAAAGTGATCAAAAGGCTGGAGCCCAAATGGTGCATCAGGCCCATGACAACATAACTCCATCATTTTCACCATTCTTTAAACATTAATTAACAATTTATAACATTTTTGTCATATTTTTTTCAAAGTCTTTGGTGTTAATTCAAAAGAAAAGAGGATTTGCAGATCTTCCATGTTTTATTCGCAAGTAGTAATATTCAGAAAACGTGCACAGGGTCGCTTCAATCATATTTCTGCAGCATATAACGATGTAACAGTCACCCATTCCATAATATACCCAATGCATTTTGGGAACATTCCCTTCTTGAGGAGGAATATACAATAAAAAAGGTTGAAAAAATCCTGTCAGCACACAAAGTACATGATGTTTACTTAGCGAAGATTATATAGTCAGACTTATGTGATATATAAATTCAAGAACAACTCATATATAACCCTTCCTATAATCCGTGGGTATAATTATATAATTATAATATATAATTAAACCATTGTATTTTGTGGCCTTGCACACAATTCTGACAGTCCTTTATAACGTCTCTGTTGAAACTAGCTTTCACATTTATCCTCACAAATAGCCATAACAATAAGGATGCCAATTTAATGAAGTCTGTGACATATTTTGAACCAAGTTCTGTATAGATAAAAAAATGTGGGTTATTAGGAGGTAGCCCCAAGTTTCTCCTACAAGATCTGTTTTGCTCATCTTGGAGACAATCAGTTGGCTGATATTCCTAAATTCAAGCCTCGTATGTCAAAACTGGGAATCACGTATGCTCATATATCTCAACCAGGGCCAATAAGGGCTTAGACCCAATTCGTTTTGCAAAACTAAAAAGGGCCTCTGGTGCCTGTGAATACCTACTGGCCCTGGTTCTGATACAGGCCCCCAGTTGAAAATGGACTCAAATATAATGCCCAGATATGGGAAGCAAAATACACTTTCTAACTGCTTCTCCTTAATAAACATGGGTCTTATTTCAGATGGTCCACCTCGAACTGTCATGTAAAGAATTTATGTAAAGTTGATCTCTAAAGCACGGCTGTCCTTGAGCTCCACAAAATTGTCAATCTGCTTTTTAAGATCTGATGGGGTCCGTAAAACAAGAACAGCATGTTATGCCATTTAGTTATGGTATGTCTACTTGCATGCTGGAGGTTATCACCCATGAGGGTATCCAATTGCTGGAGCATGAACGTAGACCGAGTGGCATTCCTAGTTGAACAGCCAGGTCTTCAGTTCCTTGTAGAAAATGAGTAGTGAAGGAGCTGTCCTGTTGTTTTGAGGAAGTTGATTCCAGTTCTTGGCAGTGATGAAGGAGAAGACGCGCCCTCCTGACTTGCTTCTGTGGATGTTGGGGACCCACACAAGGGTGAGAGGTAGAGGTAGTAGTCTGGAAGGTTGAAGTCAGTCATTGAGGTATGCTGGTCTGATATTGTAAAGAGCTTTGTAGGAGTGGTTTGAATTAGCAGCATTTCTGGATGGGTAGCCAATGTATTTGAGTGAGTTAGAGGATAATATGAGCAGTTATGGGGATGTTTAGGGTTAATCTGGCAGCAGTGTTTTGGATGGTCTGGTCTGGAGTCTTTTCATAAGCTGGTTGGACATGCCGATGTAGAGTGCATTGCCGTAGTAGAGGCTGCTGGTTATAATGCCCTGGGTGGCTGTGTGTCTTGTGTAAATTGGGAGTCATTTACAAATCTTGCGAAGTATTATGAGAATGAGGCAGCAGGATGTGGTTACAAATATGACCTGTTTAGTCATTGTGAGTTGGTCATCTACGATATGCCAAGGCTTCTGCTGTAGTCTGTGGAGGTGAGTGTGGGACCTAGTTCGGATGGCCACCAGGGGAAGTCCCATGTGGAGCTCTTGTTTCAAAGATTAGGATCTCCATTTTGTTTGTGTTGAGCTTAAGACAGTTCACTCTAATCCAGCTGGCCATTTTGATCATGCAGGAGGTGAAGTTAATCCTGGTCATGCTGTTTGCGTCGATGAGGGAGAGGATGAGCTGAGCGTCATTGGTGTAGGAAACAATGTTGAAGAAGTGGCGAGGGGTGCCATGTATTTGTTGAACAGGGTTGGACTGAGGGAGGAACCCTGGGGGGCTCCGCAGATGAGATTCCTTTGTTTTGAGGTGTAATGGGGGAGTCTGATTCATTGAGTTCTGTTGGACAGTATGGAGGCATTCCATCTCGGGGGGCCCTTGAATTTGTGAGTCCCGGAGTCTGGCAATGAGCATGCCATGGAAGACTGTGCTGAACGCCACTCAGAGGTTGAGCAAGGTGAGAGCAGCAGTTTCAACTCTGTCCATGAAGGACCAGATGCCTTCTGTTGCTACCCGTAGAGCTGTCTCCATGCTGTGGTTGCTGTGAAACCCTGACTGGGTGGAGTACAGGTCTTTCGTGTACCAGCATGCTTGAGTGTGTTTTCTTGTTTGCCTTCTTTTCTTGAGGGGTGCAAACGTGTTGATGCAGTCTGAGATCCAGTTGTTGAAGGTGGTTAGGTTATTCTCTAGGTCGCCTGTGAGGATAGGCTGGTTGGATCTGAGGGTGTGGGTCCAGTCCAACTCTGCTATGTTGGTCCATTTCCAACTGATGTTAGATGTGAGAGACTGGCTTTGGTTTGCTGGAGTGGGGTGCATTCATCTAGGAGTGTAAGACGGAGTGCTCCAACCATGTTAGCCGGGTGAGGTACCTGAAGGTGATTTTGTTGCTGGCTGAGAAAACTGGGTTGAATGTATGCCCAGCAATTTGGGTTGGCCCTTGTATGAGCTGTGTGAGTCCTATGTTGTTGAGGCTCACTAGGAGGGTGGTGGCAGTGTGGTCTGTTTGGTCATCTAGATGAATGCTGAGGGCACTGAGCTCTATGAAGCTGTTGGATCAGATGGCGATAGGAGTGATAAAGTCAGTGAGAAGGTTACTGAAGGTGGTACATAGTCCTGGCAGTCATTAAGTGAGGGTGCCCAAGATGTTCGTGGTGTGGCTCATATGCAGTTGGAAGTGCATGACTTGGCGATGGCTGAAGTGGATGAATGGTTAAGCCAATTTGCACTGAGAAAGAGTTGTCCAGGGTGTGTGTGTTGATGTGGTCCCAGATCTCTGTTGCGTGTTTGTTAAGAGATCTGGTGTTGGGGTGGGTGTAACTAATGGAATTTGACTGCATGGAATTCAACATAAAAACGTTACATAAAAACACTGTGAGATTCCATGAAGTTCTGCCATGGGTGGAATAAGCACATCACGCTGCTGTGATTTAGCGCTGGGAGCACAATGCAGCGCAGTAGAGTTTTGCTGCTGTTCGAGTAGATTATCTACTTTAGCAGCAGCCTTCTGAATGTGAATGGTCTCGATTGCCTGGGATAGCCCATGTTGGAAGAACTTCACCAGATGTCCTCCTAGCACCTGAAAATCGCCATAGGGTATGCCAAATCGCACTTGTGCTGCCAACTTACCATTTTGGAGCGGCATACAAGAAAAAAGGGTCCATGGCTCTGAGCACAATCTAGGCATGGATGGATGTAGATATTGTTGCCTTTGCTCACACCTCATGTGGTTGCACAGCAGCCACAGTTAAGTAGTTCTTAAGAGGGGGAGGAGCACGGGGTTGGGACTAGAGAGGACAGGAATCCACAGCGGGAGAAAGCACATGAAGACACAGGAGAAACAGGTAAAGATAGGGGCGAAGAGGGCTGCAGGAAAAGCGTGAGGGGTAGGCAGCGGGAGGCCCTGTAGCGTGGAGAGCAGTGAGGGAGAAAGGAGGAGAAAATCAGAAAAAGCAGTCAACAGAAACTAGTCAAGGCAACAAAATGGGCACATAAATACAGAGAAGGAGCCAAAACCAGGCACAGAAGGCTGGATAAAGCAACAAAAAAGGCACAAAAACCAAAGCTCAAAAGACAAAGCAGAGGTCAAAGATGAGAAAGAGCACAAAAACAGGCCCCAGAGGCTGGACAGAGCAACAAAGTGGGCACAAAAGCCAAAGCACAAAAGCCAAACCACAGGTCAAAGCACAGAAAAGGCACAATGCTGAACAAGTGAGAATGAAGAGCAAGAATGTGAAAGGAGTGAGTGAGAGCTGACAAAGAGGGAGAGGGGAGGAATGCAGCAAGATGGGGCCTCCAGTCAGATGGCCGGACCTTAGATTGGGCCTTAGATTGGCAGCGGACCAGTCCAAGGTAAGTGGGAGTTGGGGCCTAGGCACAGCATCATGTGCTTTTAATAAAGCTGTCACTGGTTGATTCTTAACTTTTGGGAGATCTTTTCAATCAGCTACTAAGGCCCATATTTATACTCTGTTTGCGCCAGATTTGCGTCATTTTTTTCAAGGCAAATTCAGCGTAAACTTAACTCCATATTTATACTTTGGCGCTAGACCCATCCAGCGCCAAAGTTATGGAGTTTGAGTCATTTTTTGTACATGAAAACCTACCTTGCGCTAATGACATGCAAGGTAGGCATTCCCGTGTAAAAAATGACTCTAAGGCATGTGCGACTTATTTATCCTCCGGCATCAAAATGATGCACAGGAGGAGGCGGGCCTTAAAACGTGGCGCCCAGACGGATTTGTGCCGTTTTTTAATGCCTGGGTCAGGGCAGGCGTTAAGGGACCAGTGGGCTAATTTCCATGGTGGGAGACCATGAAAGCAGTCCACAAGTACCCTTCCCTGCACCCAGGGACACCCCCTGCCCCCCTCGCCCATCCCTGGAGGACACCCATGGATGGGGGAACCCATCCATGGTGAGTGCAGGTAAGTATATACTTTTTTTTTTTAAGTGGCATGGGGGACCTAACTTGGGCCCCCCTACATGCCACTGTGCCCAATGGCCATGCCCAGGGGACTGAAGTCCCCTGGGCATGGCCATTGGGCAGGGGGGCATGACTCCTGTCTTTGCTAAGACAGGAGTAATTTCCATAGGGGTTGGGCATCAAAAAATGGCGCAAGTCAGGTTAGAGCCAATATGTTTGACTCTAACCTGACTTGCACCATGCTTTGGCGCATAAACCCCAGTCTTCCCTTCGCCTCTGCTGCCCGGTTACCGTCATTTATTTTGACGCTAACCAGGCCGCAGCGCCGGCTAACGTCATTCCATAAATAAGGCACCTGGCTGGCGTGTTGGAATGGCGCCCAAGCACTGATTTGCGTCAAAAAGTATAAATATGGGCCTAAGTATCCATGTAATCTTTTGACAAAGAGTAAAAATAAAATCAGGGCCAACACACATCCTTTCCTCACTCTCCAGTGAACAGGAAAGTCTGCAGTGAAACTATGAAGATAAATGAGTTCAAATAACAGGAAGGTGGAATCATGGAAACAGACACACTGTTGGAAATGGCCATTTATGCAGGGTTTTCCACTGTCTTTTTGGCTTCTGACCCTTTTTCGATCCTGTGATGAATTTCGTTTTTGCTGGCCTTAGGACTTTATGCACCTTACCACTGCTGATCAGTGCTAAAGTGCAACTGTTCCGTATCTAAATGGTATTGGTGATTGGTTTATCCATGATTGGCATATTTGATCTACTAGTAAGTCCCTAGTATACTGCACCACGTGTGCCCAGGGCCTGTAATTCAAATGCTACTAATAGGCCTGCAGCACTGATTGTGCCACCCACAGGAGCAGCCCTGTAAACACGTTTCAGTCTTGCCAATACAGTGTCTGTGTGTGCAGTTTTAAACTGCTATTTTGACCTGGGAATTGCACCCACTTTTCAGGTCCAAACCCTCCCTTTTACAACACGTAGTTACCCCTATGGTAGACCCAAGGCAATCCCACAGGCAGGCTGCAGTGTATTCGAAAGGTAGGACATATACTGGTGTGTTTTATATGTCCTGATAGTGAAATACAGCTAAATTTGTTTTTCACTATTGCAAAGACTATCTGTCCCGTAGGGTAATATGGGGATTGCCTTGAAATAGCTTTCAAGTGCAATTTCCCATTGGGAGAAGGTGGCGATGTGGAGTATGGGGTCTCTGAACTCAAAGTTTTAAAATATATCTTTTGGTGAAGTTGGTTTTTAAAATGTAGGTTTGAAAAAACCACTTTTAGATACTGCAAAAACAACAGATGATGGACAGAATGCAGAGCAAATCAAGCATTCACCCCCAGTCACAGATCTGGGTTGGGTTTGATCCATCAGTTTTTTTGTTTGCCTTGCCATTCCAGTTTGGACCCAGCCATATGCAAATCAGTCTTGACCCTGTTCCCCATGGGAACAGTCCAGCCCGACCTGCCAGGCCAGATCAAACTGGGGTGGCATGGTGAGCAAAAGAGCAATCAAACTCAGATCTCTGACTGAGGGCAAGTAGTTGAAAAGTTTCCGCACTCCGTCCATCATCCTTTTGTGTTACTTTTAGAAAGTGGGCATTTTCTTTCTTAACCATTCTGTGCCTCTGCCTAATTGTAGAATACAAGTCTGGGTCAGAATGACAGTTGGGCTGTTAGGAATTCACTCTAGATAGTCACACAAAGGGAGCAGAGGTGTGCCTAGCATATCCTGACGGGTGTTCTTGGTCTAGAGTGGCAGGAGGAAATGACACTTGCACCGGATTAGGGCAGTGCCTGTCCTTACACAAAGCAGTCTCCAACCCCCCTGGAGTGTGTCTGGGGCTAGGACAGGAAAGGCAGGGTTGTATGAACTACAAAGACTTTCTTTTGACGTTTGCCTACTTCAAAGGCAGAAATGGGTATAGGTACTAGACCTCTGACCCCACAAGGTTAGAATTCTTCTGTACTGAGGACATTCTGTCTGGAAGAAGAGCTGGGTTCTGTAGGAGGGACGACCACTATACCTGCTGCTTTGCTGTTCTGGCCCGCTGCTTTCTGCTTCTGCCCTGGGAGTGAAAGGACTGGACTTTACTTTCTACATCCTGCTTCCAAAAGTTCTCCAAGGCCATGGACTGAGTTTCCCTCCTGTTGAGAAGTCCCAGGGATATCAAAGACTTCATCTGCCAGCACCTGGACTCTCTTGCTGAGAGTCCTGACTTTCCAAGTGGTGCCAAATCCAGTTCCTGGGCCCTTGAGAGTGAGGTCTAGTGCAACCAAGAAGAAACCAAGTACATGGACTCCAGTCTGAATCCATGCCGCTGCCTGCGCCGGAGCTGTGCTCACCACTGAGTGCAATGACCGTGACTGATGCCGCAGGCCCGATGACTCGTAGCACCTCCAAAGTCCTGCCACAGCATGAGTCCTGAGTGCCATGTCACTGAATTTCATGACACTATGGCACTCGACTCCACCGCAGCACCTGTGGCCCTTGGTGTGATCACAACACTGCAAAGTTGATGGCTCGCACCTTGACCTGCTGGATTCATCAACTCCGCTGAATCATAAGGAACTGATGGCTCGCCACCGATGCCGCATCACCTCCCCTGCAGCCGTAAGGAACCAATGCCTTACCTCCCCTGCTAGCAGTAAGGAACCAACACCTTACCTCCCTGGTAGCAGTAAGGAACCAACGCCACATGGGCTCCAGTGACGCCTCACCTCCCTGACTCCATGTAATGCCTTTGTTTCCCTGTTTTTCAAGGCACTGTATGTGAGGTCCGTGCGACTCTGTGACTGACCCGCACTCCCTCACAAATGGCATCGGACTGTTAGGAACGACTCCCTCAAGACATTGTCATAGCCCCAGTTGGAGCTACTGTGTTTCAAGCACTGTACTAAGATTTAGGGCCTGATTACAAGTTTGGCGGGCTGACCGTCGGCCCACCAGACCCCTTGTGAAGAGACCACCAAGGAGCTGGCAGTCTCCCACCCAGCCCAATTATGATGTTTCCACTAGGCTGACCATCAGAAACCTCTGTATTAGGTAGCCCAGGCCAATGTCTTTGCACAGAGGGTGCATTCAGCACCCTCGGAATGTGCAACGTCTGCCTTAGCAGACAGTGGGCATTCTGAGGCCCATATTTATACTTTTTGACGCAAACCAGCGCCAGCAGGTTTGTGTCAAAAAGTTTACCACCAGCTAACGCCATTCCAATGCGCCATCATTTATGGAATGATGTTAGCCAGTGCTGTGGCCTGGTTTGCGTCAAAATTAATGACTTAAACCGGGCAGCGCAGGCGTAGGGAAGAATGGGGGTTGTGCATCAAAGAATGGTGCAAGTCAGGTTAGAGTAAAAAATCTTGGCTCTAACCTGACTTGTGCCATTTTTTGATGCACAACCCCCATTGAAATGACTCCTGTCTTAGCAAAGACAGGAGTCATGCCCACCTGCCCAATGGCCATGCCCAGGGGACTTCTTTCCCCTGGGCATGGCCATTGGGCACAGTGGCATGTAGGGGGGCTCAAGTTAGGCCCCCATGCCACTTAATTTTTTTTATATATATACTGACCTGCACTTACCTGCACTCACCATGGATGGGTCCCCCCATCCATGGGTGTCCTCCAGGGGTGGGCGTGGGTGGCAGGGGGTGTCCCTGGGTGCAGGGAAGGGCACCTGTGGACTGCTTCCTGGTTCAGAGACCATGGAAATGAGCCCACAGGTCCCCTAACGCCTGCCCTTACCCAGGCGTTAAAAAAGGGTGCACATCAGGCTGTGTGCCATTTTTTAAGGCCCGCCCCCTCCTGTGTTTCAAAATGACGCGGGTGGATAAATAAGTCGCAGATGCCTTAAAGTAATTTTTCGCACGGGAACACCTACCTTGCATATCATTAGCGCAAGGTAGGTTTTCACGTCCAAAAAATGATGCAAACTCCATAACTTTGGCGCTGGACGAGTCCAACTCCAAAGTATAAATATGGAGTTAAGTTTGCGCCAATTTTGAGTAACAAATAATTACGCAAATCTGGCGCAAACAGAGTATAAATATGGGCCTGAGTGTGCTGGGCAGAGGGGCTCCTGCACTGCCCACGACATGCTCTTGGGCAGTGCAGGAGCCCCCCGTGTAGCCCCCAGCACAGCTTTTTTGCCAGCCTTTTCATGGAGGGAACCCCACCATGAAAAGGCTGGTGGAATAGAAAGTCGGATCAGCATGGCAATGCTGAACTCAGCACTACCATGGCTGACCACAACATCTACTGTCGCCAACCTGTCCGGATCCATGATCCTGGTGGTGGTGGCGATCCTGTGGTGGTTCGACCACCAGGGTCGTGATCTGCCATTCAGATCACCAGGATTGCGGTGGTCTGACAGCCAACAAGGGTTTGGCGGTCTGAAGACTCGTAATTAGGCCCTTAATCTTTGTAAATTCATATCTTTTCTTGTGTATGTTGGATTTTTGTTGTTTTGGTCTTGTTTAACTCAGATAAATATTGGCTATTTCTCTAAACTAGTGTGGAGTACATTTGTGTTTTTTTCACTGTGTTACTGTGTGTGTGTACAAATACTTTACACATTGCCTCTGAGATAAGCCTGACTGCTCATGCTAAGCTACCAAAGGAGTGAACAGGGATTATTTTAGCTGTGTGACTCCCTTACCCTGACTAGAGTGAGGGTCCCTTCTTGAACAGGGTGCAAACCACTGCCAACTAGAGAACACTTTTCTAACACAAACTATCATAAATAATAGTTTGTCTGCTCCTTGGAAGTTATTTGTCTATGAGGGGAAAATTTTCTGACAAGAAGGCAAAGAGCAGAATAATCTCACAAGGCTAAGGGAGTTTCCAAGCAGCTCCTATAGTGAATAAGCACTGGGTTGTTCTCTGTGCCAAACACAGAAGCCTTGGAATCCAACCAGCACCCTTAGAAAGCAATGAAAATCAGGAAAAGGAAGAACAGAGGAAGGTACAAGAAACAGGGACTGGGTTCAGGCAAAAGGCAGACTAGAAGAAGGGTCAAGACCAGGACTGGAACACACAGAACTGTAAATACTGGGAATCTGCACACTTACTGCAACAGGACAGAAATATGCATTTATAACAAGAAAATAGAAAACAAAACTACGAATCTGCATAGGCAAGACAGGTCTGGATGTGTGAAGTCAGAACGAGGAACAAGCCAAACACTGGAACCAAGAAGCAGGAACCCCAAGAGACAGGCAACAGACACAAATAACTAATCTGAACAGGAACATGGAATCACACAATAATGAAAAAAGGATATCAAATGCAAGCCTGGAATATAGAAGCAAGATCAGACAGAGTGCAAGGAGTCTCAGCTGCAAGACTCACCAGACAGATATAGGAGGGGCTAAGCAGAGGTGTACAGTTGCAGGGAGAGAGCCAGGTACATTAATCAGTCAGGTGCAAGGAATCAGGGACCCAACAATGAAGGGAAGGCAGAACGTGGACTTGGAAAGGGAAAGAGCAGCAAAACCAGGAGGCAGAATACAGGACACAAGAAAACCAGGAATGCAGTGTGGATCAAAACCAAGAAAGAGGAAGGTCCAGAGTTCAGATACATAGAGGTCAGAATGGCTGTGGGATCTGAGGGTTAAGAGAGAGAATGCAGCACAACCACCAGGATGTCATAGGAGCAGGGTTTGGAGTTAGAAAGGACTATATGAACCATGACATTATCAAGAAGGTGGTGCAGGAGCCTGGATTGGAATGTAATGTGGAGCTGGAAATGCAATGACAACATCATGGAGTCCAAAACAATTCCAAAGGAAAATTTATAAAACACACATATGCAAAAGCTCACATTAAGTGAATGCCGTAGCATAACCATGATAAAGGAGATGGGACTTGAACCAAAGAAACCTAAAGAGTCAGAGTCGTGTTCGGATCCACAGCAGTCCAACAGGCCAACATATGCTACTATACCCAGTTTGCCAATTTTCTATTGGAATGTAATTAAAAATAGATGTGGGTTCATATTTCAGACATTATTTGAAAACCATGATGAGGTCTGAAAAGAATAAGAAGGAAAAACCCTGAGCGCCAGATGTACCAAGCATTTTTTTGGTCACAAATGGCCTGATTCACAGAATCGGGCGTGTGAGACCAGAAAAATACTTTTTCTAATATACAAAATGCAAAATGTGACTCAGTAACCTGTCACCAAATCGCAATTCGCATTTGCAATTCGGTATTTGGAAAGGGCGTGCTTTGAGCATCTCATCCAAATACTGAGGAGAAATGGTATACATTATTGTTTTGTGACTGAATTCCGGTGGCAAAGCAGTACTCTTTGCCACCATTTTAAAAGTAGTGATAACTCATTCATAATTGGGATAGGATCCCCTTCTGCCCCTTTGAGAATGTTGAAAAAAATCCACGGACCACTTCCTACTCTTAAAAAATTAAACTTCAAAGTTTAATTTTTTATTTAAAACATCCTTTTTTCCTTTAATAAAAATGAGCTGCATTTAAATAAAAAAGATTGCTTTATTAAAAAGCAATCATGGACACAGTGGTCTTCTGACCTCAGTAGATCCCTCCGATGGCTACGATTTTTATTGGGTCACAATTTGCGACATTCATCATTAATATTAGTGAGGTAGGTCTATATGTGACCCACTAATGAAACTTAGGAATAGAGATTTCCTAAGTGTGATTCACAGGAAATATTTCTATCTCCATAGATCTGTCCCTTAAAGATGACTGAGTAAAATAAATAATGACCGTAGAGATTGTATTGCAGGACGTACCGACAAAATAACAAGTCTTGTGAGGATCCGAGCTACTACACTGACTGGTTGCAGCCATTTGAATAGTAATAAGTTGTGGTAAAACCCTGTGCAAGGCCAGATTAATGGGGTAAGAACACTTCTGTCATGAACGCCATGTTTAGAGTATAACATAAAAAAAGTCTTGATAATTGTAGCTTAACTGTTCTAAGTGCTGAAAGAATGAGTCATGACAAGTTCAGAGTGTAAAATAAAAGGGCCTGGTGAACAGTTCTGCAACAACATAAGGAAGCAGAAGGTGAGTCAAGGGCAGAAGGGAAAATAATTAACACTGTAAAGGTACATCTTGTTTAGGAACACATGAATGGCTATAAACAAACCAAGACATCTGATAGAGTTGAGTACAAGTTTTATATATGTGTAAAATAAAAATAGCAATGAAGAAGAAAACAGAGAAAATAGTAAAGACACTTCAATTGTGATGCGAGAGAAAGTGGATTGAAACCCATGGTCTGTGAGTAGGAGTCACAATGTATACTCATCTGCACTATCACCTCAAATTGATACAAGGGGCAATGGGTGAGAAAATACATTCTGCAAAGGATAGCAAAGATCGCTCTTGTTTGGGAATATGAAGCGTGATAAACATGTCAAGTTATCAGATAGAGTTGACCAAGAAATATGTATTTAAAAAATAATAATAATGGGAATATGTTAGACATGGCATCTTTGGCAGGATTTTCCCTCTAACATTTTGCCTTCAAATCTTCTGTTTTGCTGCCTTCATTTTTGTTCATTTTAGGACTATGCATACTTATTTACCCTAACCAGTACTAAAGTGCTTGTGTTAACTCCATAAAACATGTTAGATTAACTGATGTCCAATTGACATATTGAATTTACTTGTAGGTCCCTAGTAAAGAGATACTACCTGTGCCCAGGGCCTGTAAAATAAATGCTTTTGGAGGGTTTGCAGCACTAATTGTGCCACCCACTGAAGTAGCACTTTACATGTCTCAGACTGGCCACTGCTGCCTGTGTATGCAGTAAATTGCAGTGATCCCGCAAAATGAACCTTTTACCAGGCCCAAACCTTCCTTTTTAATAATATGTCACCCCTAGGGTAGGTTCTGAACAGCCCAGCAGATGGGGTGAAATGTATTTAAAAAGTGGAACATGTACTTTTAAGTCTTACATGTCCTGGTAGTGAAAACCTCTTACATTCATTTTTCACTACTAGAAGGCCTACCTCTCCCATAGGATAACATTAGAGTTACTTATTAAATTGTTATAAGTGTCATTTCCAAGCAAGAACAGGTACCTAATTCAAGTTTGGTTCTTCTACAATTGTAAGGAAAAATGCTAGCATATGGTGTAGTTGGATTTTTAATTACAATCTTGAAAATGACACTTTTAGAAAGTTGGCATTTTCTTGCCTTAGCCATTTGGAACCTACAGCCTGTCTCTGGGTCACATGACTAGGTAAAGCTGACAGATAGAATTTGTGTATTCCTCCTAGACAGCCACACATGATGGGGAGCTTCAGTTTGACTGGATGACCTGGCAGGTTGGGAGCCAGGAGTTAGATGCAGCCTCACTTACACTTGAATAGACTGTGGGGGTCATTACGACCCTGGCGGTATAAGGCACTTACCGCCGTGCAGAAGATCACCAATACACCGCGGCGGCGGCGGTAGACCGCCACAGCTATTATGACACACATCACGGAATCCGCCGAAATTCAGACACCCACACAATACCGCCACACCAAAGGTCAGCGATAAACTGGCGGAAACACATCCTCCACCTCCACGCCAACAGAAACACGCCCATGCTTTTACGACCCACGAATCCACGCGGCGGTCTTTCAACCGCGGTATTCCATTGGCGGTACACACCGCCGCGCTCAAAATACACACACATCTCCAAAACACCGCCACATTGGACATTTCGATATACACACACCTGAGACACCTGAGACACATACACACACCACTCCCACACACCCAACACAATATAAAACACACACCCACATCACCCACAAACCCCTACAACACAGAGGCACACAACACCATCACCCACACAACATCCAAGCACAAAACACCACATACCACTACACTCACCACACTCATCACCACATACACCACCCCACACATCACACACACCACCCCATGTCACGCCAAAGACACCCCCGCTTCTCCGAGGAGGAGCTCAGGGTCATGGTGGAGGAAATCCTACGGGTAGAGCCACAGCTATTTGGCTCACAGGTACAGCACACATCAATTGCAAGGAAGATGGAGCTATGGCAAAGAATAGTGGACAGGGTCAACGCAGTGGGACAGCACCCAAGAAATAGGGAGGACATCAGGAAGTGGTGGAACGACCTACGGGGGAAGGTGCGTTCAATGGTATCCAGGCACCACATCGCAGTACAGCGGACTGGCGGCGGACCCCCACCTCCTCCCCCTCAACTAACAACATGGGAGGAGCAAGTCTTGACCATCTTGCATCCTGAGGGCCTCGGAGGAGTCGGAGGAGGAACGGACACTGGTAAGTCAAATCTTAACTATCACATCCCCCACCCTACCTGCATGCTATCACACACCCCCACCCTCACACCCTCCCCTATCACCCAAACTCCTCACTAATGTACTAATAACACCAACTACACTTCCCAACCCCAAGACCTGCATGACACAACTAACCATGGATACTCATCACTAAAGCATGCCCACTGCACATACCCAGAACACCCCCCAACCATCAGCACACAACCCCACACACAGGAATGCCTGCACTGGGGTTCACGCACACCCAACCATTGCACACCATTACACACACACATGCAATAATCATGTACTTATACCCCCCCCAGGAACCCGAAGGAACGTCACCACACCAGAGGGTCCAGACAACAGCACTCCACCCCCAGAAGAGGCCCACAGTGACGAGAGCAGCTCTACCCTACTGGATCTTGATGACCAGCCCGGACCATCGTGGGCCTCAGGACAGTCGGTTCCCCTCGCACAGGCACAGCCCAACACTGACCTTCCACCCTCTGGTAACACCAGCACAGCACCCACCCAGCGGGCCCAAACCTCCCTACCCAGGACAGGTCAATCAGCGGTGTGTCCACCACTACAGGGCACCCAGGCTAACCCACCACCCCAACAACAACAGGGACCTGGGGGCAGTGGTGGTGGGCACACGGTCCAGGGGACGGAGGCACAGGAACACAGGGGAACTGGGAGGGCTGCTGTGCGACAGAGGGAGGACAGGCCAAGGGAACCAACTCTCCACGAGGCCCTCTCCTTCTTCATGGGAGCATACCACCACTCCCAGGAGACGATGGCCACGGTCCTGGACAAGTTGCAGGAGACCCTGCGTCTGCAGGAGGAGCAGTATTTGGGGTTCAGGGAGGAGCTAAGGACCATCGGCTCCGCCCTGGGCACCATCATAGGGGTGCTGACGGACATTCAAAAGACCTTGAGGGACACCGTGGCACTCCAAGGGGCCCCTGACACTAGCCATGACGATGAACTGCCTACCACCTCCGCCGGCGCTAGTGGACAGGACACCCCGCCACAGGACCACCACACCAGTGTCAACACCAGGACAGTGCGCGCTCTACGGGCATCTAGAATGCAAAAACCCAACACTCGCAAGATAATGAAATTTATGCATTGTGATGATATGTTATTGTTTAACCTTTTGCATTGCAGAATTCCACCCAAAAGATTAATTTTTAAGGTGCTTATAAATACTGTACATTTGCAATGTATTGCAGCAGACATTTAGAGTATGTTAGGGTGTGGTCCCTTTCCAGGGCCTTCTAGAGACTTTCCCTGCAACATGCCTGGGCGTGGTTCTAGGCTGGGCCACAACTCTATAAAAGAGAGTCAGACCAACTTCCAGTGCTCACTATTCAGAGGTCCCGGTGCAGAGCAGCAGCTTCTTCCTGATCTTTCCCGGCGGCCTATTTGGATTTTCCAGTCTTCTGCACTCATCTCTCATTGGTGATCACTGTTTCCAGGCGGTAAGACGGTGTTTGGACATTTCCCAACACCGTAATTGAGAATTTTGATATTCTTGATTTTAATTCTTAAATGAATAACAGATTACTTGTGCGCTGACATTTTTTGACATTTGTATGGTGGTTTGCAAATAGGGAGGACGCGCAATTTATTCCATAAAGATTTGACTTTGTTATTACATGGTTGTTCATTGCGCGCTGATATTTCTTGACATTTACATGATGTTTTACGAGTTGGCAAGACGTGCAACTCGTTTCATGAGCCTTTAACTTTGTTGTTCATTGCGCGCTACCTTTTCTTGACATTTACATGGTGGCGTTCGAGTCATCGAAACGCGCGATTCACTTCTCGTGTGTAATTCATGCTGTTCATTGTGCGCTACCATTTTCTGGCATTTACATGGTGGCATTCGAATCGGTAACATGCGCGATTCTTTCCTTGAGTGTTTTTTCATGTTATTCATTGTGCGCTACCATTTCTTGGCATTTGCATGGTGGCATTTGAATCGACAAGACGCGCGATTCTTTCCCTGAGTGCTTTTCATGTTGTTCATTGTGCGCAACCATTTCTTGGCATTTGTATGGTGGCATTTGAATCGGCAAGACGCGCAATTCTTTCCTCGTGTATAAATAATGTAAATTACTGTGCGCTACTATTCTAAGACATTTTCTTGGTAGCATTTCAAGTTGACACGTTGCGTGATTTATTCCTTGAATCTACGTTGTGTGATTTCATGGTGCACAATCCTTTATGGTGTTTAATACTCATATAAAAATCTGAAATGTGCGCAATTCACTTCCCAACGTTTTTTCTGAGATGAACACAACAATACCAGAGTTCTAGATGTAATGCTGTGTGTTCCTGATATGTATTCTTAAAAGGAGATTCATATGGTTGTTTAGAAATTGCTCAGAGTGTTTCCTGATTCTCATGCTAAAGAAAGTACTTGAATCTGAAAGTCCTATTTAACTTTTCCTGTTTCCTCCTCAGGTATTCTGTCATCTAAAGCCTAGTCAGTTTTAGGACTATTCTAGGGTTTTTCATGTTTTTCGGAAAAGATGAAGCTTAGAGTTGTAGCATGGTACTGAATTCATGAGATGTAATTTTGATGTTGTGTTTTAACCTTTTGCTTCCTACAGGTCTCCTTCCCAGCTGTTCCCGTCCTAATCCCCTTTTCCC
Source organism: Pleurodeles waltl (assembly GCF_031143425.1). Taxonomy (NCBI): domain Eukaryota; kingdom Metazoa; phylum Chordata; class Amphibia; order Caudata; family Salamandridae; genus Pleurodeles; species Pleurodeles waltl. The sequence goes on from NC_090442.1 coordinate 380,342,294, forward strand.
CACTTGGACTCTCTTAGACGTGCACAGACCCCGAGGATCTGGTGACTCTGACAACCAGCACCCCATACCCTGCAGACGGACAACCACCACGCAAGCGGGCCCTGAGATCCAGGAACAGGACAGAGCAAGATGGCAAGACCCCCGCCAGTAAATAAGACCACCCTGATTGTCCCCCCACTGTCCCACTTTGTTACCCTGTCCACATCGGAACTGCCCCAGCTCCACTTCCAATGGGCAGATGTGCAATGTACCTGTGAGACTAATAGACTGGACTCTGCCATGGACATTCCTCCACCATCACCCTTCACCATTTTACAACCCCCCTTCATTTTTAGCACTTAAATAAACACCCTTGAAACACTAAAAAAACTGGAGTCAGTCTATGATTTGTATTTTTCTATTATCAATGACAGTGTCATAATGGGTTACCCATTGGAAGGCTAACATACCAATGTCACACATCACAAGCCCTTCAAGGATGCAAGCAGTTGACACGTAGGTTACCACATTTGTGAAACTGAAATGGAAGGGGACAACTCAGTTAACAAATAGTGAGTGAAATGTAGGTACAGGATAGAGGTAGACGTGTGAAAGTTAATGTAATGTTACACCTGAAAATGTACTCACCTGAGTTTCACTGGAAATATTGCTGTATGACTGACTCCCTGTTGTCGTTTTCTTCTTCCTCAGCTTCATCCTCATCACTGTCCACAGGCTCCACCGACTCCACAGCTGCAACAACACCGTCATCTGGATCATCCTCCTGCAGAAAAGGCACCTTCTTCGGTGAGTAGAATAGGGACCCACCTGTCATATGGAGGCACCTGAACCTGGCCTTAAGAAGGCCGAAGGTGCGTTCGATAACCCTCCTAGTCTGCCTAGTCCGCCCATGGGCATCATTGTAGCGTTCCTCTGCCCTGGTCCTGGGATTCCTCACTGGGGTCAATAGCCAGGAAAGGTTGGGGTAACTAGAGTCCCCCAATAGCCATACACAGTGCCTCTGGAGTTGACCCATCATATCAGGGATGCTGCTATTGCACAGGATATAGGCGTCATGCACAGAGCAAGGGAACATAGCATTTACCTGCGAGATGTACTGGTCTGCCAAACAGACCATCTGGACATTCATCGAATGATAACTCTTCGGGTTCCTGTACACCTGTTCACTCCTACGGGGGGACCAGAGCTACATGGGTCCCATCAATGGCACCTATGACGTTCGGGATATGTCCAAGGGCATAGAAGTCACCTTTCACTGTAGGCAAATCCTCCACCTTAGGAAAAATTATGTATCTCCTTACGTGTTTCAGCAGGGCAGATAACACTCTCGACAATACGTTTGAAAACATAGGCTGGGACATCCCTGATGCCATGGCCACTGTTGTCTGAAAAGACCCACTTGCAAGGAAATGGAGCACTGACAGCACCTGCACGTCAGGGGGGATTCCAGTCGGATGGCGAATTGGTGACATCAGGTCTGGCTCCAACTGGGTATATAGTTCCTGGATTGTGGCACTGTCAAACCTGTAGGTGACGATTAAATGTCTCTCTTCCATTGTCAACAGGTCGACCAGCGGTCGGTACTCCAGAGGATTCCGCCATCTTCTCACATGTCCCAGCTGACGGTGCCTACGAAGGACAACAGCGAATAACCAGTCAATATTCCTCCAGGTATGTACCCACAGTCACACACAAGACTACACCAGACAATTAACCCTTCCTGTATGTGTGTTGAGTGTAGGCCTCGGTATGTGTGACGCAGTTGAAAAAGAATCCATGTGGGCCCCTGAAATGGCGGCTGCCTGACCTCTAAATTGGGACAATGGGATTGTGGGGTAACAGCGCTGGCGTTGCACACCGTCGCGGTAGGCGGTCGTAGACCGCGGCGCACTGCTGCATTGGTTAACATTGGACCCTATGGGTCCCAGGAGCCAATGAACAGGTGCGATGGCGGTGATGATGCGCACCGCCGCGGACGTCACCGCCATTTTCTATCTGTTGAATCACCAGATACCTGACCTTCGACAGGAGAGGACCTACCCTGCTAATGCTGCTGTGACCTTGGTCTGGAAGCGACGATGGCTGCTGCGTCTGAGGAAAGGGACCCTGCCTTCACTGCACAGGAGTTGGAGAAACTTGTGGATGGGGTCCTCCCCCAGTACATGCTACTCTACGGTCCTCCAGACCAACAGATTAGTACACAGGGAGCACGTTGTATGGGCTAGGCCTGGGTGGACAGGGCTGGGGGGAAGAGTGAAGGGGGCAGAGTTCATACTACAGTAAAGAATGGGAATAAATGGGCCACATGGTCAGAGTAGGGAGGGGGCCACTCACATTGATGCTGCAGTTGGTAATGACTGTTCCTCTTCCCTTGTGCATGTCATGTAGGTCAGCGCCCACCAGAAGAGGGACATTTGGCGTGCCATCGCCAAGGAGGTCCGGACCCTGGGGGCCCACCAGAGACGGGGCACCCACTGCCGTAAAAGATGGGAGGACATTCGCCGCTGCAGCAAGAAGACGGCGGAGGCTCAGCTGGGGATGGCCTCCCAACGTGGGAGGGGTGCCCGTCGCACCATGACCCCCCTGATGTTCCGGATCCTGGCGGTGGCCTACCCGGAGTTGGATGGGCGCTTGAGGTCATCACAGCAGACACAAGGGGGTGAGTACAACCTCATTCTGCGGACTTTGCGTGCAGTGGAGGTGTCTGGGTGGGGGAGGTGGGCTGTGGGTGTCCCGAGACCAGGGCGAATTCGGTAGGCAAGGCCCCTCCGTAATGTAGGCCATGTGGCACTCTACCCCACCTCAGAAGAGTGCCAAGTTGAGGTATAGTTGCCCCTGTGGCATCCATGTGCGCAGATGCCCACCATTGCCATGTAGGCCATGTCCCAGAAATTGCATGTGCAGAGGCCAGGAGCACGGCGTAATGCATGGTGCTGCTGCGTCAGTCTTGTCCGCCAACGGTAGCGGTATGCCATGCACTAAAACTCTCTTACTTCTGTCTCCCCCCCTTTTTCTGCTCTCCCTGTCCTTTTGTACATCAGCATCATCAGGCACAGGTACAGTGGCACCGGAGCACGAGGGAGCTGCATCCCACATGGCCATGGAGGGCCACACCACAGACTCTGAATGCACCAGTGGGACGGAGGGCGAGGGGAGCTTCACGTCGGCCACCGGATCAGCAACCAGCGACATGGACTCGTCCGACGATGGGAGCTCCCTTGTGGTGGCGGCACCATCTGTGTCCCCCACTTCTACAGGTACAGCCGCCACCTCCCCTACCAGCACCGCCCTCCCAGCAGCCCCTCAGCGTTCGCCCCGTGCCCGCTCACCCAGGAGGGTGGGCATCACCTTCGCCCCAGGCACCTCAGGTCCTGCCCCAGTCACCCCTGCTGCCCTCAGTGAGGAGGCCATTGACCTCCTCAGGTCACTCACTGTTGGGCAGTCTACCATTGTGAATGCCATCCAGGGTGTAGAACGAGAGTTGCAACACGGTAATGCATTCCTGGAGGGCATTCATTCTGGTCAGGCTGTCCTTCAGCGAACCCTGCAATCTCTGGCCTCAGCACTGATGGCAGCCATTGTCCCTGTGTCTAGCCTCCCCCTTCCAACTTCCTCCACCCAGACCCAATCCCCTGTACCACAGCCCATCCCAAGAACACTTACAGACCAGCATGCACACAAGTCAACACACACAAGTAGCTCAAGCAAACATAGGCACCACACACACCACAGGCACTCACACAAGCATCACACACATACGGATACAGCAACACCCACTGTCTCCACTGTGTCCCCCTCCTCTTCTTCTCCCTCCTCCCTCCCAGTCTCGTCTACACACACACCTGCATGCACCACATCTACAGGCACAAGGACTCGCACCAGGACACCCAGCACCACAAGCCGCTCACCTGCACTCACCACCTCCACTGCCATTTACACGTCCCCTGTGTCCTCTCCCAGTGTGTCTGTAACGCCCCCTCCCAAAGTACCCAAAAGCCGGCAATCACTCACCCAACATCCATCCACCTCACGACAGCCTCCAGTACCTGCACCTGCACCCAAAACACCTAAAGTGACACCTCCTACAACCACCTCCTCTTCCTCCACTCCCAGACCCCCTCCAGCTACCCATCCCAGTGTCCGTCAGAAACTGTCCCTCTGTCAAATTGAGCTTTTTGCCCCCACCCCCCCCCTCCAATTCATCAGTCCAGTCGTAGCGCCTCACCCAAAAAGCCTCCAGTACCAGTGGTGCGTGTTCCAGGTTTTTGGAGTGCACCGTCCACCAGGGCAGGCAGTTGGACCCGGAGCCAAGGCACTGGCAGCCCACCCCCTGTAAAGGCTCCAAAATTGGAGAGGCGGACGACAGGACCGTGTCAAGACTCCTGGTGGGACAACAAGTGAAATGGGATCGAAGGCGATTGGTGAGTCAGCTGTAACTCCAAAAAAGGTGGGGAAGGTCCAGAGGAAGTATGCCCAGCCTGTTGTGAGTGTCACGGCAGAGAAGTGCGCCATCTTTTCCGGCGGTCCAGACACAACCGCCAGCACCGTCGTCACTGGTCCAGAGACCACCACCAGAGTCACAGCCCAGGAGGGCCCAAGTATCGTCACTGGTCCAGAGACTGCCGCCAGAGTCACAGCCCAGGAGGGCCCAAGTATCGTCACTGGTCCACAGACCGCCGCCAGAGTCACAGCCCAGGAGGGCCCAAGTATCGTCACTGGTCCAGAGACCACCGCCAGAGTCACAGCCCAGGAGGGGACAGGATGCCACAGCCCCACTGGCCAATGATGGAACGTCATGCCACACACCAATGTCCAGTGTGAAGATCGTCATGCCACACACCAATGTCAGTATCAGGACCGCCATGGCAAAACACCGCTGAACAGGGCAAAGACCGCCATGGTAAAGCACCGCTGAAGAGGGCAAAGACCGCCATGGTAAAGCACCGCTGAACAGGGCAAAGACCGCCATGGTAAAGCACTGCTGAACAGGGCAAAGACCACCATGGTAAAGCACCGCTGAACAGGGCAAAGACCGCCATGTCAAAGCACCGCTGAAAAGGGCAAAGACCGCCATGGTAAAGCACCGCTGAACAGGGCAAAGACCGACATGGCAAAGCACCGCTGAACAGGGCAAAGACCGCCATGGCAAAGCACCGCTGAACAGTCATGAACCTCAATGGCAAAGCACCGCTGAACAGCCATGAACCTCAATGGCAAAGCACCGCTGAACAGGGCAAAGACCGCCATGGTAAAGCACCGCTGAACATGGCAAAGACCGCCATGTCAAAGTACCGCTGAACAGGGCAAAGACCGCCATGGCAAAGCACCGCTGAACAGTCATGAACCTCAATGGCAAAGCACCGCTGAACAGGGCAAAGACCGCCATGTTAAAGCACCGCTGAACAGGGCAAAGACCGCCATGGTAAAGCACCGCTGAACAGGGCAAAGACCGCCATGTCAAAGCACCGCTGAACAGGGCAAAGACCGCCATGGCAAAGCACCGCTGAACAGTCATGAACCTCAATGGCAAAGCACCGCTGAACAGGGCAAAGACCGCCATGGTAAAGCACCGCTGAACAGGGCAAAGACCGCCATGTCAAAGCACCGCTGAACAGGGCAAAGACCGCCATGGCAAAGCACCGCTGAACAGTCATGAACCTCAATGGCAAAGCACCGCTGAAAAGGGCAAAGACCGCCATGGTAAAGCACTGCTGAACAGGGCAAAGACCGCCATGGTAAAGCACCGCTGAACAGGGCATGGACCGTGTAGGAATGAATGGACCGCCACATCAGGCATCCTTATCCCTTGTGCAGCTGGGACAGGACAGGAACTTTCACGGGGAGACGCATCCAGTCTGGGCATCAGTCCCCCTCCAGAACAAGTGGAGACCTGCATCTACTTGAGAGACTGTGGCTTTGCACTCCCCAGGATGGCACGGTGGGCAAGCCACCCACTGTAGAGACTTGAGAGACTGTGGCTTTGCACTCCCCAGGATGGCACAGTGGGCAACCCACCCACTGTAGAGACTTGAGAGACTGTGGCTTTGCACTCCCCAGGATGGCACAGTGGGCAAACCACCCACTGTAGAGACTTGAGAGACTGTGGCTTTGCACTCCCCAGGATGGCACAGTGGGCAACCCACCCACTGTAGAGACTTGAGAGACTGTGGCTTTGCACTCCCCAGGATAAATCAATGGGCATGGAGCCCCGTCGTGGATCTGGCTTCGCATTCATCTGGCTGAGGTGCCCCCCTTCCCTTCCCCCTGAGGTGCCTGTTTTATTTCTATCTGATGCCCCGGCAGTGTTCTCTCCGATTTTGGTCAGGTATCTATTGTGGGCCTCCCCCATGCATTTTTGGACTGTTGGTGCACGGACATTGTTGTGTACATATCTGCACTACTTTTTGTATTGTATATATAATTATGAGTGATTTAGACATATATATCTGTATATTTGTGTATGACATGTATATTGGCACATTACAATGTTTGACCGAAATTCACTTTGTCTTTGGATTCTTCCGGGGGGATTGTGGGTTGTTAATGTGATATTTTTGACTGCATTGGTGTGTATGTTGTAATATGCGAGGGTGGGTGTGTTTGGTGGGTGTCCCCCTAACTTTTGCCTCCCCCCTCCCCTGTGTCGTAGGTGCAGTACTCACCGGTATCTTCTGCGCCTACTTCGCTGTTGGTCGTAAAGGAGCAGAAAGACAAGGGCTGGTAGGATTTGGAGTTCGGGGTCCATGGAGTTGTCGTTCCTCGTGGGATATGTTAAGGTGAGCGTTTTCCCATAGCACAAGCTGTTTCCGCCGTGTTTTTATCCACGGTGAATCTGCCCCGGAAAAGGTGGCGGATTGGCGGGTTGTAATAGTGTGGGCGGTACATTGTCTCCCGCCTGTCTGTTGGCGTGCTGCTTGTCTGTACCGCCGTGGCGGGCGGTGTGTTAAAGTGGCTGTCTTTGTTGGCGGTTTCCACCAGGGTCATAATTCCCTTTTTTTGTCCGTCGGCCTGTTTGCGGTATTACCGCACCTTTTACACCGTCCGCCAGGGTCGTAATGACCCCCTGTGTTCTGTCTCCACACAAAGGCTGCATATCCCCTGTAGATAGTCTGGAGCCAGGATCAGGAAGGCAGGGCATCTTTGTATTTCAAACTCACACCTCTAGAAGGTTCTACCCACTTCAAAGGCACAACTGGGCATATATACTGGACCTCAGACACCACCACATCAGTACACCTCTGGATTTGTGTATACTCTGCCAGGAAGAAGGACATCTGTGCTGCTGAATGGACTGCCAATCTGCTGAACTGCTGTTCTGAAGGACTGCTGCCCTACTGTTTTGACCTGCTGACTGCTACACTGTTGCCTCTGTACACCTCTTGAACCCAGAACCCAGTGTGACTCCAATGGCTAGTTGGTTGGCCTCCCGATCTAAAGCCTCAGGGCAAAGCAAGCTTCCAACAGTCTTGCATCTAGACCTGGTTCTGCTATCTGTGAGTTTACCCTGCCAAGTAGTGCTACCCAAGTCTTGGAACCTTGGCATTGGGCTTAAGGTGCTCTGCCAGCATCTGTGGATCCAGCAGAACTGATCCATCTCCTCTGCTGCAAGTCACAAACCTGAGCAGAAGTGACACATTGCTGTTGCTTAGGTTAGACCCATTGCAAAGACCTGCATGTCAGGAATCCCCAAGGTGCCTCCTGCGTTATCTGTCAGCATCCCCAGGGATAAGGGTTAAATCATATCTCTCTTCTTGGTTAAACCTTCATGTTTCTATGTAAACATAATGGGGGTCATTTTGACCCCGGCGGGCGGCGGTCGCCGCCCGCCTGGAGGGAACCGCCATATGGCCGCTCCGCGGTCGAAAGACCGCGGAGGCCATTCTGGCTTTCCCGCTGGGCTGGCGGGCGACCGCCAGAAGGCCGCCCGCCAGCCCAGCGGGAAACCCCTCCCCACGAGGAAGCCGGCTCCGAATGGAGCCGGCGGAGTGGGCATGTGCGACGGGTGCAGTTTGCACCGTCGCGTATTTCAGTGTCTGCTAGGCAGACACTGAAATACACAGTGGGGCCCTCTTACGGGGGCCCCTGCCGTGCCCATGCCATTGGCATGGGCACGGCAGGGGCCCCCAGGGGCCCCGCGGCACCCCCTACCGCCATCCTGTTCCTGGCGGGCGAGCCGCCAGGAACAGGATGGCGGTAGGGGGTGTCAGAATCCCCCATGGCGGCGCAGCAAGCTGCGGCGCCATGGGGGATTCCAAGGGCAGCGGTAAACCGGCGGGAGACCGCCGGTTTACCCTTTCTGGCCGCGGCAGAACCGCCGCGGTCAGAATGCCCTTTGGAGCACCGCCGGTCTGTCGGCGGTGCTCCCGTGGCCGGTGACCCTGGCGGTCACCGGCCGCCAGGGTCTGAATCAGGCCCAATGTGCTGTGGTACACAATTGGTTTTATCAGTGCTTGTTTTCCCAATGCTTGTTTGCTAATGTGGGCAGGTGTAGACATGTGCTTCTAATTGGGTGTGGTGTAGACATGTACTTCTAATTGGGTGCGGTGACTCATCCATATGTGGAAACTCAACTGCTTTCCTGATTGGTTATAAATAGCAGAGTGAAGCATGCCTCCCTGCTTGGTTTGTTTTGCTTCCTGATCTCAGCATCTGATTTGGCAGTCTAGCCCCAGCTGTCATCCTCGTATTCAAGGCTTTTGAGGCAATTCTTTTCTTCGTTCCTGTACCAGCTGAACCAGGCATTCCTCCAGCACTCTGGAAAAGACTGCAGCTAAGTGACTAGTATTCTCCAGGGAGTTTGTTCTTTGAGCGCCACGCTTTCCTAGAACAGCTGGTGTATTTAAGACCTCGTATTTTGACTGCTTATCTTGAAGAGACAAATGCATTTCTGAACATTCTACATTATTATTGTAGTTACTTGCCTAAATGTGCTTCAGGAAATCTGCTTGAGCTTAAGTACTACAAAAAGTGACAGTGCAATTTAAAAAGAACATTTATGTGACTTTTCTTTCTCTAATAGCATAACTCTTAGATTTAAATTGTGTCATTCATGCCTGTGTTTCAGGTTTGAGGAATTTGCTTTTGAAGAGTTTTTCACACACACAGTGAAACCAATCCAAACTTTGCCACCCTAACTGTTTAAACCCAGAGTGGACATTTGTATTTCTTGGATTGTTTTTGTTCCTTTAAATTTAACCATATGCATGCAGGAAAGTTATATGTGATGTAATTAATGCCCTTGTTTGTCTTTCTTGTACATGATAAGTGCAACCACAGTTCTAATTGTAGTGTGCAACAGTGAATCTCTGTCAAGCCAGCCCTAATGTCACAGTACTCATTGTTATGGTACTGTTGCGCCGTGGCCCGCCACGGCTCGTATGGGGCAACTGGATCGGGACACGGCTGGGGCCACTGTGCATCTTCTCGGCCACAGATTGTGCTGTGCCCCTTTTTTTTTGCCGTACCTCGCACGAGGCCCCAGATTGGGCATCGTTACTCGGCAAGCTCGGGGCACGGTGCAGCCTTGAGATTAGCAGTGAGCCCCGTTCCCCCACTCTCTCACTTACCTGGTCTTTTCTGTTCTGTTCTTTTCTTTTTTTTTCTTGCCTGCATCTTCTTGGGTGGAGCCATGTTCTTCTTTCTCCCAGCATGTCTTCCTCTTCCCTGCATGCACCAGGATCCTTTTCCAATATGGTGTCTTCATCCATGTTCCCCTATGGTCTTTTTCCCAATCTAACATGACGTCTTTTTTTCCTTCCTGAATGTCACTTCCTGTTTTTGGGTATGAAAGTAATGAGACTCTTGGTCTCATTGCGCTGCAACACTTCCTTTGGTGGTGATCACGCTCCGGCTATTCTCCTTGCCTGTTTTTGGTCCTTCCAGCTATATTCTTGTTATTGGAAGACTTATCCTTGCCTGTGACCATTTGTTTTCCAGGGAGTTCCAGTCATTGAGGTTTTTTCCCCTTGGGTTTTTCCTCAGGGAACTGTATTGTATACAATTGTATTTTGTGAGTTTGTGCAGCTTTTGCATCAAAAAGTGACGCAAATGCAGTGCAAAAAAAAGTATAAATATGGGCCACAGTGTTTCTTAGGACTGGCCAACTTTTACCGTCAATTTATTTCAGATTTCGCTCAGCAAACCAGCCAAATGACACAAACTCTTAAAAAAGAGAATTTACGAAATGGTTTCATCTGGACTGATATGGCCGAAAGCACCTTCAAAAACTTAAAACATGCTTTCACCCAAGCTCCGATACTACAACATCCTGGTACCATCAATCAATTTGTCGTAGTCCCTGATGCTTCAGAAAGAGCTACAGGGGCTGCCTTTTTACAAAGACAAGTTGACGATGGATTAGAACATACAGGGGGTCATTCAGACCTTGGCGGACGGCGGAGGCCGTCCGCCAAGGTACCGCCGACAAATGACCGCACCGCGGTCAAAAGACCGCGGCGGCCATTCAAACATTTCCGCTGGGCCGGCGGGCGCTCTCCAAAAGAGCGCCCGCCGGCCCAGCGGAAATGCCCCTGCAACGAGGACGCCGGCTCAGAATTGAGCCGGCGTAGTTGCAGGGGTGCGACGGGTGCAGTTGCACCCGTCGCGTATTTCAGTGTCTGCAAAGCAGACACTGAAATACTTTGTGGGGCCCTCTTATGGGGGCCCCTGCAGTGCCCATGCCATTGGCATGGGCACTGCAGGGGCCCCCAGGGGCCCCGCGGCACCCCCTACCGCCATCCTGTTCATGGCGGGTTTCCCGCCATGAACAGGATGGCGGTAGGGGGTGTCTGAATCCCCATGGCGGTGGAGCGCGCTCCGCCGCCATGGAGGATTCAATGGGGCAGCGGTAAACCGGCGGGAGACTGCCGGTTTACCCTTTCTGACCGCGGCTGAACCGCCGCGGTCAGAATGCCCTTGGGAGCACCGCCAGCCTGTTGGCGGTGCTCCCGTGGTCGGTGACCCTGGCGGTCACCGGCCGCCAGGGTCAGAATGACCCCCACAATCTTTTATATGTCCCATGTGCTATCAGATTCCGAACTTAATTATTCTGTTTTGGAACGGGAACTTCTAGAACAAAAGGCAGCATGTAACAAGTGGAGACACTTCCTTATGGGATGTAGAGAATCATTTGAAGTACGAACTGGCCACCGAAATTTACAATGTCTACGGAACTTTCAATGTCAGAACAGTCGGCAAGCTTGTTGGGCCTTCTTTTTTAGTCAATTAGATTTTTATATCAACTATATACCTGCTTCTCAGATTATACTTGCAGATGCCCTGTCACAACGTTACCCTGAAGGTATCCATCCCCCTTCACAACATGTCACTGAACCAGAAAGAATCATCGTACAGTCTTTTCTCGACAAAGTACTGTCAGAATACTCCACTCTCTCAGATTCCAAAATGAAAGAACTACATCCAAAGTTACGCAAAATCAAGGAACATTTCTACTTTAATGATGCATTATTTCTTCCTTTCAAAATGGTACACAGGAGAGCACTTCAAATGTGTCATGACTTCCCTGTAGCGGAACATCGTGGTATTAAGGCCACACAAGAATTACTCCTCCGTTCCTTCTGGTGGCCTACGCTTAAGAAATACACTGAGAGTTATGTGGCGTCCTGTCCCATCTGTGCCCAAGCTGAAACACCCCATACCAAGCCTGCAGGATTGTTTCACCCTTTACCTGTGCTACCAGCCCCTTGGCATACGATATCAATGGATTTCATGTGTTCCTTACCTCCCTCAGCAGGTAATCGAGTGATAATGGTGACTGTGGATTTCGTCACTAAAATGGCTCATTTCACTGCTCTAAAGAAACTACCCACATCTCAAGAATTAAGTCAAATCTTTATACAAGACATATTTCGTCTTCATGGTCTCCCTCACGTTATCATTTCCGATATTGGTCTGCGATATATGTCACGTTTTTGGAAGCATTTCTGTAAGGCTTTACATATCGAGGTAGCCTTGTCTTTTGGTTTTCACCCTCAGACTAATGGGCAGACGGAACGTCTAAATCAAGGACTGGAACAGTATCTACGTTGTTTTTGAAATACTACTCAGAGTAACTGGTCCGCATATTTACCTATGGCTGAATTCTCATACAACAATACAGTACATAGTGCCTCGAAAAACACTCCTTTTTTCTGTTCCGTAGTAAAAGACTCTTCTACACTTCCTGCAGTCACTTCATTTGCTCAAAGATTACGTAATATTCAACGCCTTATCCATTCTAACCTTCTATCTATCATGCAACAGATGAAAAGGATGGCTGATAAAAAACGATGTGAGGCTCCATCTTATAAATTACAAGACAAAGTCTGGCTTTCCTCTCGGTTTTTACCTCTATGTTTATCACAAAACAAGTTCAAGCCCCATTATTATGGACCCTTTTCTATCCTACAGAAGATTAATGCAGTTTCCTTTCGTCTGCGTTTGCCTCGGACATGGAAAATTCATCCTGTATTTCATGTCTCACAACTAAAACCTTATAAGTCTGATCCTTTTGGTAGACAATTCACCTGTCCTCCTCCTCTTTTGGTGAATGATGAACCTGAGTACGAGATTCATGAAATTTGTGATCCACGTATATGTTCCGAAATCGCCTCCAATATCTTATCCATTGGAAAGACTACTCTCTGAGCGAGTGTTCCTGGGAAGATGCCTCTTCTGTTCACGCTCCTCTTTTGGTTCATCACTTCTTTCGTCTGCATCCGCACAAACCCAGGGTCCGGGGGGGGGGAGCCTACTGTTGCGCCGCGGCCCGCAGCAGCGTGTACGGAGAGACCGGACCAGGACGCGGCTGGGGCCACAGTGCATCTCCTCGACCGCGGGGTGTGCCGCGCCCCTTTTTTCCGGCCTTACCTCGTACGAGGCCCCAGATTGGGCATCGGCCTCGGCGAGCTCGGGGGCGGTGCGGCCTTGAGATTAGCAGTGAGCCCCATTCCTCCCACTCTCTCACTTACCTGGTCTTTTCTGTTCTGTTCTGTTCTTTTCTTTTCTTGCCTGCATCTTCTTGGGTGGAGCCATGTTCTTCTTTCTCCCAGCATGTCTTCCTCTTCCCTGCATGCACCAGGATCCGTTTCCAATATGGTGTCTTCATCCATGCTCCCCTATGGTCTTTTTCCCAATCTAACATGGCGTCTTTTTTCCTTCCTGAATGTCACTTCCTGTTCATGGGTATAAAAGGAATGAGACTCTTGGTCTCATTGCGCTGCAACACTTTCTTTGGTGGTGATCACGCTCTGGATATTTCTAGCCTTCTCCTTCCCTGTTGTTGGTCCTTCCAGCTATATTTTTGTTATTGGAAGACTTATCCTTGCCTCTGCCCATTTTTTGTTCCAGGGAGTTGCAGTCATTGAGTTTTTTTCCCCTTGGGTTTTTCCTCAGGGACTCCTTCTGGAGGGCACGGACTGCCTTGACGTTCCCGTGTCAGCAGCACCGTGGCTACCAGAAAGGGTCGCGCATACCTCGGTCAAGGCAGGACTTACAAGAAGCAAGACCATCCTGCAGTTGCATCTGGTCCTGTCTGTAAGCGACGAGTAAACTGTGACAGGTACTCAGTTTGGGTTTTTGGTAATGCAGTGTTAGTAATTGTGCCAACAGTTATTATTATCCAAGAAAAGTCCTGGAGCATCCAGGTGTTTTTCTACTGTCCTGTGCCCATAACAGAAAGAGAGATTCAGTTTCAAGGAAGTTGAGTGCACCAACTCTACTATCACTCTGTCAACAATGACCTGCCCCCGAAGAGACAGGGTGCCTGGCTGGACCGGCAAGACGTGGCAGTGTTTTGTCTCTTTCTCTTCCACTCCCCCTTTCCTTTTCGGACACCTCCCGGGGTTTCTGTGTCCACCAAGAGGTGCCGAGAGGCATTCCAGGAGGTCGGGGAGGCACACCATCGCCCCTGCAGACATCCTGCTTTTCAGGTGAGTGGCCCCGTCTCGACATAAAGCCAAGCCACAACATACAGGGCTGCCTGGGCGATGGATACCTCAATGGGTACTTTCAAAAGTTTAGCACAGGCTTTACCAGCTGATCAGGATGCTCCATCTTTATTAGATTTAATTAGGGCCCTTGCAGGATTACAGAAGGAAGTTATTTCCTGAAAGCAAGAGAACCTGGAGTTGCACACTGAACTATAGCGGTATAAACCACAAGACACCCCCTGGGGACGAGTCAAACTAAAACAAAGATCTCCAGTACCACAGGGCCCTCGGTTTGACCCATCTCATCATGTTCCTAGACCCGATTCAGGCCCAATGACTTCCACCACACAACCCATGCAGCTAAGGGTCACAACACCAACCCCTGTGCCCTTAGCTCCTCCAGAAAGGTTTTTTGGAGATAGTGCCAAGTTCAACATTTTTCTTAACCAGTGCCAACTACAGTTTTTGTGTCGAGCAGCTGCATTCTCCAACGATGCTGCAAAGGTAGCTTTTATTATCTCTTATTTGGGAAGCAATGCAGCCAATTGGTCTTTTCCGCTGGTGGAGTGCAATGATCCTATACTGTATGATTTCAACCGGTTCAAGGAAGCTTTGTGGAAACTGTTCTCCAAACACCTCTTAGCGCAAGTCAGTGACAATGAGTTGCTGAATTTGCACCAGGGAAACAAGGATCTGTTTTCCTATATCACCTCTTTCAATCGGTTGGTGGCAGAGAATAAGTGGCCCGAGGAGAAGAGGACCTCCCTCTTCTATCGTGGCCTTCGGGACGATCTTAAGGATGTTCTAGCCCAAATCGTGGAACCTCCTACGGAGTGTTCCTAGTTCATTGACCTGGTGGTCCAATTGGTTCACCGCTTGAGTGAACATAAGGGAGAAAAATTCCGGGGTGACACACGCTTAGTGGTGCTCAAAACTGAGAAAAAGGAGTCCACCATTCCCACTCATGATACACCTGAGCCCATGCAAATTGGCAGTGTGCGGGCCCACTATCTAAGGAAGAGAAAGAACGTAGGAAAAAATTTAAACTGTGTTTATACTGCGGTAAGGCAGGGGATTTTGCTCAGGAATGTCCTAACAAGCCTACTGCTCCAAAGAAAGCCATCGGAGCTGTAACAGGGCCTGAATTCTCTCTTCCTGACCAGGCGGAAAACTAACTGGCTCGATAACTTCTGAGACCATTTTATCGAGCACTTCTTTCAATATGGTCTCACATCTTCTGGCTAATACCAACAGTCCAGTACCTCGACATCTAACTCCTATTGTGACGATAGTGTTGTCCCCTCAGGTTCGTGAGGTCATTCCCATATTGGTTGACTCTGGGGCTACCGGAAACTTTTCAGACTTGGGTTTGGCTAAAACCCTAAATATTACGACTGTCAGAAAAGACGTCCCTAAACCAGTCTGATCCGTGGATGGCTCAGATTTGCCCTCCAGGCTTATGGTTTATCAAACAACATCCCCGGTCCATGCTTTGTGCAAACAACCATACAGAACAAATTCAGTTTGACCTCATAGATACCACAGTATTTGGAGCCATTTTGGGGATACCCTGGCTTCCGGTACACAATCCCAAAATTGACTGGGCAGCAAGGACAGTGACATTAGACTCTAAACATTGCTGGCACTCCTGTTACCAAGACAAACCATTACTAGTGACGCCCCTGCATTGTGGGTCCACACATAGTACGGCTATCAAGCCGGATGACACACTGGCCATTCCTGCACCGTATAAAGACTTCCATGGTGTCTTCAGTGAACAGAAGGCCACCCAGCTGCCGCCTGCCATAGGTCATGCAGTTGTTGTATAGACTTGATTCCAGGGGCAACGCTACCATGTAGTAGGGTGTATGCTCTTTCTGAGCCTGAGAATCGATACCTGCAAGACTACCTGGATGATCTATTGGCTAAGGGTTTAATTTGTTATTCAACGTCACCAGTATCGTCGTCTTTGTTCTTCGTGCTGAAGAAGAATCGCGAGCTGCTGGCCTGTATAGATTATCGCGCAGTGAACAAAGTGCCCATAAAACATCGGTATCCACTTCTGTTGATCCTGGTACTTTTAGATCAGGTACGTCAGTCAACCATTTATACTAAACTCGACCTCCTGGACGCCTACCACTTGATCCGAGTGATGAAGGGGGATGAGTGGAAGACGGCGTTCCGAACTAAATTCGGACTCTTCGAGTACACAGTGATGCCCTTCAGGTTGTGTAGTGCTCCTGCAGTGGTTCAAGTTTTTATCAATGAAGTGCTGCAGGAGTTTCTGGATATCTGTGTAGTGGTATACATAGACGACATTTTGATCTATTCGTCTTCCACTGAGGAACATGTAGGGCATGTGAGATTGGTTTTACAATGGCTTCGTGAGCATCATCTCTTCGTAAAGCTGGAAAAATGTGTTTTTCACGCTACAACTGTAGAATTCCTGGGATATGTGATTACTCCGATGGAATTTCCATGGTTAGGTCCAAGGTACAGGCAATCCTGGATTGGGTAGCCCCAAGATCCATCAAGGAAGTGCAACAGTTTTTGGGCTTCGCACTTTTCTACCGTGGTATCTCCCAAAACTCGTCTCCTCTGAAATGGGGTTAATTTCTTCTGGGATGCAGAAGCTGAGAAAGCCTTCCAACATCTTAAAAACACATTCACTGAAGCACCCATTCTTCACCATCCCGACCCGGCTCAGCCATTTTTCATGGAAGCAGATGCTTCCCAAATGGCAGTGGGTGGTGTCTTGTCCCAACGAGATCCTGAGTCTGGGCATTTCCAACCAGTAGCTTACTTCTCAAAGAAATTGCTACCCGCAGAGCAAAATTACACAGTGGGGGAGCGGGAAGGTCTGTCCATCAAGCTTGCCTTCCAGGAATGGCATCACCACCTACTAGGAGTTAGACACACCATAACTATTTACACAGATCACAGTAATTTACAGTTTTTTCAAGCGACCAAGGCCCTCGTCAATTACGCTGGCTTCTATTCTTTAACGAGTTTGACTTCGTAATCACCTATAGACCCGGTACTAAACAACAAAAGGCAGACACGTTGTCTAGGGTGAGTTTCTCCTCTGATGTTGCGCTAGAACAGGTCAGAAGCATTATAACCCCAGAAAAAATTGTGGCTGTGTGCACTTCTCAAGAGTTCCTTGAGAAAATACGGGTAGCCCAACACAAGGTTCCCTGTTCAACTGATGTGTATGAAAAAGAGGGTTTGCTATACCATGCTGATCATTTGTACGTCCCTACCAAAGAATTACGGGATACAGTGTTACGTTGGGGACATGAATCTGTCCTCACAGGTCACCCGGGTGAGAAAAATATGTTAGATCTCAGTCAAAGATGGTTTTGGTGGCCCACACTTGTGCAGGATGTCAAAAACTGCATCCAGACTTGTTCCACCTGTGTTCGGGCTAAAACCCCACATACTCCAGCCACAGGATTATTACTTCCCATGCCAATTCCAGTGGCCCCATAGGATACCATAAGTATGGATTTTATTTCTGATCTCCCAGCTTCCAATGGACATACTGTCATATGGGTGGTTGTAGATTACCTAACTAAAATGGCTCATTTTGTTCCATTAAAATGCCTCCCTACGGCTTCCAAGCTCTCTGATTTGTTTGTCCAACACATTGTACGGCTTCATGGGTTGCCCACCACAATTATTTCAGATCGTGGCCCCCAACTTATATCACCGATTTGGCGTAGCTTCTGTTCCTCTGCCGGTATGGACGTCCACTTGTCCTCTGCATATCATCCACAAACGGATGGGCAGATGGAACGTGCCAACCAATCGCTGGAGCAAATCCTGAGATCTTACATTGACACATGGTCTACTGAGTGGGATAAGGCTTTACCTCTTGTTGAATTTGTATATATCAACAGTGTCCACATGGCCACAGGAGTGTCTCCATTTTACTGTTTTCTGGTCTGCACCCAAAAATGCTATCTATAACTGGGTCCCAAACATCCACAAGAGTCCCATCAGTACAGAAACACCATAAAGAGTTACAGGAGATTCAAAAACAAGTATAACACAATTTAAAACTCTACCAAGCTCAAGTAAAAAAACAAGCAGACAAAAGAAGGAGACCTGCTCCCTCTTGTCAGGTGTGGCTCTCATCAAAAAATCTCCATCTTGATGGATCCAGAAAAGTAAACCCCTGATTTCTAGGCCCCTTTCCTATTGCCAAAATCATCAATCCTGTGGTAGTAGAACTGACATTGCCAGATGATTTCAAGGTACACCCCGTGTTTTATGTGTCGTTACTCAGTCCCTATTCCCCACGAGGCCCTACCACCTCCCCCGGTAAAAGTACACAGGCAATGGGAATTTGAAGTGGCCAAAATTCTTGACTCTAGGTGCGTCCGTGGCGTTCTACAGTTTATTGGCTTGGAAAGGCTATGGGCCTGAGGACAATTCCTGGGAACCCGCGTCCACAGTTCATGCTCCACGTCTTCCTAACAAATTCCATCTCCAGCACCCTTCCAAGCCCCGCCCTTTGAGAGGGTCCTTGGTGGGGAGGACTGTCAGTGTTGGAAAATGGGTTATTGGTAGGGCAGGTAGGTACCTACACCTAGCAACAAGCCACAAACCTCCACATAAGTACAGTTAGGTCTCAGTAAATTAATCCCAGCTCTACCCTTGGTAGCTTGGCATCGAGCGTCAAGGCTTAACTTAGGAGACAAAGTGTAAAGCATTCAAATATCACAAAACAGTAATTAAATAAAACACAGGAAACAGTTTAAAAATCCAAAACCAATTTATAAAAATAGCTTATATTTTTATCTTTAAAATGACACAAAAACGATTAAAATCGGTTCAGGGGAACCGGAGATATGAATTTTTAAAGTATTATTATTTTCTAGCGCTTAGAAACAAAAAGCGCCAATCGGGTCATCTGGTTGCACCAGGACCGGGGCAAAGTCAAACTTTCAGGCCGACCGCGATGGAGCCCTGCTCGGCTACAAGTCGCGGGAGGCCTCGGTTAAAAAGTTACCTTCTGACTTAGTCTCTTTTTTGATGTTTTTCTTCCCCGGGACGAACCTGCCAGTTGGATCCGACCTCCTGGAGCCCTTGTCCGGATACGCGAAGTCGGTTTCCTCGGTGGTGATTTTTACCTTCGGACTTAGTCGTTTTTTCGAGATGAAAATCCTTCGACCGGGGTAAACCTGGATCTTGATCCGACGTCCGTGGAGCCCTTCTCGGATACGATGGCTGGAAGGTCCCGGTCAACTTTTTACGTTCGGACTTAGTCTCTTTTTTGGATGTTTTTCTTTACCGGGACGAACCACGAAGTCAGGCCGGGTCGCGGTTGAGGCAAGCCGGCTAGAATTTCCGCGTCGGATCGGTCACTTTATGGAGCTTTTTTTCAAAAATTCTCCAATCTTTTCCAAACTTCTGGGGCTTCACCCAGATGTTCTTTTAAGGTTCTTTTGGGGTCCACAGCTCACCCCAAGGGTCCAGAAGTTCTGTGATGGTCCTTGGGAAGTGCGGACTTCAACTCCCAGAATGCACCTGGCGCAAACTCCTTTTTGGCCACTGGACAGTGGTCAGCTGGTCACTTTTTCAGGAGTTGGTGCAGGGGACTCTGGATAGCAATTTTTCACCTGTAGCAAACAGGGAGTCCCTCCTTGAACCAGTGGAAGCCAGGCAAAGTCCTTCTTGTGGTGAAGCCCAAGTGTGCACCTGGTGCAGTCTTTCTGAGTGCAGGGTCCAGGTGCAGGCCAGGGGTCCAGCAGGGCAGTCCTTCTTCTCCTTGTAGTTCCTTCTTCTTGAAATTTGGTGGGGATCTGAGGCGTGGGTGCAGGTCTGCCAGTTTTATCCTTGCTCCTGGGTGAAAAGCAGGGGGGCCCTGGTTCTCCAATCAGGGACAGGGTCGTCCCCCTGTGATGACCACTTCCTGGGAAGTGTAGCAAAAATCCATCCCAGAAGGCAACAGTCTCTAAAAATCCAAAATGGATGAATCTGATTTTTGGAGGAGAGATCTGGCTGAGCCCACCCACTGGTGTGGCTAAAAATCATAAACACACCCCTCTCCTGCCCTCTCCTAATCTAATCAAGGGGGCACCTAGCTGTCTGGGGTTGCAGGATGTGGGGGTGTTGCTGGGTGCTCCAGATGTCCTTCTCTGCCTTTGAAGACCAGTTTGGCAGCCCTCCCCCTTCCTGCCTCACCATCTGCTGAGGGGAGATTCTCTCCCCCAAGCACATTCCTTTGTGTGAAGCCAGGCCACTTCACACCTCATTAAAGTAGCCTGGCAGAAGCTGCTGCAGGCTGGCCAATCAGAGCACAGCAGCAAAAACAATGCAGAGCTGAAATTGGCAACTTTTTAGGTAAAGTCTAAACTTTTTACCTGCACTAGTTATATTAAATCCAACAACTGGAAGTTGTGGGATTTATTATAACAATCAATTTGATACCAAATTCTTGGTATGTAACATTTAAGGAGACTTTAAAATTTAAAATAAAGTCTGCCCATTCTAGCCTATGAAGGCCTTTTACTTCAATGAGAGAAAAACGAATTTGGCTGTTTTTACCTCACCAGGGCTTATAAATCTATTTTTATAAAGTCCCTGCTTATAGTTACATGGCACCCAGCCCTAGGGGCACATAGGGCACACCTTAGGGGTGACTTATATGTAAAAATAAGGTAGTTCAAGACTTTGGAAGTACCTTTAATTCCAAAGTCGAATTTGCATATAACTTTAATTTAAAAGCAGCCAGCAAGGCAGGCTTGCTTTTAAAATGACACTGGGCACCTCAGCAATGCACCTAGGTGTGCACCACCTATGCTGTGGTCCCTAAACCTACATGCCCTACCATATACTAGGGACTTATAGGTAGGTTAACTTAGCCAATTATAATTAGCCTAATTTGCATATCCATTTTACACAGAGCACTGGCCCTGGGACTGGTAAGCAGTACCCAGGGCACAGCCAAGAGTCAGTAACCACCAGTACCTATCCAGAAAGAGTGGGGGTGATCAGGCAAAAAAAAGGACTTTCCTACAGTCAGGAATCCCCAAGGTGCGTCCAGCGTTATCTTTCAGCATCCCCAGGGATTAGGGTTAAATCATATCTCTGTTCTTGGTTAAACCTTCATGTTGCTAAGTAAACATAATGTGCTGTTTTACACAATTGGTTTTATCAATGCTTGTTTTACCAATGCTTGTTTGCTAATGTGAGCAGGTGTAGACATGTGCTTCTAATTGGGTGTGGTGTAGACATGTGCTTCTAATTGGGTGTGGTGACTCATCCACATGTGGAAACTCAACTGCTTTCCTGATTGGCTATAAATAGCAGAGTCAAGCACGCCTCCCTGCTTGGCTTTGTTTTGCTTCCTGATCTCAGCATCTGACTTGGCAGTCCAGCCCCTGCTCTCATCCTCGTATTCAGGACTTTTGAGGCAATTCCTTTCTTCATTCCTTTACCAGCTGACACCAGGCATTCCTCCAGCACTCCGGAAAAGACTGCAGCTAAATGACTAGTATTCTCCAGGGAGTTTGTTCTTTGAGCGCCGCGTTTTCCTAGAACAGCTGGTGTATTTCAGATCTCATATTTTGGCAGAGGGCTTATCTTGAAGAGACAAATGCATTTCTGAACATTCTTCATTATTATTGTAGTTACTTGCCTAAATGTGCTTCAGGAAATCTGCTTGAGCTCAAGTACTACAGAAAGTGACAGAGCAATTTTAAAAGAGCATTTACGTGACTTTTCTTTCTCTAATAGCATAACTCTTGGATTTAAATTGTGTCATTCATGCCTGTGTTTCAGGTTTGAGGAATTTGCTTTTGAGGGATTTTTCACACACACAGTGAAACCAAACCAAACTGTGCCACCCTAACTGTTTAAACCCAGAGGGAACATTTGTATTTCTTGTATTGCTTTTGTTCCTTTTAGTTTAACCCTATGGATGCAGGAAAGTTATATGTGATATAATTAATGCGCTTGTTTATCTTTCGTGTGCATGATTAGTACAACCACAGTTCTAATTGTAGTATGGAACAGTGAATCTCTATGAAGCCAGCCCTAATATCGCAATACTTATTGTTATGGTACTCAGTTTGGGTTTTTGGTAATGCAGTGTTAGTAATTGTGCCAACAGTTATTATTATCCAAGAAAAGTGCTGGAGCATCCCGGTGTTCTTCTACCGTTCCCGTGCCCATATCAGAACAAGAGATTCAGTTTCAAGGAAGTTGAGTGCACTAACTCTACTATCACTCTGTCAACAATGACCTGCCCCCCCCAAAGATACAGGGTGCCTGGCTCATGTGGCAATGTTTTGTCTCTTTCTCTTCCACTCCCCCTTTCCTTTTGGGAGACCTGCCAGGGTATCTGTGTCCACCAGGAAGTGCAGAGGGGTGTTCCAGGAGTGCGGGGGGCATACCATCGCCCCTGCAGACATCCTGCTTTTCAGGTGAGTGACCCCGTCTCGACACTGCACTGCTACCACAGCTCCATTGGAACCAACACTGCGCAATGCATCCCCAGCTCAATCCCTGATATCCCTCATCAACAGCAGCCTCAATGATTACATTGGACTCCGCATCCCAGTATTGCAGCTCTTCGAAACTGACGCATCAACCCAATTGTGTACCGCATCCTCGGTGCTGGATGTCACATTGCAAGCCAGTTAATGGAATCCTCAATGATAATGCAGGCCCTCGGATTGCAGCCTTGTCTGATCTCACAATTGACCCATCGTAAAACCAGGATTTATGGTACTTTGTTCATGGGCTTAACTGTGTGCCCGTAGCTGGCCCCTGCTCCATCACAGTTGGCCTGGACTTGTGACTTTGTCCCTGTCCGGCTCACCCAGATACTCACAGCTGGCGCTTTGTGCATTTTGACCCTTTTTTCACTAAAATCTCACATTTTACTGATTGGAGTTTGTCATTTTGGTCTTGCTTTATTTATGAAAGGAAGTTGTATTTTTCTGAGCTAGCATCGGATCCTTTTTGTGTGATGCTTTCACTTCATTACTGTTTGAAGTGTTGCACAAATACTTTACACATTATCTCTAAATTCAGCCCGACTTCTCTGTGCCAAGCTACCAGAGGGTTGAATAAAGGTTAATTTGGGGCTGGATTGTACCTTATTCCAACAAGAATTGTGGTTGCTGTGTGATCAGGGCTCCCATCCTGGTCCACTGACAACCCAATTCGAAGAGAATAGTATAGAAATCAAAGATGATTGAAAAACACATTTTTCAATTACAATGTGGGGGAGAGTGGATTCAAGTCTACAGTCTTTTGGTAGGAGTAATAGAATATACTTTTCTGTGCTACCACTGCAATATATTGCATGGGCAAACATGCAAGAAAATACATCCTGCCAAGGATGTGGGATAAGAAAAAAATGCTAACCTATCAAATTTGGCATCAAGGAGTAAAACGAGAGCATGTGTTATGTACAATATATCTTAGATGTAGGCTAAAAAAAGAGACTTGAAATAATAAGTTCCTAAATAATAGAGAGATGAAACATTAATAATGTCACCACAAGAGGAGAGCAAAGGGAATTTAAAAACGGAACTGAAGTCTCAGAGCCTGATTCACAAACTACAGGAGGAGTCTTATGATGGAATTCTCTACCCCAACTGTGGAGTCTGTGGGTGCACAGAGCTCTGCACATATAAATCTAGGGAGTGCAGAATCGTAAATCTTCACTTGTATTTTGTGAATACCAAAATGTAGTAAGCTTACACAAAAGTGTAAGCTTACCTTTGTAAATAAGGCCCTCAAAGTGTAAATTCCTACACCAACGAATTGCATATATCCTGAGTTTAATGAATTTAAAAAAAGTTATAGTGGAAAGACTTAGGGGGTCATTATGAACCCAGCGGTCGGCGTTAATATGGAGGAAAGTACTGCCAATGGGCTGGCGGTACTTTTCTCCATAATATGACATTTGCCGTTTGGCTGAAGCCAAACCACCAATGTACCACACCGCCCGCCACGGCGGTAATGACCACCGGGCTGGAGACTTCACTCTCCAGCCTGGCGGTCATCACTTGCCCGCCTGCGGGATCATGACCCCGCCTACTGCCATGGTTTTCGTGGCATCCTTACCACCACGAAAACCATCGAGGTAGGCACTACCAGTGACAGGGAATCCTTTCCCTGTCACTGATAGGGGTCTTCCCTGCCCCCCTCCCAGGGTTTCCCCCACCCCCTACCTCTCCAGAACCCCCTTCATACACACCCCTCCCTTCATACACACACGCATACACACACATATTCCAACATTTCTCCACACGTGCATACATCCATTCACACACACATCCACACACACTTACATACATACACACAGACACACATTCACACAACTCAGCATACACACACTCACACCCTCAAACATGCACACACATACAACACGCAACACACACATGCACAACACCCCACCACCCCCTCCCATGTCAGAGCCCCTGACTTACCTGTAGCCAGGGGGTCCTCCGGCAGGAGATAGAATGGGGAACTGCTGACAGCAGCAGCATCCACCAGCAGAACACCACTAGGCCGTATTATTCTCATATACAGCCGGTGGCAGTCTACTGGAGTGGCGCTGCTGCTGGCAGCAGCGCCACCTTACTGCCATCCGCCAGCATGGCCACAGCCAGATTTCCGCCATCCTTCTGGCAGAAATACGTCTGTGGTCATAATCCAGTGGACAGCTGTTAGCGGCGGCGATGGTCTTTTCACGGCAGTCCCCGTGGCTGTAGGCATTTTTTTACTGCCATAATGACCCCCTTAGTATGAGAATAGTAAGTATATTGGAGAAAACAATTGTGTGGAACTCATTATGAGATGATGCCAACTTGCATCATGATGTCGCTAATCTCTGCCAGGATCAATGTATTTGCACTAAAAACTCATGTTCAGCGAGAGCAACATGATCAGTCAAATCATCAGTAGTTTTTGACTATGATACCCTATTAGGAAATAGTGTCAAAAAGAGATAATCTCTTCAATATGTATGACGAGGAATACAAAACGAAGACAGCTTGTCCCCAATGTTCGTCATGTCCCTATGTAATGTCATGCACAGCGGTCATGCAATCATTAGTCTAGTATACCTTGACTCATGAATGGGACATATTGGATTAAAACACACTTGAAAATGTGATGTTTAATGAAAAATATATGAATGGTTAATCGCCTATGAAGGTGTTCCCCACCAACATAAAGCATAGTTCACACATTATAGTGTATTGATCCATTTAGACTTACATCTTTTAAGCAACAGAACTATATCAAAACCTCTCCTTAGTAACATTTTAAACACCCAAGAACTTAATATTCGCTAAGTCATTACTTTCATGCACAAACTGGAAGTGAGCGGAGGTAAGAGCTGTCTCTACTGATAATGGTACATTTATGTTTCATCTTGTTTTGCGAGTCCTTTTCATGCAGTCACCATATATTGTGTCCCACATGCGGAATACAAAATGTACGTATTTGCATCACAGTAATGAAGATTAATTCGAGAATTTCCTCTTTCCATTATAATAAAAAAGACTCTGTACATTTTTGAAGTATATCTACAAAAAGTAAACATTCCACAGTTATAAAAACCCACTGGTGGTGTGTGAAGCCATTCTGCCTCTGCACACCTCTGATATTTGATGGTGTCACTAGGGCATAGTCTTACTTAGAGAGGTATCTTTTCTAAGTCCTTATTTAGGTTTTGGCAGAATAGATTTCTGAAGCTCTAGTTCTAGCTTTAACAAGTGCCAGTGTTTGTTAAGAATGAAATTGTGTTTTGTGCTTTCTATTGAGAACGTTGTGATAAACCGTATGGGTTGCTCTGGCATCTCTTTTTTGTAAGGTTTATCTTTTAGTAGTGTACGAGGTGTGGGTGTAGCGGGTCGCGGACAGAATAGAAACAGGTCGGGAGATCAGAAATTTTAGGTGAATACATTTTATTTTCCTTAAGAGTTTCTTTTAATGTTGTTTGGTATGTCCAAGTCCCAACAGTTCTTGTATTTAAGGTCCGTTTTGTTTCTCTTCCCAGGTGTATCTTCTCAGGTAAAGGCCTCTGGACTCTCCGACCAGGTGAAGAGCCGGTGGTGTTGGATGGTCGGCGCAGGAAGCAGGAAAGAGAAAAGGAAAGGTAAGTCTCTGAATTAGGGGACCTGGAGTGGTGTTAGAAAGAAAAGAGTGCGGTGAGGTGGGCGGGGTCTAGGGGTATACACCAGTCATATATATGTTATGCCCAATAAGGGTGTGCTCCCCGTGATCCAGAGTACTTTTGTGTATGAACAAGGGCAGTCCAAGTATAGAGGAAGAAAAGGACCTAAAAAAAAAAAAGATATCTCTAATAATCTACTGAGAGGGGGACTGTTGTTATCACTGTCCACCGTAGGGTGATATTCAGTGGGTTAAAGGAGGGGTAACGTCTCTTCTTTGGTGCCATTAATTTGATTATGGTGGAGGAATAAGAAAAAAACTGAAGAAAAGGAAAAGAACACTCATGGATTTACATGCAGGTAGGCTCTCCTCTTTTTATCCCTCTACCCCGCGTGAAGTCTTCCCTGCTCAACCCTTCCCTCCTCCTTCCCAAGAAGCGCCCGGTAGCTGGTTCGGAGGCAGGAATGTACCTGCCTTAGCCACGCCCCTCCAGGGACGTGGTGTTCAGTGGGCCTCTCGGGGCTTCTATGCCCGCGCTGTCGGATGTGTCTGACTCACGCTGCATGGCTTCTCCGTCTCTCCTCCATGCATCCTCGTCCGGCTTCTCACTTTCTTCTTCCGACGCGGGGTGCGTCGGTGGCCGTTTTTAATGTTTAGGAAAACCCGAAAGTCCGGGTTTCCGACTGCTTCCTCTTCCTCTGTGATGTCTTTGGTGCCCCCGGGGCACCCTTTCGTCCCGTCGGTGATGTGCCGAGTAGCCGGGCTGGAAATAACCCGGCTACAAGTAGGCTATCTCTCTTGATTATGTTGGCTTTACCCCTACCTCTTAAACTGCTTTCTCAGGATATCCTCTTTCCTGAATCTCATTATGACATTATTTGGTTCATCTTCATAGGTTTCTGTTGTGCTACAATTCCTTTTGGTTCTAAGGAATTGCCCATAGGAAATGGTTGTGATTTGATGGCATACATGGTAGGATGTGGTGGGAGAACACTATTGCAAACAGCAGTTGTTCTATGACGTTTACTCTGTGAGAGTGAGTGATGAGCCTTGAGGCACTCCGCTAATGAGCTTGCAGGCTTTCAAAGAGTAAGTTGCCAGTGTGACAGCTTGTGGGACAGGCTAACCAAGACCAGAGGGACTACATATTCCAGATTGATTTGTGGCCCCAGGAGATGGCCATTTTCTGCATCACCTACTCCCACTCACCATTCCAACAAGCGCTATGCAGCGCAAGGGGGCACACCGCAGCACGAGACGTGCCTGGGCAAAGCCCAGGCCAAAGGCAGACCTGTCCCTGCCTGTCAGCGGCTGGAAGAGGCTGGGCTTACTCTCTTTGTTGTTTTGGTTATTTTGGGGGTGATTCTGATGTTGGCGGGCGGCGGGAGCCGCCCGCCAAGCGGGAACCGCCAGAAGACCGTACCGCGGTCGAAAGACCGCGGCGGTCATTCTGGGTTTCCCACTGGGCTGGCGGGCGACCGCCAAAAGGCCGCCCGCCAGTCCAGTGGGAAACATCCTTCCCACAAGGACGCCGGCTCAGGATTGAGCCGGCGGAGTGGGAAGGTGCGACGTGTGCAGTGGCACCCGTCGCGTATTTCAGTGTCTGCAAAGCAGACACTGAAATACAAGGTGGGGCCCCCAGAGGCCCCGCGGCACCCCCTACCACCATCCTGTTCCTGGCGGGAGACCCGCCAGGAACATGATGGCGGTAGGGGGTGTCAGAATCCCCATGCCGGCGGAGCGCGCTCCGCCGCCATGGAGGATTCTCAAGGGCAGCGGAAAGTCGGCGGTACACCGCCGACTTTCCGTTTCTGGCCGCGGCTGAAGCGCCGCGGTCAGAATGCCCAGCGGTGCACCGCCAGCCTGTTGGCGGTGCTACCGCGGTCATTCGCCCTGGCGGTTTTTACCGCCAGGGTTAGAATGACCACCTTTGTCTTTTATGTTTTTATGTTTTATGTAGAGATGCTGAATGCTGATTCATATTGTTTAGAAAGTGGTGTGTAATAAAGGGTGCACAATAGGGATTGCTACAGGGATATAACAAGCTTATGTCCATTGATAGCGGGCTGCTTTAGACAATAAAGGAGGCATGTGCAAGAAGAGGGTGGCCAGCAGTAAAACACCAATAGGGTGCAACTCTCATTCTTTTCTGGCTCGAGCAGTTAGTGTCGTCTCTAAGGAGATTGATTAGGCAGAGAGGTGGTTGTCTTTGGGTTGCTCAGGTTCCCCACATAAGGATGTCTTAGGGCCACCATACTTAGAAATTGAGACTGGCGGACAGGCCACTAGTGCCTTAAATGGTTCTAGCCCTGTAATTAGCTTAGATGCCCCTGTGGCCAGTAGTAGGGTACTTAACTCTCATGTGGAGCGCCCAAACCGTACTATAACTACAGCCTCGCCTGCGACTAGATATAAGAGGAAAGCCAAGATTATTGACAAGCGACCCGCATCCATCTCAGCTCCTATAGGTAATCCATCTGCTCCCAGTGGGCCATCAATTGCTCCTGATGCGGCGTTACAAGAATCTTTTTTTTTTTTTTTTTTTTTTTATTTTATTAAAGGTATAGAGCAGTACAGATATATAGTGAATATTTTTTTTTTTTTTCCCTTTTTCACATTAAATATTTCTGTAATAGATATATACACGAATGCAATCTGACAGCAATTTCTGGCCCAGTAAGTGTGACATTATAAGCACATTCGGGATGATAGTCTTGCAGCAGAGGAACGATGAATAGGGGCGTCTTATGATTTAAGAGTGGTGGAAGATAGAGAGAAAAGAGGAAGGGGGGGGTTAGGGGAGTTAGGGGAGGGAGAGGGGTTGCTGAGTGTGAGGACTATTGGATGTATAGAGGAGGAGGGATTATTGTCCCCACGTCAGCCGTAATTCTCCGTCCGTCGTGGCTTCTCCCTCGGGGCCGGTCAGTTTTAGGGTTTGGGCCTTTTTTTGTGATATAGGATAACATGAGGGTAAGGGTTCCTGCCACTATTGGGGGTTGGTGCCGAGGAGAGATTGTATAGGAGAGGGGGTGATGAGGCCGTCCATAGCGGCTTATTCATTATTACAAAGTCTTTTTTAAGTTATACGTTCTTCTTGCGTGTTTTGGTGTCCTGGAATAGGTTATGTGGGGGGACCGGGAGAAGATGTTTGCTTGTTCAACCCAGACTCTAACGTGGTTATCTAAGTGGGACAACTGGAAAGTGAAAGAAGAAGAAAAGGGAGAGAGTGGGGTGAGCAGTCATATAAGAGAGGGGAAGAACAGAGGGGGAAGGTGTAAGGAAGTAAGGCGTTATGGGTTATAAGGGGGGTCATTATTTCTCTCAAACCATTGGTCATTGGCCCTCCACCAGCTGCTTTATGACTTTATCAAAAATGGATGCCAGACTTCCTCAAATTGTTCTGTTTGGTCCTGTAAGTTATAGATCACTCGTTCATGGGTGGCTGTTTGATACATGGCAGTCATCCATTCTGTCGGCGTGGGGGCAGTACTAGCCCTCCAGTGCCGGAGCACACATATTTTGGCCGTGGCAAATGCAGTGTGTAGTAACCTTTTTTGGGCACGTGTTAGTGAGGGGAACAGGCGTATGTCATGTAGGAGAATAAGTGATGGAGGAGTCGGATTTGGGATCTGGATAACATCCAGCAGGGGATGGCGTACTGCATCCCATAGGGGCTGTATCGCTGGACAGTGACATAGGATGTGGAGTAGATCGCAATGGGGTTCTATACATCTCCAGCACTTTGCATGCGTTAGCAGTCCTGCCCTAAAAAGTTTAACGGGGGTCCAGTACCAATCTTGTAGAACTTTAAATAGGCAGAATTTCAGTCGGGCTTCGCGTACTCCCCTATCAAGGGCTTCTAGTATGTCTGACCATTCTTCTTCTGTGTAGGTTAACCCAAGTCTATCCTGCGATTTTAAACATAAACGCTCAAGGAGGGGTTGCAAGTAGAGATGATTTGTTAGTTCGCGAAAAGGCCTGCCATAACGCCTTTGTGTCGGCCCCATTTCTGAAGATAAGTAACAATGGGTGAGGTTTTACACGTCCATGGGGGAGCCCCTAGCGAGCTGAGCATACAATGTTTAAGCTGCAGGTATCTCCATTCTTGATTACTATGGATGCCGAACTCCTCCTGGAGAGAGGCGAAAGTTCGTAAATTATTTCCGTCTATTATATGGGATATATTATGGATTCCTGCCTCGGACCATTGGGGCCACGTGAGGGGGCTCCCTCCTATTTTTATGTTTTTATTCCCCGCTATAGAGGCCTGGGCGTGCAGAGAGGGATGTATGTCCAGCAGGCGATGGGCTCTGCGCCATGCTGTGTCGGTGGCTTTGAGGATGGGATTAGGCGGGGAAGGGTGGTCGGTGTATTTCCCTCCCATCGTGTGCTGTCCTCTTAGAAGTCTCTCTGTGACCACCCATTGTGGTGGATCCGGCATATCTGGGAGAGTGTATACTAACTGTGAAAGTTGTAAAGCTAGTGAGTATTGTTCTATTGAGGGTAGGCCTAAACCACCATAGGGACGTCGGCCTAGGATAGTTGCCGGCATCAGTCTCGGGCGTAGGGAGCCCCACACAAAGGCCTTCATGGATGCGTCAATCGAACGGAGTATAGGGAGGGGTACCTGTAGGGGGAGCATGCCCAAGACGTATGTAAAGCGTGGTAATGTAGTCATTCTAACTGCCTGTGTCCTTCCCCACATAGACAGACCCAGTAATGACCATTTAGCAAAATCCTGTTTCATTTTTGATATAAGGGGATCTAGGTTATCTCTAACTATATGTTCCAGGCCTCGGTTGATATACCTTCCTAGGTATTTGAGGCGAGTCGGAGTCCATTGGAATGGCAGACCATGCACTGCTGCTCTCATTGTCATGCGGGATAGAGGCAGTGCTTCACTTTTGTCCCAATTTACCCGGTATCCAGATAGAGGCGCAAATTCCTCTATGGTGGAAAGCAGTGTGGGTAAGGATGTTTCTAGGTCAGTCAGGGTTAATAGGATATCGTCTGCATAGAGATACATTTTGGATAAGCCCCCAGTTATTTGGATACCTTTTATCTGTTGGGAGTTCCGTATAGTAGCTGCCAAGGGTTCCATGGCCAATAGGAATAGGAGTGGCGACAGGGGGCAGCCCTGACGAGTGCCTCTTCCAATGGGGAAAGGGTCTGATAAGAAACCCCCACAGTTAACCTGTGCTGAAGGATGGTCATATAATAAGCGTACTTTAGAGATGAATTGTTCCCCTAGGCCAAAGTGTTTCATGGTGGTGAATAAATAGGGCCATTCGATGCGGTCGAATGCTTTCTCTGCGTCTAAGGATAATGCAAGGGCTTCGTCGGGCATATTTAGAGCTTCCAGTAGTGTATGATAGAGAGTGCGCATGTGGTTTCTGGAGGTGCGGCCGGGCACAAACCCCACTTGGGTGTTGTGGATCAAAGATGGTATCACTTTACACAGGCGTGCTGCTAGAATGCTGGCTAGGAGTTTGACGTCTCCATTCAAGAGGGAGATGGGGCGATAGCTGCCGCAGAGGAGGGGATCTTTCCCTGGCTTAGGCAGAGCGACAATTGTGGCCGTGTTGGATAAAGCTCCTAGGGAGCCTTCCTGGCATGCTTCGGTTAGTGCTCCATGGACTGCATTGATTGCCTCTTCCCCGGCCCATTTATAAAATTCCGCAGGGAATCCGTCCTCTCCTGGAGATTTATGATAGGGGAGGTTTGTTACAACTTGTGTTATCTCCTCTCTGCTTGTATCACCGTCTAAGAGGGTTCTGCCTGCTTCGGACAAGCGGGGTAGGTTGGCCGTCCTAAGAAATGTCTCTATCTGTGTCTGATCAGACGGCGTTTCCGCCGTGTAAAGGTGCCGGTAGTACTTAGCAAATTCATTCACGATATCTTGTGGATGAGTTAGCACTGCCCCAGATGGGGATGTTATGGCCGAAATGGCTGAAGCTGCCTCTCTTTGTCGGAGCTGGGCCGCTAGGAGGCGTCCTGCTTTCTCTCCTTGTTCGTAATGACGGTCTCGCAGTTTTTGTAGTGCGAATTCTGCCTGGGACGTGAAGAGTTCATTGTGTGCTATTCTGCTTGTTCTAAGGAGCGGCGTAGTCTAGGGGACGGTTGGGTAGTATACTGTTTAGTGAGATTCTGGATTGTGGTCTCTAGGATGGTTTGACGGGCAATTCTGTCTTTGTTGGCCAATGCTGCGTCTCGCATCATATTGCCTCTCAGTGTCGCCTTTGCCGCTGCCCATAGGATCCTTTTGGAGGTCACAGTACCTTTGTCCTCTGTCATATATGTAGATACGTGTGCTCTTAATTGTTCCTTCCCTTGGGGGGAGCAGTATCTGCGCACAGCAAGGCACCACGGTTTGCGGCCCAGGGGGGACAGGCCTATCTGAATCAAAGTTAGTACTGGGGAGTGGTCTGAAAGGCCACTGTCCAGAATACTGGAATCCAGCACTCCGGGGATTACAGTGTGTGACACCAGAAAGTAGTCCAAGCGTGATTGGGTGCCGTGCACGGCCGATAAGAAAGTATATTCCTTGTCTTTCGGGTGTTGTATTCTCCAACCGTCCACTAGGCCGACGTCCGTCGTTATGTCTGTCAGGAGAGCTCTGTTGTGGTTGTTGCCTATATCAATGGGGCCTGTCCTGTCCAGTATTGCGTCTTGGGCAAGGTTCCAGTCTCCCCCGATTATATACCGGGCTGTCCCGATTTCTGTCAAGATGCGATTTAGTTGTAGGAAGAATGTGCGTTTTGAACCGGTTGGTGCATAGACGGAGCCCACGCATAAGAAAGTGTTCCCTATTTTTAGTTTAACAAATGTGTATCTTCCTTCTGTATCGCTCCATGTTTTAATGATTGTAATCGGGAGAGATTTTCGCATTAATATCGCCACCCCACACTTGCGACGTGTTCTGCTCTCAGGTTCTTGGTTCGCTTGGCAGCAGCTATGAACGACCCTCCCTACCCAGTCCCGCTTAAGCTTGTCGGATTCTAAAGTATCAAGGTGGGTCTCCTGTATTAAGGCAATGTCTGCTTTTTTGGATTGAAGGTAGGACAATATTTTTTTACGTTTAACATAACTCGTCATGCCATGTACATTCCATGAGAGGATACGCAGTGGTCGTGTCACTTGAAGAGTTCTTCTCTGCATCTTTGAACAGGTGTACCGGGTCGCGCTTGTTTCAGTGCCAACCCTAGCGGGGGAGGGAAGTGGCAACTATCTCTATTGTTCAAATAAGAGCTGTGTTTGTTATGATACGATGGGTTATGGGAGGAGGGGGGTGCAGCTGGCGGGGGTCGGAAATGCACTCTATGGAAGAGAAAATGAGAGAGAAGGTAGAGGTTGGAGAGGGGAGAGGAGAGGCGGGGTAGGTAGGAGAAGAGGGAGATAAAAGAAAGGGAAGAGAGAAGAAAAAAAGAAAAAAGGAAGGAAGGGAAGGCTGGAGGTCCTGCCTCCTTAGCTAGTTCTGTAGGCGGCGGGTCCGGTTCCTCTCGGGGCTCACGCGTCGTCGGGATGGTCCCTATCGGGGGGTGGAGAGGGGCCAGGAGGGGGAGGGCAGTTGACAGTCGGCTATCCGCATGTTAATGACAATGAAATGCATAGGGATCTTGGCTGTGTAACGAGGGTCAGGGGGCAAGTCTAACACTTATTGCCGGTGGGTTGTGATGGTTATCATGTTGTGTTTAATCGTTTATGTGACTAGGATATGTGGTTTGCGGGTAGGGAGATTGGGAGGGTAGTGAGTTATCTTGTGGCTAGGTGGTATTGCCGTAGATTACTGTTAACTGTTTGTGAGGGGTGGCAGCCGGCTGGGGGGAGGAGGGAGGGATGGGCGGGAAAAGTTTGTACAGGGTGGGGCTTGGTGCATATTACATGATTTCTGGTGTTTCTGGGAATAGGGGAAGGTGAGGGTGTACAGGGATGATGTAATGGGAGGGGGATCCTGTGGTGGTATTGTCGGGCGAGGACAGGGTTTACAGAAAGGAGAGGGTATTCAATTAATGGAAGATTGGGGCGGGAAGGGAGTGGAAGCAGCAAAGGGGCAGATGGAGTTATGTAGCGTTAGTACCTTTGTGGATAGAGGTGCAGAGAGTTTTAGGTACACAGTATACCCCGCGTCCCTCTCCCTCGCCCCAACATCACATTTTTATCTACTTCAACATTTTTATAGCCTATTAATTCTTATTAACATTATACGTCCTTATGACTATTATTACCTTGTTATGTTATGAGCTGTGGATCTGGTTGTCGGTCTATGTATTGTGCGGTAAGCAGTGAATGCAGCATAGTTCCGTGGTGTGCGAGAGCATTGTGTGGCCTGCCTCCTTGCTGATGTCCTGTCAAGTATTATTACTTCATAATACTGTTATGGGGTGCATAATAAACGGGTATCGACCGTTTAGTAGTGTGGTGCATATTGCCCTTATAGTCGTCCTTCCTAGAGGGAGTTCACAGATGTCCGTGATAAATGATCTGTGGACGATTGAGTACATCCCGGAAGGGGGTATGTACCTTATTTGTGTTGCAATACCTTGGTGTGTGGGGTCCCGTGTAATTGTGCTATGCTATATTGTGTCTTCTTGTGTGGGTTTGGTGTGTGGTGCTAACAGGTCTATTGATATTCAATGGGTTATATTATGTTACATGTGTCTCGAGGGATCAATTAGTATATCCTTTTGTGTCCTAATCGCGGCCCCGTAGATCCTGGTCTAGGCTCTTATGGAGTCCGGAAGAGGGGGGGGGCCTAGTCCTTACGTAGGTATGCGTGTTCTGTCATACACCCAGGGCGAGTGACAGTCTTTACCCATTGTAAGACCTTATATCGGGTTACAGTGTATATGTGCTTTTGGAATGGCAAGTGTAGACAACTATATTAACGATCATAAGCAATTATAAACAATTATAAAAAAGGCAATCATATATATGAACTGATTAGGTACTCATCCATCCCCAGGGTCAAGAGCTTCTGCGATTGTCTTGGTTTAGGCAAATGTCTTTCTTGTGTGCGGTATCATGTCTTCTTCTCAAGGGGGCATAGTGGTTGGTTTCAATGGGGAACGAGATTTGTCCCTTTCCGACAGCTGGGTGTGAGTTACCACTGCGTGCAATACTTGGCCCCTGTCATCATGAGATCTGACCATTCTCTCTATGTCTCTGCCTCTCTGTCCGACTCCAGTGTCACATAGGGCCATGTCCGTCTTTTCCTGTCCTGGGGGTAGGTTTCCGTTCCCTTCATTGTCGCCTCCGTTGTCATGTGAACCGTTTGTGCTGGTAGAGTCCATTGATTGGGGTTGGAAGGAGTCTAAAAATAGTTGCAGTTCTTCGGGATTGTAGAAATCCTTAGACACTCCGTTTTTAGTGACCCACATTCTTGCGGGATCGAAGCGGCCGTATTTTATCTCCAGTTGACGCAGTCGGGGTCGTAGAGCTAGGAAGGCCTTTCTGCGGTCATAAGTTTCCTTAGAGTAGTTGGCGGTTATGCGGATGTCATGCTGATCCATTTGGAAGGGTCCATGTTTGCGTGCCGCTTGAAGTATTTGACGAGTCTGGTTGTGCCGTAGTAAGCATGCGATGATTGGTCGGGGTCTTGAGGGGTTGCCGGAGCGCTTTGGTCCTACTCGATGCGCCCATTGGAATTCTATCGGTGGGTCGAAATCCAGTGAGGTCAGTTTTGGAAGGGCGGATCTCAGGAAGGATTGCACGTCCACGCCTTCTTCATTTTCCGGTATCCCATGTAGGCGTATATTATCTCTCCGGCTCCTATCCTTCATGTCCGTTAGCTTACTCCTCAGGTAGAGGAGGTCTTGGTCTCGGTCCCGGGACATGGTGGTCTGTGCCTCTACCAATCCCATGTGTTGTTCCAGTCCTGTCACTCTGGATTGAAAGCTTGCAATTTCAGCTCGCATGGATTTAGTCTCTAGCGTTAGTGAAGTTATAGAGGCGTCCATCCCCTCTATGCGGCGACTGACAGTGGTGATTTCCTGTAATATCCAGTCTATTGTTGTGGGATGGCTCTTATCTGCCATTGTGGTGGGCTCAGTTGGAGGTGATGATGTTTGGGGGTTGGTTGTGGTAGAGGCTAAGCGATTATGTTGAAGTGCTTCCGAGAATAATAACTGTTGTGCGGGCTTACTGGCGGATTTTTGATTCAGTTTGTTACCGGGCATCGCCTCAACAGTCCGCCCGAGTCCTCTGCTTAGTATACTATTCTCCCTCCTCTAGATCCAGTTGGGGCATGGGCTTTCTGTGACCGTTGGTTCTTACTTCTATTCTATCCTTCCTTTTTTTTTTTTTTTTCCCATCTCCTTGCCCTCCTATGAGCTTTTTCTCTTATTCGTGGTTCATCGTTTTCTTCCTTTGCCTTTTCCCCCTTTAGCTGCTATGTCAGAGTGCAGCGACTTGACTTTGTTTTCGGTTGAGAGAGGAGGTTATATCCTTTTCGGTTCCGCTATGATAGAACTAGTGTGGGGGTTGTCATAGCCCAGAGTATTTATGAGGGTTTAGTCACTTTTCCCTATACCTGGCTCTTTTGTGGTTGTTGTTACGTGCAGAGAACGATGGGGGAATGTGGCCTCCTCTGAGCCCTTCGCCTGTCGTCTGGGCTGGTCGGAGTTGCACGTGGCTGTGTTCTTGTGGGGAGAGGATTGAATGCAGTGTGTGTGCTTATCGTCGTCTCTTTGCTCCTCATCTGTCTCTCTGCCCCTTTTTTTTCTCCACTTTATGCTTTCCTTTCGTCCCCTCCGTGTCCCCTCTTTTTGTCTCTCCACCTCATCCTCCTCGTCCCCGTTTGTTCCCCTCTTCCCCTCTAGCGTCTCCTCTGTCTTCTCTTATTCCTTCAATGTTATTTATAGTTTATGGGGGGGAGAGGAGGAGTAGTTGGGCTTGATATCTCCGTGGGGGGGGGGATGTTCCGATAGTCCGGTGATTTTCAGTTTATGGAGAACGAGGGAAGGGTGGCGGGGGAGGTGGGGGTGAGATCGTACCTCCGCCTCCGTTGGTTTGCACTTTTTCGGTCGTCCCGGCTCTTCTACAGGGCCTTTATGTAGAATGCGGGTCCCTGACGCCTCGGCGGATCTCCCCAGGAAATCTTAGTATCCTGTGTAGACTGCTCCTCACGGTCCCGCGGCTCGTCAGTCTGTTCCACGGCCGCCGTCGTCGCACCATACGCGGCTCTCCTATTATGCAACTCCGCCTCTCCAGCCAGGCCCTCTCTATCGGAAAGGGGGGACTTGGGCAGGTCACGAGTTCTTGGCCTCCCGGCTCGCCCTCACGGTGTCTCCAGGCTTCGGTCCGGGGAACAACGGTTGTCGGAGCGGGTGTTGCCGTGCGCAGTATGTTTTCTTGCCATCTCAGCGCCCCCGCCGCCCCCCGTATTCGCCGCGCCGCGAAGCTCTCGTACTAGGCGGCCATCTTTCTTTGTGGCCCGGCCACGCACCCTCGTGGCCCGGCCACGCCCCCCAAGTATCTTAATATGTTACATCATCCTCATATCTCCCACTGATTAATCTTCCCCCTGCTTGTTGCCCATATGTTGTTGTTCTGGTTGGTGGCCATCCTGCACTTAACTCACATCCAGAATCCACCTCTCAATTACAAAATAATGTCTGTCATTGGTTAGTTAATCAGGGTTTGTTCCTCTACCATGATAGGAAGTTGAGTTTCGATGGAGACAAGGTTGAGTTGAGGTGTAGTATATTTAGGTGATTTTTTACAGAAGACTTCTGAGATTTTATTGAAAAGGACATGTGAGGAGATGATGTTGCGGCAGGAGGCAGAGTGAAATGTTTTATGATGGTGAAGATTTCCTTGCTGCTGTTTGTGCCGGTGTTGAAGTGCCCTGCACAAGCTGTCTGCTTGGTGATCTCTATCTGCTGATGGTAGCAGCTTAGAGCGGTGTCTTGACTTGTACTGCATTTACTCTTCAGTTGTCTGCAGTGGAGTTTCATCAGCCTGAGTTCCTCTGTGTAGCAGCTGGCCTGTGTTTAGGCTGTTGCCACTGGATTGCTCTTGAGGGGGAGAAAGGACATTGGCTTTTGCAGTCATCTAGCTGTTGAGGTTCTTGATAGCATTCAACAAGTTTATGGTGTGTTCTGGCTAGTTCACAGAGAGGGCAGAAGCCCAGTCCTCTTCTCAATGTGGTCTCAAAGGTGGATGATGGTGCTGCTGTTGATGATGAGGACTACGATGATGTCAATGGCCAAATTAGTGTGGTTCTTGGTGATCTGTAAACAAGGGTTTTACCCAGGGAGAAGTTGGCTTTGATGTGTATCTCGAATGTGAGATGTTCCATATAGTTTTCCATGTGGGCGGTGTGGGTGCCCATGTAGGTGGAGCAGCTGATGGTGGCTTTGAATACAATGGTGACATCACCTCCAGGCTCATGCTGACAGTCTTACCTGGGACCTTGTAGCTGGTGGGATTCTTTAGAGATGTCCGGTGCAAAGGTTGGACTAAACCATTTTTCCATGAGAAAGAGCATGTCTGAAGTATGGTAGTTTAGTCAGTCCCTGTGGCGTGACTTTTGTGATAGTGGGTGCTGGGAAGAATGCATGTGAGTGTGTGACATTGTGATAATGGGTTGCTGGTTCATGTGAGTCTGAATGAGTGGAGTGCTGGGTCCTGTTGGTGCAGCAGTGGTGGGTCGACTCTCATTCAGCTAATCTTTTTCACAGTCCACTCAACACCTTCATACTATTGTTTGTATGGAGTGCAACTCATTTCTCATATCTTGGACACTCTTTTGGTGCTCTTCCATTGTTTAGTCTGCATGTTTGATCTTTA
Organism: Pleurodeles waltl; assembly: GCF_031143425.1. NCBI lineage: Eukaryota > Metazoa > Chordata > Amphibia > Caudata > Salamandridae > Pleurodeles > Pleurodeles waltl. Next base: position 380,381,158 of record NC_090442.1, read on the forward strand.
TTATTCTGTCTTGGTAATTTAATGATATCCTTTCCTTTCTCTGTTTTTGTGGACCACAGTCACTACCAGAATTGTATCCATCTTCAAGTTGTTTTGAAGTCATTTGTCCTTGAAAAACCAATATGTCTTTTTCAGGCATCCTTTACTCTCCTTCAAAGTCCCTCATTTAATTTCTGATGTAGTGTTTTTATTGCTTCATTGCCAGTACTGAGTTTAGTCTATCTACATTTTTTCCATATTTTTGTGGGCAAGGTATTCATACAATAATGATTTCCCCATAACCACCTATTTCTCACCCTCTAGTGAGGCCCAACATGGTCGTTCAACCATACCTTGAATCATTTTTCACCATACAGTCATCCTTGGTTTACGAGATATCTTCTTAACTTGGTTTAATACCTTTCAAATTCTTCTGAATACTTTGTTCATACACTCAGCTGGTGTTTCTTTTTACCTGGCTCAGTATCATTGCTGATTTCCTCCTAACCATAATAGCATTAATAATTGCTGATTATGACCATTGAATACTTTTCACAAACTACTTTGAAAAGCGAGAAATCTTCATAAATCCTGCTGTATGACGGACACATTTCTTGCATCAAGTGGTCATTCTCAACATAGGGGGTCATTCTGACCTCGGCGGTAAAAGGCCCTTACCGCCGGTCAGAAGACCGCCATAACACCGCCGCGGCCGCGGTTAACCGCCACGGTCATTCTGACCCACAACGGCCAAACCTCCAAAAATCCGTCCTCCACTGCAGCCCGCCACATCAGCGGGCAGCGATAAACTGGAGATGACCAAACCTCCACCGTCACGCCAACAGAAATACGCCCATGCCATTACGACCCACGAATCCACACGGCGGTCATTCAAACGCGGTATTCCATTGGCGCTACACACCCCGCGGTCAGAATACACACACATCACCAAAACACAGCCACATTGGACAATTTGAAATACACACACCTGATACACATACACACACCACTCCCACACAATCAACCAACTATAAAACACACACCCACATCACCCACAAACCCCTGCGACCATAATTACTGAGAGAAGGAGAGAGAGACACAGCAGACAATCCATAGCAAGACACACTGAGGCACACTACACCATCACACACACCACATAGTAGCACAAAGCACCACTCACCAACATACTCCTCATCACATACACCACCCCACACCTCACTCACACCACCCCATGGCACCCCAAAGGCACCCACGCTTTTCGGACCAAGAACTCCGGGTCATGGTGGAGGAAATCCTAAGAGTGGAACCCCAGCTCTTTGGCTCGCAGGTGCAGCACACCAGTATAGCCAGGAAGGCGGAGCTATGGCAGCGGATCGTGGACAGGGTCAACGCGGTGGGACAGCATCCCAGGAATAGGGAGGACATCCGCAAAAGATGGAACGACCTACGGGGGAAGGTCCGATCGATGGTCTCCAGGCACAACATCGCGGTCCAGAAGACTGGCGGCGGACCCCCACCCACCCCTCCCGAATTTACATCGTGGGAGCAAGACGTCTTGAACATCCTGCATCCTCAGGGCCTCGCTGGAGTAGCCGGAGGAATGGACTCTGGTAAGTCCAATCTCAACTACTATATCCCCCCCACCCCACCAGCATGCCAACCCACACCCCCACCCTCACCCCCAACCCCCCAGCACACATCCTCCCTGACAATGTCTCACCAGCACAACCCACCCATCCCAACACCAACTCCTGCATGCCAACACAAATCATGGGCACCCATCACCTAAGCATGACCACTGCACTAACCCCCCCCCCCACTAACTACCCTCACAACACCTCCCTCAAGGGAATGCCTGCACTGGGGGACAAGGGCACCCATAACACGCACGCTATTGCACACACAGAAACAATAACCAAACTCTCTTACCCCATGCAGGACCCGAACGACAACACACCAGCCAGGAGGGTCCAGAAGTGTCCATCCCACCACCGGAACAGGCCCACACTGAGGATAGCAGCTCTGTCGACAGTGAACCTGATGACCAGCCCGGACCATCGGGGACCTCTGGGCAGTCGGTTCCCCTCAGGCAGCCACAGGCCACACCAGACCCGACCCCCTCTGCCAACACCAGCACAGCTCCCACCCAGCGGGCCCATGCCTCTGTCTCTAGGACAGCTCAATCAGCGGTGTGTCTGCCACTACAGGGCACCCAGGCTAACCCAACACCCCAACAACAACAGGGACCTGGGGGCAGTGGTAGCGGGCACACCGTCCAGGGGACAGAGGCCGGGGGAAACCGGGCAGCTCGGAGGGCTGCTGTGCGACAGGGGGGGGAGGAGAGGCCCAGGGAACCCACTCTCCAAGAGGCCCTCACCACCCTCATGGGGGCCTACCACCACTCCCAAGAAACGATGGCGACGGTACTGGCCAGGTTCACTGAGATCCAGGCACAGCAGGAGGAACGCTACATGGGGTTCAGGGAGGAGCTGAGAATCATCGGGACCGCAATGGGGACCATCGTCCTGGCCCTCAACAGGATAGAGGACGCGTTGCGGGACCATGGTGCACCACACAGGGCCCCTGTCACTAGCCCGGACCCGGAACAGCCTACCACCTCCGCCGGCGCTAGTGGACAGGAGGTCCCAACACCTCGACAGCCCCCCAGAACCCCACCTCCTGCTGAAGAACAACCACCCAGTAAGAGGAGCCTGAGACCAAAAAAAAAGACAGAGTAGGATGTCAAGACCCCCGCCAGCAGGACATACCCCCTCAAGTCTTCCCACTGTCCCACATTGCCACCCTGTCCAACCATGAACTGCCTATGCTCCATCCTTCCACAGGCAAAAGGACAATGCACCTGTGAGACTGAGAACTGGACTCTGCCATGGATATTCCTCCACCCCCACCCATCACCCTTAGAATCACATGTACCGATATCTAGCACTGTAAATAAATCACATTTTGCACACAAATCTGTTTTGAGTCATGCTGTATTATTAACAAATGTATTACATATTACTGTTCAATTTCTGTTCTGTCAATTAGTCATGACAACATACCAATGTCAATACGCTGTATTTCATGTGCGAACCAAGCAGAAGTCAGGTACTGAGTCAGACAGCACTGTGAAGGGAAGGGAAAGGCAAAAATTAATGAAAAACATCTGTGGGGAACTACAGAAAGTACAGATGCAGGAGGCTATAAGCAATTGTGAAATGTCGTGGGTGATTCTTACCTGTGTGTTACTGGAAATACTGTTGTATCACTCTGTCCCTATTGTCTGTGTCGTCCTCAGAGTCTTCCTCCTCTTCACTCTCCTCAGGCTCCACGGCTTCTACAACACCACCATCTGGACCATCCTCCTGCAGGAAAGGCACCTGGCGTCGCAAAGCCAGGTTGTGAAGCATACAGCACGCCACGATGATATGGCACACCTTCTTTGGTGAGTACATTAGGGATCCACCTGTCATATGCAGGCACCTAAATCTGGCCTTCAGGAGCCCAAAGGTTCGCTCAATCACCCTCCTAGTACGCCCATGGGCCTCATTGTACCGTTCCTCTGCCCTGGTCCCGGGATTCCTCACTGGGGTCAATAGCCACGGCAGGTTGGGGTAACCAGAGTCACCTATTAGCCACACACGCTGTCTCTGTAGCTGGTCCATCACATAGGGAATGCTGCTATTTCGCATAACATACGCATCATGCACTGACCCTGGGAACTTGGCATTTACATGGGAGATGTACTGGTCAGCCAAACAGACCACCTGGATATTCATTGAATGGTAATTCTTCCTGTTCCTGTACACCTATTCATCGTCATTTGGGGGGACTAAAGCCACATGGGTCCCATCAATTGCACCAATGATGTTGGGGATGTGTCCAAGGGCATAGAAATCAGCTTTCACTGTAGGCAAATCACCCTCCTCTGGGAAAATGATGTAGCTCCGCATGAGTTTCATCAGGGCAGACAACACTCTGGATAAGATCTTGGAAAACATAGGCTGAGACATCCCAGATGACATGGCCACTGTTGTCTGGAATAAGCCAGTTGCAAAGAAATGGAGGACAGACAGAACCTGCACTAGAGGGGGAATTCCTGTGGGTTGGCGGATGGGGGACATCAGGGCTGGCTCCAGCTGGGCACACAGTTCATGGATGGAGGCTCGGTCAAGTCGGTATCGTAGTATTATATGGCGTTCTTCCATTGTCGACAGGTCCACCAGCGGCCGGTACACGCGAGGATTCCTCCTTCTCATCGCTAGTCCCAGCGGACGGTGCCTAGGAAGGAGAATATGGAGTACAGAGTCAATCCACTCACAGGTCGTACAACACAGCTTGCACAGTACAGGTAAATGTATGGTTTGATATGTTTGTATGTGTGCCATTGCAAGGCCTAGGCCTGTGTGACGCATTAGAAATTAAGCCATGTGGGCCCTTGAAATGGCCGATGCCTGACCTGTGAAGTGGGACAATGGGATGTGAGGTCACTGCCCTGGCGGGGCACACCGTGGCGGTAGGCGGTCGAAGACCGCTGTGCGAAGACGCATTGGTTAACATTGAAGCCTATGGGTTTCAGGAGCCAATGACGATGTGCGCCGGCGGTCGCGGTAAGCACCGCCGCGGTACGCACCGCCGCGGGCGTGACCGCCATTTTCTATCTGCTCAATCATTCGAGACCTGATCATCCACAGGAGAGGACCTATACTGCAAGTGCTGCTGTGAACTCGGTCTGGAAGTGACAATGGCTGCTGCTACTGGTGAAAGGGCCCCCGCCTTCAGTTCAGAAGAGTTGGAGAAGCTCGTGGACGGGGTCCTCCCCCAGTATGCGCTACTCTACGGTCCTCCAGACCAACAGGTGAGTACACTCAGTGCACATTGAATGGGTTATGCCTGTGTGGAGTGGGGGGGATGTAAGTTGGTGGGGTGTGGAGGGAATGAGTAGTGCAACGCACGACAGATGAGAGAATGGGAACCATGGCAAGGTTGGGGAGGGGGGGCATGTACTCCAAACATGCAGATATGTGACGGTTTCTCTTTCCCACCCTGTACATGTCAAACAGGTGAGCGCCCATCAGAAAATCGATATTTGGCGTGCCATCGCCAAGGAAGTCCGGAACTTGGGGGTCTACAACAGACGGGGCACCCACTGCCGCAAGAGGTGGGAGGACATCCGCCGCGGAACGAGGAAGACCGCAGAAACACTGCTGGGGATGGCCTCCCGACCTAGGAGGGGTGCCAGTCGCACCATGACCCCCCTGATGTCCCGGATCCTGGCGGTGGCCTACCCTAATTTGGATGGGCGCTTGAGGACAGCACAGCAGACACAAGGGGGTGAGTATCTGCACATTCTCCTATCTGTATGCGCAGTGGAGGCGTCTGGGTGGGGGAGGAGGGCTGTGGGTGACATTAGGCCAGGGCGCTCTCTGTAGTGTAGTCCTCTCCCTTAGGCATGGCCCTGTGCCCCCGCCCCCCACCTCTGTAGGGTGCCAAGTGCAGCTACCCATGCTCCAGCATCACACATGTGCGCGTCTGTTGTCCCTAGACCTGTTTGCCTAGTCAGAAGTACTGAGTAGTGTACCCCAAGTTCGCGACTTAGTGCACGAGGCACCTGTGTCTCTCCTCTCCGCAAAGGGTATTGCTAAGGCATGCACTCAACTTTGTTTAATTTCTCCCCCCACCCTAAATCTTTGTCTTCTTGTGTTTTAGCATCATCAGGCGGAGGAGATTTGGCGTCGGAGCAGGAGGGAGCTGCAGGTCACCAGGCCCCGGTGGGCACTGACACAGACACCGAGGGCACCAGTGATCCGGAGGGCGAGGGGAGCACCACAACGGGGGCCGGTGGAGACACCAGCGACACGGACACATCCTCGTTTGGGAGCTCCCTAGCGGTGGCGGCACCATCTGTGCCCCCCGCAACAACAGGTACAGCCGCCACCCAGCGCACCAGCAGCCCCTCAGTCTTCGCTCCGTGGCCGCTCGGCCAGGAAGGCGCGCGTCTCCTTCGCCCCAGGCACCTCAGCCCCTGCCTCTGTTACCCCTGCTGCCCTCAGTGCGGAGCTCATTGACCTGGTGAGGACGGTCATTGTTGGGCAGACTACCCTTCTGAATGCCATCCAGGGGGTGGAAAGGGAGGTGCATCGGAGCAATGCCTACCTGGAGGGCATTCATTCGGGTCAGGCTGCCCATCAACGAGCGTTCACTGCTCTGGCCTCAGCACTGACGGCAGCCATTGTCCCTGTCTCCAGTCTCCCTCTTCTATCTGCCTCCACCCTTTCTCTGTCTCCTGTACCTCAACCTATCCCATCCACACCATCAGACCAGCCTGCACACACCTCAACACCCAAGGCCAGCTCATCCAAACATAAGCACCACAGAAAACACAAGCATTCACCCAAGCAACACACAGATGCAGACATATCAACAGTCACTACCACCTCTGTGTCCCCGTCCTCCTCGTCTCCCTCCTCCCTCCCTGTGACGTCTACACTCACACCTGCATGCACCCCAACATCAGCCAGTTCTTCCACCACCAGCAAACCCTCCACTACAGTCCGCACACCTGCAGTCACCACCCCCACTGGCATTTACACGTCCCCTGTGTCCTCTCCCACTGTGTCTGTCACCCCCTCTTCCAAGACACATAAACGCAGGCAGACACCCAAACAACAGCCAACCACCTCACCACAGCCTACGTCCCAGTCACCTGCACCCAAGGACAGCACACCTGGCTCTCATACAACCACTTCCTCTTCCTCCACTTCTCTCACCACTACTCCTACCCCTTACCTTGGTCCCAAGAAATATTACCTCTCCAATTTTGACCTCTTTCCCTCCCCCGACCCACCCCCTCCAACTGGGAAAAGTCCCAAGGGCACCTCAGCCACCACCAGCCCAACTTCTACAGTGCAAGTGGTGCATGGCATGTGGAGTCCACCCTTTGGCGGCAGTAACACTTCGGTGAGCAGCAAGGGGACAGCCAGCCCCCCCCAGGCAAGAGGACCCGGAAATTGAAGGGCCGCCGTGAGCGGACAGAGACGGCTGCCCCCAAGGAGGTGACTCCGGCCACTTCACCGGCCACAGCAGCCAGGGGAGGCAAGGGGCAGAGAGCCCCATCTAAGGAGCGGAAGGACAGCAGGGCGGAGAGGACAACCACCAGGAGCGCGGAGCAGGAGGGCCCCACAAGCCCCATCCCGGCTGCAAGGGACGACACCAAAGGGCCCAGGACTCACTCCCCGAAGGGGCCTGACACAGCACGGTCGGAGGGCGAGTGAGCAGGGTGTCCAGGCCAGGTCTGACTCCCTTGACATACTGCAAGAGCACCGCTGAACAGGGCCCCGCCGTGAAGACAGGTACCGCTGAAGAGGGCCCCGCCGTGCAGAAGAGCACCGCTGAACAGGGCCCCGCCGTGAAGACAGGTACCGCTGAAGAGGGCCCCGCCGTGCAGAAGAGCACAGCTGAACAGGGCCCCGCCGTGAAGACAGGTACCGCTGAACAGGGCCCCGCCGTGCAGAAGAGCACCGCTGAACAGGGCCCCGCCGTGAAGACAGGTACCGCTGAACAGGGCCCCGCCGTGCAGAAGAGCACCGCTGAACAGGGCACCGCCGTGAAGACAGGTACCGCTGAACAGGGCCCCGCCGTGAAGACAGGTACAGCTGAACAGGGCCCCGCCGTGCAGAAGAGCACCGCTGAACAGGGCCCCGCCGTGAAGACAGGTACCGCTGAACAGGGCCCCGCCGTGCAGAAGAGCACCGCTGAACAGGGCCCCGCCGTGAAGACAGGTACCGCTGAACAGGGCCCCGCCGTGCAGAAGAGCACCGCTGAACAGGGCCCCGCCGTGAAGACAGGTACCGCTGAACAGAGCCCCGCCGTGCAAAAGAGCACTGCTGAACAGGGCCCCGCCGTGAAGACAGGTACCGCTGAACAGGGCCCCGCCGCGAAGACAGGTACCGCTGAAGAGGGCCCCGTCGTGCAGAAGAGCACCGCTGAACAGGGCCCCGCCGTGAAGACAGGTACCGCTGAACAGGGCCCCGGCGTGCAGAAGAGCACCGCTGAACAGGGCCCCGCCGTGAAGACAGGTACCGCTGAACAGGGCCCCGCCGTGAAGACAGGTACCGCTGAACAGGGCCCCGCCGTGCAGAAGAGCACCGCTGAACAGGGCCCCGCCGTGAAGACAGGTACCGCTGAACAGGGCCCCGCTGTGAAGACAGGTACCGCTGATCAGGGCCCCGCCGTGCAGAAGAGCACCGCTGAACAGGGCCCCGCCGTCTCAAGCACCGCTCCGCTGGGCCCTTCCTCTCAGGCACCGCTCCGCTGGGCCCTTCATCTCAAGCACCGCTCCGCTGGGCCCTTCATCTCAAGCACCGCTCCGCTGGGCCCTTCCTCTCAGGCACCGCTCCGCTGGGCCCTTCCTGTCAAGCACCGCTCCGCTGGGCCCTTCCTCTCAAGCACCGCTCCGCTGGGCCCTTCATCTCAAGCACCGCTCCGCTGGGCCCTTCATCTCAAGCACCGCTCCGCTGGGCCCTTCCTGTCAAGCACCGCTCCGCTGGGCCCTTCCTCTCAAGCACCGCTCCGCTGGGCCCTTCATCTCAAGCACCGCTCCGCTGGGCCCTTCATCTCAAGCACCGCTCCGCTGGGCCCTTCCTCTCAGGCACCGCTCCGCTGGGCCCTTCCTGTCAAGCACCGCTCCGCTGGGCCCTTCATCTCAAGCACCGCTCCGCTGGGCCCTTCCTCTCAGGCACCGCTCCGCTGGACATCGCCATGTCATGCACCGCTGCGCTGGGTCCCGCCGTCTCAGGCACTGTTTATGGTTCACTGTGCCCACCATGCCTCCTCCTTGACCAGTGGAGACTGTCATCCACCGAATGGACTGTGGCTTTGCACTCCCCAGGATGGTGCAGTGGGCAGCCCACCTACTGTAGAGACATTGAGAGACTGTGGCTTTGCACTCCCCAGGATGGTGCAGTGGGCAGCCCAACCAATGTAGAGACATTGAGAGACTGTGGCTTTGCACTCCCCAGGATGGTGCAGTGGGCAGCCCACCCACTGTAGAGACATTGAGAGACTGTGGCTTTGCACTCCCCAGGATGGTGCAGTGGGCAGCCCACCCACTGTAGAGACATTGAGAGACTGTGGCTTTGCACTCCCCAGGATGGTGCAGTGGGCAGCCCACCCACTGTAGAGACATTGAGAGACTGTGGCTTTGCACTCCCCAGGATGGTGCAGTGGGCATGGTGGCTCCTCGTGGATCTGGCGTCGTGGACTCATGTGGCTGTGGTGGCCCCCCCTTCCCTTCCCCCTGAGGTGCCTGTAGTTTTAACATCAGATGCCCCTGCAGTGTTCTCTCCAAAGGACTCAGGTCTCGTGTGTGGGCTTTGCCCTTGTTTCGCAGAACATTGGCCCACGGACATGTTAGATTCGTAGGATGTGCAGGACTTGTTACTTCAGTGATACACTGATGTGTTTATATTTTTGGTTTTTGTAAATATTTTTCACGGTTGCTCAATTATTTCCAGGTGCTTTTTTTGTACATAAATATTTATTCGAAATTTGGTTGTGTCATTGTATTTTTAAAGGGTGTTTGTGTGGTGTCACTGTGACTTCCTGCTCTGCATTGGTGTGTACATATTGGGGGGGTGGGGGGGTCGCATATGTGTATGCCCGTAACCTTTCGTCCTCCCCCTCCCGTGTGTCGTAGGTGCAGTACTCACCGTTGACCTCTGCGCCGGAGTTCGTACTCGTGGTAGATGAGCAGGTAGACGAGAGCAGGTATGATGTTCAATTCGGGTTCCATGCTGTCCGGATTCCGCGTGGAGTGTCTCGAGGTGAGCGTTTTCCATTGAAAATGTCTGTTTCCGCCGTGTTTTTATCGGCGGGGCTCCCGCCCCGGAAAAGGTGGTGGATTGGTGGGTCGTGATAGGGTGGGCGGTACATTGTCTGCCGCCTGGCTGTTGGCGGTGACCGCCGCGCTGTTTGTTTGTTCCGCCGTGGCGGTCGGAGTGTTAATGCGGCGGGCTGTGTTGGCGGTTCCCGCCAGGGTCAGAATTGCATTTTTTTGACCACCGGCCTGTTGGCGGGTTGGCCGCCGCTTTCTCACCGACCGCCTGGGTTAGAATCACCCCCATAATGTCTAATATGTGATCCAATTGCTTTAGATCACTGAAAGCTCTTTTCATATTGTTTTTATAAGTGATGAACCTATACAACTTTAAACATTGCCTTCTTGCATGAATCAGTCTACATCTATTCACAGTTTGACTTTATTAGCCTAATTGTACATTGTACATTGATTATGCTGGCTTAGCTGCTAACTGCTAAAAAAGCGTGAATCATTTTACCAGATCCAGTCCCATGTCCATAATTTAGGACAGTATAAGACACAGCACTTCCAAATGTTCATTGTTAATAAAGTAAATAAAATGTTTGATACTTTTTAATCGATCTCACTAAGATAGGAAAAAGGTATACCTCTTTTGGAAGCTTGCTCTCCCTGCTCAATATTTTCCAATATTTTCATTTAGCAAGTAGTAATTTCATCAACATATTATTTTTTTCGGAAAATCAGATCACTTTGTCATCTTTGAAAATGGATGTATATCATAAATTACAATGATTTGCTTCTCACATATGCTTCTTTTTGTTTTCTTGTATGCAGTTGTTTAGTCCTTTATTTTGTATTGCATACTTTCTCTTGTGTTCTTTACTTTAAAGCCTTGAAAAGCAGCAGAGCATCACAAAACATGGGTTGGTTTTTTCGATGGTCTGATATACGGGTCATTATTCCCATTATATGAAAAAGCTTCAAATAATCAATGCTGTAGTGCTTGACTACACTGACCATATTGTGGTTCAAACAGGTAATATGAATAGGAGGCTCTGTAACACCTTCTATGTGGTAGCACTTTGAACACATTTTCATCACTACTTGTATTTGAATGAATTATACACATGTTGCGTTCCATAATAATCTGAAGAAGGAGCTACATTCTGGACAGTATTAGGTGTGCCCTAAACTTGTTTAAATACTTTTGAAGATGGAGGGGGAACTATCCCATTTGAGAGAACTTTGACCTGATCTATAGCTCTGCAATTACCTCTGTTCTACAGAATCTCTTTCAGGAGGTCTAGAATCTTGCAATTGCTGTCACTAAGAGTGAAATGGATTAGCCGAAATTCTTCAGGCATGAGACAGCTTTGAATGAGCCACCCTTGACTTCATGCATACATAATTTGGTTCTATTTGAGTTAATGCTGCACTTGATGCATCCTCCGAGAGGAAGAGGCAATGGTCTCCCTTGGCAAATATGGAGGAAATATTGTAAGTAAAGCATTGGCCGGTTCATGGTTATTGGTACTTTACATTTGCCGATAATCTGGGTCTGTTTGTTATCGAAATTCTTTAACAACACTTGGCAAGTGAGTCAGGCCATCTTGCTTTTCTGTTATCCTGCACCTTGTGAATAATGTAGATTAATTCCAGGGATCCTTCCTCCCAATAAAGGGAGTGTGCTGTTTATTAAATCTTTACTTGTCTTATGAAGATGCTTTTTTCTAGGCCTCTGGAAGATTGTGCCCACACAGGCCCTTTATCACTCAAATACTACCCCATAAAAATTCCCTCTCAAGAGTATTCCTTCTTATAACATAGGATATCACCACATTATGCTCATGCCTTTACAATCCCCTGGCCTGTGTCTTCGGAATGGGTTATGCCGATCCTTTATGTTGGCTTTCTTTGCACCTATAGATGCAAAAAAGCCTCTGTGTGTGGTGCTCGGTCCCAGAACAGTTTTGAAGGCCTCCCTAGTGCAAGAATGTGGTGAGGTTTTAGCTACCATTTTTTTCTGGAAATGTTAAATCAGTTTTGATGACTAGCATCCCATAAAATATGTGGGACTCCCACTATCCACAGAATGTGAAATTCATAGCAGGAAGAGACCATAGTGAGGGTGGGCCTGGGGTACAAAATAGTCAGCCAGTGCAACTACCCCTCACTGGAAGTATTTTTCATCCTCTGTGTTAGAGAGGATCAAGAATATCTTCAGTACCACCTCCACTACGCGGATAGCAATAGTGATCTCTTCACTGTGGTGTCAATTGCATTTAACCTGGCTCAAGAATGTCATCCTCAGTTTTCTGCAAGATGAACTGTAGGTTGGAATGCTGCATATCAAGAATAACTTTAATCATGCCATTTCCACTAACCTTTTGGTGGCATCCCCTTCTTGTGGCCGAACCCCCTTCCTCATCAAGCTATTTGCTTAATTCATATTTTCCTATAAGTTATATATTTTTTTTGTTTTTTTGTTTTCCCTTTTATTTATCCTTCTTTTACTGTTGTGGTACCTTGTGTTTTCTTCTTTTTCATAACAATGTCCCAAACTCACAATTCATTGGTACTAGTTGTCACATTGCAGATTAGGCTTCTGCTCTTCTGAGCCCAAAGGGTTTGATGAGATGGTGAGAAGCTATCACCGACAGCATGAGTACAGGGTAGTATTGGATACAGAGAGGCTGATTTAGCACCACTAATCCATGTGTGTTGACATCCTCAGCCAGTGGAACAATGATGTTATGTTAACACAACTTATAAAACATAGTGGTTTCTTGAAGCCAAAATACTGAAATTCAATTGACAATGCCTGAAAAAAGAGGAAAGGGCAAAAAGCTTGGAAAAGCGACACCATTTTTAAGAGCATGTTGTGGGCCCAGACATTCCACAGTTTGTCTAAATGGAAAAGCTGCTACCACTTGGCACATATACAAAGAGAGGCCCTCATTTTGACTTTGGTGGTCTTTTTCAAAGACCTCCTAAGCCGAGGGTGCCAGAAGACCGCCAGTGCTGGTGAACTTCCGCCAATCATATTCCGAGTACTGCTGGATTTCTGCCACATTTTGGGTAGGGAATCCAACAGTAGTCGTGCTGGCGGGCAGAGGCGCATGGGCCGTTGCACCACCGGCCCCACCCCATTAAAAGGACTCCACCACCCGTATTACGAGCAGTAATACGACCTGGCGGTGTCCTGATGGCGCACAGCTGGCGGCGGTGGAAGCGCCCATTCCCTGCCAGACGCCCTCATTGCCAGATAAGGTAAGTCAGGCATCCAACAGGGGAGGGGATTGGGAGAGTGGGGGTTGTGTGTGTATATGCATGTTTGTATGCATGTGTGTGTATGCAAGTATGAATGTTGAAGTGAATGTGTGTATGTCAGTGTTGGTGAATGAGTGTATGTGGGGTGCGTGTGGGTGTCTGTGTGCATGCATGGGAGAGGGGGGCGCTGTACCTAGAGGGCGGTGTGGGGGCACTGTACCTGGAGGAGGGGTGGAGGCTGAGGGGATGGGGGCACTCTACCTTAAGGGGGTGGGATGTGCAGTACCTGGAGGGGTGGCTGGTGGGTACTGTGCTTGCTGGGAAGGATGGGGAAGTCATCAGCCAGTAATAGAGAAGAAATTCCCTGTCACGGGTAGCCTTTCCGGCAGGTGGTGCTACCGCCGTGAAAACCCTGGTGGAAAGCCGGCGGTCTTCTGTGGACTGCCGGTTCGGAGATGCTCATCTCCTGCTCGGCAGGTCCAACCGCCGTTGCGGTATGAGTGGGGATGTGGCAGGTTGCCAGAGGCCAACCCGCCACACTCATAATGTGGCAGTCTTCACCACCAGCCTGTTGGCGGTGAAACCCGCCAGGGTCATAATTAGGGCAAGAATGTATTGAAGAGAAGCCTTGGTTCCTCTGATGCATTGTTCTTGGCATGCAGGAATGATTCCCTGACTTCTTCACTGAGGACCAGGGCTGGTGTTGATATATTTGCAGCCACTGTAGCCTTGACAGGCTAATTTTTTGACAGGATCTGTCAGGCACTCTCTAGTGAAAGGGAGTGCCTGGCTTTCTTTGTGGACTGAGGTGGTCATTTCGACTTCGGCGGTCTTTTACACAGACCACCGAAGCCGCGGGTGCCAGAAGACCACCAGTGCTGGCGGTCCTTCATCTGCCATATTGTGAGTACTGAAGGATTTCTGCCACAATTTGGGCAGAAATCCTTCAGCAGTCATGTTGGCGATCAGCAACACAGAGGCAATTCCACAGCCAACACCGCCATGCCACAAGGACTCCACCAGCCGTATTACGAGCAGTAATACGGCATGGAGATGTTTTGATGGCGGGGCGCTGCCAGCGGTGGAAGCGCCTGTTCCCGTTTCCTGGTAGACTACTTCCTCGCCGTACAAGATAAGTCAATCGTCCGACAGGGGAGGGGGTGTTGTGTATGCGTGTGTGAATGTAAGTGTGTGTGCATGTGTGATTGTTGAAGTGAGTGCGTGTTGGCATGTTTGTGTGAATGTGTGTCTGTTGCTGTGAGTTAATGCATGTATGTATGCGTGTTGGTGAATGCGTGTATGTATGCATGTATGCAGGGTGCGTGTGAGTGTGTGTGTGTGTCTATGTGGGGAGGATGGTGCTGTCTTGGAAGGGGGTGGGGCGGGGGTGCTGTCTTGGAAGGGGGTGGGGAGGGGGTGCTGTCTTGGAAGGGGGCTGCGGGAAGGGAGTGCTGTCTTGGAAGGGGGGCGGGGGGAGTCATCTGCCAGTGTCAGGAAAGGAATTTCCTGTTGCCAGCAACCTTCCCAGCAGGGTTGTTGTGGAGGTGCTACCGCCAAAGAAACCCTGACAGACAGGTGACTCCTAATACCACCAGTGGTCTTCAGTGGACAGCCGTCCCGGAGGTGCTGTCCTCTGGGCCGGCTGACCAGCGTGGGTGTGGCAGTTTGGCAGAGGCCAAACCTCCGCACTTGTAATGTGGTGGTCTTCACCACCAGCATGTCGGCGGTGAGACCACCACCATGGCCCTGGCGGTCTTTGGATCGCCAGTGTCAAAATGACCACCTGAGTGTTGAGGATTCTCAGGCATTTTCTGGTGTTACTGTCTCTTGGACGCTCTCTTGTGCCAAGCTAACATTCACTTATTGAATAGCTGGTCAGCGGGGAGCACCAAAATGGGATGGCACTTCCTTCTTCTTTTTAACTAAAAAGCTTTGATACACCTAAAGCCGTCACAAGCCTAGACCTAAAAAGGTCTGAGTGCCTGGTCCAGGAACAGTGACATCTTTTAGGAGTTACATGTCTTCACCCTCTGATGAATCCTTCTCCAGCTATATTTATGGGTATAAAGTTACCAATTGTACCTTTTCACATGTTGGTGGAGGTCTCTGCCATCATTGTAGAAAGCTCCCTATGGGAAAGCATAGGGAACATTATTAAAGTTTTTATTATTTAAAAAACTATTTCAAATATGGTAATATAATTTAAAATCATATAAAATATTTATTATAAACATTGCACTAATAAAATAAAATGTCACAACACATTAACTCTCTAAATAAAAAGGTGTATTAAATAAATAAATGTTTTAAAATATTTAGGGGGTCATTACAACCCTGGCGGATGGCGTAAAACCGGCGGTAAGACCGCCAACAGGCTGGCGGTCTTACCTTGGTGTATTATGACCATGGCGGTTACCGCCATGGTCATCCGCCGGTTTTCCATCCCGCCCGCCAGGGCGGAGACGACCGCCGGGCTGGAGACCTGGGTCTCCAGCCCGGCGGCCGTCAGTATACCGCCGGCGGTATTTGGACCCGGCTTACCGCCGTGGATTTCCAGCGGTTTGAACCGCCATGAAATCCATGGCGGTAAGCACTATCAGTGCCAGGGAATTCCTTCCCTGGCACTGATAGGGGTCTCCCCCACCCCCCACCCCGACTCCCTCATCTACACCTCCCCACCACCCCTGCCACCCCCCAAAGGTGGCAGGGCCCCCCCTCCCCACCCCGACCCCCAACATAACATTACTCACACACACCCAACAAACATGCAGGCACCACCAACACACACACGCACACACCCCGACATACATGGCTACATCCACACACACAGTCATACACGCACACCCACATTCAAACATACACGCACACATCCATACAGACATACCCACAGACATACACACACTCATTCCCATACACACAACAACCCCGCAAGCATACACGCACTCACTCCCCCTCTACATACACACACGCACACCCCCATGCACGCACACAACACCCCACTCCCCTAACGGACGATCGACTTACCTGGTCTGTCGATCCTCCGGGAGGGGAGGGGACGGGAGCCATGGGGGCAGCCCTGCCGACACCACACCGCCAACAGAACACCGCCGCGCCGAATCACAGGACGTGATTCGGTGGGCGGTGTTCTGTTGACGTGGCGGTGGAGGTGGAGCAACCTCCACTTCCCCGCCGCCCGTCACTATGGCTGTTGGTGGCTCTCCGTTGGAATAACGATGGAGAGCAGCCAACAGTCATAATACGCTGAGCGGCAAACCGCCTGCACAGGCGGTCTTCCGCACGGCGGTCCCTCAGCGGTCTTGCAAAAAGACCGCCGAGGTTGTAATGACCCCCAATATTTCTTACGAATAATTTACAAATAATTCCTACTCACAGAAAACATTGCATTTTAATTTAATACACATTGTCCCTAATGAAGACCGTGACGGTCTTTCGACTGCCGGGGTTAATGCAGCAGTATCACTGCCAACAGACTGACAGTGTATACTGCCACATCTCCACTCATACCGCCATGGCGGTATGAACCGCCAGGCTGTAGATGTTCATCTCTGACCCGGTGGTCCACAGAAGACCGGCGGCGGCATTATGAGCCGGCCTACCACCATGGTTTCCGCAGCAGTAGCACCGCCATGAAAACCATGGCGGTAGGGCTCCAGGTGACAGGGAATTCCTTCCCTGTCACCGATAGATGGCTCCCCCACCCTCCTAGCAAGCACCTGACCCCCTTACACACATGGCGCCCTCTACACACATAGCACCCCCACCCCCCTCCCCGCATACATGCACACACCCATGCACCACGCATACACCCATTCACCTCCACTTTCAGACATCCATCTACTCACACTCATCCATACACGCAGTCACTCACACAAACTCACACGCATTCAGGCATGCATCCACACAAACATACTCACACGCATACACACTGACATGCAGATGCACACTCACTGCAACATTCATACACGCCTTCACTCACACGCATACAACCACGCATACACCACAACACTCACAGAGGCATTCACACACACACATTCATACACACAGGTAGACACCACACACAACACCCCCCTCCCCTGTCGGATGCCCAACTTACCTTGTCCGGTGAGGAAGTCATCTGGCAGGGAATGGAAAGGAGCAGCTCTACCGCTCGCAGCGCCCCTCCAGCAGAACACCGCTGGGCGTATTAATGGTCTTAATACGGCTGGCGGCGTCTTTCTGGCGGGGCGGTGCAGGTGGTAGCAACGCCCAGGCACCTCCAACCGCCAGCGTGGCTACTGCCGGATATCCGTCAAAAGTGTGGCGGAAATCCAGCAGCACTCATTATATGGCAGTCTTCCGATGCCCATGGCTTCGGCGGTCTTAAGAAAAGACCGCTGAAGTCATAATGAGGGAAATTATGTTTTATTAAAAGGTTTGGGTAGAAGTAAATTGAATTACTTTTTATTTTTGTAAAACAAATGTTTCAGTTAGAATTATGTGTATTATTATATTTGCAAATATAAACATAGTTATTGAGTAATTATATATAATTATTTAACATAAAACAATATATGCTAACATGTACACTATGCATAATGTATAATGTATGCACTTTATGCAATAATATAATGTAATCATCAAATAAAAATACTAAACTTAGGTGGCGGAGTCAAAGACATGTACGAATCAAAGCTTTAAATCACAAATATTCCCTTGCAAATGTCTGCAATCTGACAACAAATTAATCTATTGACATGTGTAGTCAACAATAATGCGTCAGCACCTTAAAGCTTCACCATGCTATAGACACAAGGTTAGTACTGATGTTAGAAAGTTGCACTTTCTTTAGGGTCACTCCAGTTTTTTGCCTTCTGCTGTTGCACCTGTTTTTTTTGTTGGCCATAGAACTTACTTTCGTGCCGCAGTGCTCACCCTCCCCGCATAAATGAATGTCAGTCCCAGGGGTGGCGTTCCCTAGGACCTATGGAGGCTTGGGGAGGAGGGCCACACAGCCCCTCTTCCCTGTATGCACACAGCCCTTGGGGTGGACTGCCTCAGGGCACAAGAAAGGACTGGCACTCCGTAGGGCGATGATTGTGCAAATTTAATCCGAAAGGCAGATAATTACATCAGTAGAATGCATTTCAGCAACCTTGTTGCCTTTGTCAACCTGCGGACACCATTGTCATTTGCCCTTTAACCCCTCACGTCACATCACACCCTGTGTTACACATCGTGCTTTTAAAATTACAATATTTTTTTTAATCATCTGGGTTTTACCATATATTGGTTCAATTACAGTTACATTACTGTATTAAAAAACAAAACTTGTACTATTTGGTAACACTCTGCTGCGTGTACACGTGATTTCCTACAATAACACTAGCAAGTTACACAATACAGAGACTAATTGTCTCATCGTACACCAAAGCATTCCGATTTTACATTTTAGAACAACATTTATTGGAAATTTCAAAAGAGAAGCTAAAGAGTACTGTCAAACCGCAACAGAGATTTGCTGCTACATATTGCAGAGCACATCAGAAGACGAGAGCAATATTGACAAAACACTGGCATCTACTGAGATTACTCCAATTTAGGCAATAACATTTTACTGTGCCATCATCATGTTGAATACTAGTATATAAGGCTGTGACATCTAATGTCATTAATAGTAGTCCTTCTTCCCAACCCATATCAAACACTAATTTGAGGAAATCAGTTGTATCTTTCAAATAATAAGGTAAGGTTTGCACGAAAGGCTTCAGGAAAAAATCTATGCACTGCGAAGTCTTTACAAACAGGCTTTCTTGTACTGCAATAACCGGCCTACCAGGTGGCTTTTTCTTGTTTTTGTGAATTTTGAGGATAAGGTAAAAGGCAGGTAACCTCAGCTAATCTGTTCACAAAAAGCTATAGTCCTCCAAGCTAATAAGGCCTTCCACGTAGCCAATGCTCACATTTTATGCATGGTTTTGTTATACTGTCTGTCTCTTATCTGTTTTTTTTCTCCACTTTAAGATTTTTAAATTTTTTTGTAAGAACTTGGCCAAATTGGTCTATCAAATCACAACTATTTATAGGTATAGTCTTGGACTTGGGTTTCCTTCTCTTTCCAGCCTTTGAACAACTGTTTCTTCATTGATGGCTTCTGTGATATTACTTTCTGATTCCCACATTTCAATCATTACATACATATCTTTAATCAGTTATTTGCCATGGGGTGTTTCAATGCTACATCTTTTTGCAGTTTCTTTTTGGCAGACTTATGTACTTTCATCAGTTTCATTTTTCTAGCAAAGATAAACAGATCTATTCTGCTTTGCACATAATCAAACTCATTCACATCGCAATATGACACTCCCAATGCAAGATTCTCCTTCTCCTCTGTACTTATCTGTTAAGTTCAGTAACCTATATGTGTCTCTCAATATCTTTGGTTGCTCCTGGTCATCTTTTAGTAGTTTTCTCTGGTCAGATCTTTAGTTCTGTCTGCCTCGCCTCCTTTTTCTTTTCCTCTTCTTTTTGCTTGATCTTGCAATGCCCTTTGGTTGGTTTTTAGGTCTCTCTTTAAAAAATCAAATTCTTCCTGCAGAGATGTGCGGACATTCATCCTTGAGTTATAGTTACCTCAGGCCGCGAGTTATAATTACTTGAAAAAACTCTAACTATAACTGCTGAATTTCTCTTGTTTTGTGCAAGTAAATTCAGAACCTAACTATAATGTCCCTGTAACGTTTTTTTTTTGGGGGGGAATATATATACACACACATATATATATATATAAACATATATATATATATATATATATATATATATATATATGTCTTCAATTATGTCATTTGAGATGTCATCAGTGATGTCATAAATGATGTCATACAACATGTTATGAATGATGTCATATGTGAGGTCATAAGCAACAGTTTTTGTTATTTCAAAAGGCTAATGTTGTCAATGAGAAATTCAGCTAACTATAAAGAAAGTTTAACCTTTGGTTTTTCATTGAATTTCTAAGGTACTTTTAAAAATAAAAACAAATCTTTTTATTACACCTAACAATAAGGTTACTGTAGTCTTTGTGGTTTTTCTGTGAATTTCTAGGGCATTTTTAATGTAAATTAACTATTTTATCAGTCTACTTATGGTACAATGACTATATAATATATCAGTTGTGCAAAAGTTATTTTGGAATGGAATGCTTTTTTTATTGTAACGTAACAGGAAAGGATTCACGGTTTGCAAAATGTTTGTAAAAAATGATGCTTGAGTATGAAACAGAGTAATACACAATATTTCAGTTGAGATTGTGTATCTCCTCAGTTCCTATAACTTTCAAATTGAGACATTACCTACCAATCTATTGTTAGGGTGTCCTAACTCTCACAAGAGGCTTGTGAGATGCTCAAGGGACACTTGTGTGATTGTAGTGGTGTAAATTTAATTTTAATTTTTTACATAGAGTTCCTTTTCTTGTCTGCAGTTATTATTTAATGCTAATCTATAATAGGAAAGTCATTGAAATATAGTTGATTATATATATATATATATATATATATATATATATATATGCATATATATATATATATATATATATATATATATATATATATTTTTTAAAGGGATGACCCTCATGAGACACCTCAAAGAAAGGGGGGATTGGGAGGGATAAAGGTCCAGTGTATATCCTCCAATGCAAGTTTAATAGTAACGTAATACACTGTTCCTAAGAAAGCCAGGGGACTGCAGGATGAGTGCTCTAGGGTCCCATAACTCAGGAGCACGAGTCCTCACACACCCAATTGGGTGTCATGCTTCATCATCGGACAAGCTCCTCGTCAGACTGGCGCTGCAATGTCTGACGGGCACCACCCAATGGGGGGCTCTTTGCCGGAGATCTTCTCGATGATGCCGCTCTCGCCCTCAGGTAGATAAAGGGGGAAGACACCGAGGAGGGTTAGAAAAAGAAAGAATCTAAAATTGGCTCTGAACCCTGTCTCGTTTTGACTTTATTCTATTAATGTCGGGTAGAGGCCAAGATTAAAATACTCAACAAAAGAGTGAAACAGAGATAATGCTCAACCACTCTCTAACTGTATATCTCATAGTGGGGTGTCAGGAAACTACAGGACCCCACCTCTGTATTGGGTCGACATGTTTCGCGTCTCAGCGGTCCATATGGATCCAATGACGCTTCCTCAGGACCTAGTGTAAACGAAACTCTTCCAACTGTAAGCTAAATTGGCTAATTATAAATCAGAACTGACAGTCAAAACATTAGACAACGTCAGTCACTTACAATAGTCCATTGTGGCCATAAATTCTGTTCCTATTCGTCGCCCTGGAAAATATCAATACATTAATTGAAGAGTTAATAAAAACAGAGTGAGTGATAAACTGTGTGGCAAACGGTGATAGTGTGGTGATAACATATCCATGCCAAAAGAAAAGGAAAAAAGGAAGAAGTGAGACAATGTATATATGCTTACCCTCCCATTTAGAGTAAGGGCTTCCTGGGATCACGCGGGCCTACAGCCAGATGCGCATACCAAACTAATCGTTGCATAGGAAGCAATAAAACATGGGGATGAATCACATTGTTTGCAATATGGACAATGTACATTCCCTTGTAACAGTAATCAGCAAGTCACAACATTATATCCCATATAGATATTCCAATGAGTATCCGGTAAACATTTAGGACTGAAATGTGCTGAAACTAGCATTATCATAAGAATAGTAACTTATGATATACCGTCTTCGTAATCATTCACTATTCCCAAATGAAGAGCCATTTCAGCGAGTGAAAATAATTATAGTTGTTTAGGTATTCAAAAGTAGACCAGAACATGATTCAAGATAATCAAAGCACCACTCAGTTAGACATAAGTTGTCACGTTATACATCACAAGTATGGGGAGCCAGCATACTATAATTATAGAGAGCCCGGGAGGATATATCAGACAAGCTGTAAAGCGTTCTTATTCTGACACTCGAGCAGAGTTTTAGAAACACACGTAGCGTCGGCTATACTGCACTTACTTGTGGATGCCTGTTTGCGGGTGGATACACCTACCCTAGTCGCGCTCCCGTAGATGACTGGGAGACGCGACCGGGGCCGCATAAGAACACGCGCTAGATGAGAAAATTGAAAGCCGGTGCGCGCGTTGCTAGGAGACGCAAACGCGTCCCCGGCAGCGCAGCCGGTCGTAGAAATCGAAGATGGACTTAGATTAATGCTGGGTTGAGAAGCCGAAGATGGCGGCCATTATTAAAAGGTGGGGTAGCCCAGACGTTAGTGTATTGATGGTAGTTCGAGGCACATAGCCTACATAATGCAATTCTATTAAGGAGGGATATAAAAACTAATGGAGTCTAGGACTACGGGTGTACAATATTGCTCATCTTGGCATCAAACATTAACACAATGTATGTTTTTTCTAGAAATGATAGTCAATTGATATAATAGTCAAGGGTATATAACAAACTAGGTACCTCTCTAGTGGGCGGAGATAACACATCCTAAGACTACAGGTACTGACTGGTCCTAATCTTGTCAAAGGAATTAACAAAGCTTATATTTGATCTTAATGTCACATAGTCATGGAGTCTCTCATAAATGTCGTGTGCCCCCATTGATAAATAAAGTCAGAAGATCAGCGAGGGAAGCTCGTCCATGGGATGTCGTCATTTAATCCCTTCCGATGCGTCCCCAATTTAAACACCCAGCGCTGTTCCAGTTCAAAAAGGGATTCAGTGCTTTTTTTGGCACATGTTTGTAATACAACCCACCACATGTCATCCGGGCTGTGTTGTACCTCGATGAAATGAATACTAAGTTTCGTCGAAGTTCGTCCACAGCGAATATTGCTGCGGTGTTCGTTGATTCTAATTCTGACTGCTCTGGTGGTCATCCCTACATATTGTAGGCCACAAGGACAAGTGATCAAATAGACACAAAACGTAGTGTTACAGTTAGTATGTTTGAGCAGTCGCCAGTTGCCTATCGGTGCTAGATCAAGAGTGTCTAATCGTTTCGTTAGCGCACAGACGTTGCAGTTACCACACGGGTAATGTCCAGTTACTGGAGGTAAGTCCCACAATGTCCCTTGTCTTTTGGATAATGCCTGTGGTTTAGGTCGCGTATGGATCAGTATATCTTTCAGATTAGTCGTCCTTTTGAACGCAAACAGTGGCTTTGGGATGTTCTCGCCGCCACTGCACAGGATATTCCATCTCTTATTGACGATTTTCTTAATGGTGTTGGACAGTGGTGTGAAGGTAGTGACACAAGTTAATTTATTCACTGGACACCTAGGGGCCGTATGGAGTAGTGACTCTCTGTCACTATATTTGGCTCGTTTGTAGGCGATATTAACCACATTGGTGGGATAGTGGCGGTCACCTAATTTATGTTTCAGTTCTGTGGCTTGTGAGTCGAAGGACCGGATGCTGCAACAGTTGCGGCGTAACCGCAAAAACTGACCAAAAGGTAAGTTATCCCTGAGCGCTTTAGGATGGAAACTGTCATATAGTAATAAACTGTTACGATCTGTAGTTTTATGATAAGTGTTGGTCTTTAGTTTGCCTCCATCCATGCTGATCTCTAGATCCAAAAAAGGGATCGTGGTGGTTGAGACCGAGGAGGTAAAGTGTAAAAAGGGATCCAAATTGTTAATCCAAGTAGTAAAGGCTGTAACTTCGTCAATGTGGCCCTGCCAAATGACCAAGATGTCGTCAATGTAACGGCGCCACAATTTAATGTTGCCGTAAAACGGGTTGGAATCAAGTAGTATGAATCGTTTTTCCAAGTCATACATATAGAGACATGCTAAACTTGGAGCAAAAGTGCTACCCATTGATGTCCCTCGAATTTGATGAAAAAGCAGATCTTCAAACTGGAAAAAGTTCTCTGTCATGGCTAGGGAGGCACAATGCATGATAAAATGTACAGGTGTGGTAGACTGCAGAGTAGCAGCGAGCAGGGCTGACTCAACTACTGACAAAGTGTCTTGTTGTGGGATATTGGTGTACAGTGCTTCGACATCTAAAGTGATCAATGCTTGAACAATATCTGTGGTATTGATAGATTCAATCAGCTTGAGAACATCTTTAGTGTCTTTCAGATAAGTGGAAGATTGCTGTACAAGAGGTTGCAAAAAATGGTCGCAGAAAGTCGAGAGGGGTTCAAGAATCGAGCCTTTACCTGAGACTATAGGGCGACCAGGAGGAGGGGTTTTCCCTTTGTGGATTTTCGGGAGGCAGTAGAAGTATGGAATTCTAGGACATGGTGTGTCTAGAAAATCAGCTTCTTTTTGTGTGATCCATGCATTACCGACAGCCTCATTTATCATACCTCTAATTTCTGCTTGAATTCTAGTGGTTGGGTCATTGGTAATTTGTGCATAGTAAGTAGAGTCACTAAGAAGTCGGAGGCATTCCTGTCTATAGTCAACTGAATTCAATATGACTATAGCTCCGCCTTTATCTGCTGGTTTGATGGTAATACTGCTATCGGCTGCCAGCCTCTTCAGAGCGTCATTCTCATCTTTGGATAAGTTACAGAAGTGATGCTTAGGTCGTAATCTGTTAAGGTCAGTATCGACCGCCTTTTCAAATGCCAAAATCTCACAAGGTGTTGCAGTTGTGGGGGGCGTAAATTTGGATGGTTTTCTAAGGCCCGAATCCAGAGGGGTACCATCGGTAGGCTGGTCTTTGAAAAAAGACTGGAGCCTGATTTTCCTAAAGAATTGTGCAATTTCACATTGAAGGCGGAAAAAGTCTTCTTTGGGGGTTGGAACAAACCCCAAACCTCTATTTAACACCATGGTTTCCTCAGGGGAAAGGGGTCTGTCAGATAAGTTGACAACTAAGTCCTTGGTTGTTGCACTTTGCCCTGGCTGCGAGTGACCATCTGGGGTTCCTCCTGAGCCCAATGTACTCTCCTTCCTCTTCCTCGTCTTCTGCCTCTTCCCCTGCCCCTGCCTTGGCCTAAAAAAGGCATGTAAGGTAACATATGGCGGGGTTGATAGAAGGGGAAGGGTTGTTGCCAGGCCATTGGTGGTCCAGGATGATATTGAGGATATTGAAAATATGGTTGAGGTCTCTCGTCATCCGTGCTCCACCCGTCGGATGAAGAGCTATGGCTGAATTTACGGGGTCTTCTAAGAGACGATGTAGATTCATCTGACGAGATGGATTGAGTGTCAACAGAATAGTCTTCCTTGGTGTAGGGATAGACTTTTTCACGACAGAACTTGCCGATGTCTTTCTGTAATTTAGTGATTTTCTGCTGGGTCAAGAATTCTTTTGACTCATTCAAATCGGCATTGATTTCCGCTAACCGGCTCTTAAACGCTGTGATGGATACTGTGGTTTTAAGTGTGTTCTCCATAAAGGAGATCTGCACAGCCATGGATTCTGCTAGTCGCCTGGAGGTATTGATGATAAGTACCAACCAATCGCGGGTGCACTTCCAGGCTATTTGTGCCCAATCCTTCCTAAAGACCAAGGGCCTGATTCTAACTTTGGAGGACGGTGTTAAACCGTCCCAAAAGTGGCGGATATACCACCTACCGTATTACGAGTTCCATAGGATATAATGGACTCGTAATACGGTAAGTGGTATTTCCGCCACTTTTGGGACGGTTTAACACCGTCCTCCAAAGTTAGAATCAGGCCCTAAGTCTTGTAGGAAGATCCGTGGCATATTGGATACAATTAGTCCATTGGGGGCTATATTGGCTCTCAGGTACTCAGTCATGATTGTCCCATGAAGTACTGTTTTAATCAAGTCTCGCTTCAGTGAGGACAGTTTATCCCATTCTGCTTTTGTGGGACCCGAAGGTCCAGCACCCTCATTTGCCAGAATGGAAAGGGTCTGTAGAATTGCTGAAACGATGTCATCGTCAAAGCTTAGCCCTTGGAAATTATCCATCATTAGGGAAGTCTGCAAAAGACTCAAAACTAATCCCACAGCAAAGCTGCTGTACTAAACACGTCAAAGAAAGGGGGGATTGGGAGGGATAAAGGTCCAGTGTATATCCTCCAATGCAAGTTTAATAGTAACGTAATACACTGTTCCTAAGAAAGCCAGGGGACTGCAGGATGAGTGCTCTAGGGTCCCATAACTCAGGAGCACGAGTCCTCACACACCCAATTGGGTGTCATGCTTCATCATCGGACAAGCTCCTCGTCAGACTGGCGCTGCAATGTCTGACGGGCACCACCCAATGGGGGGCTCTTTGCCGGAGATCTTCTCGATGATGCCGCTCTCGCCCTCAGGTAGATAAAGGGGGAAGACACTGAGGAGGGTTAGAAAAAGAAAGAATCTAAAATTGGCTCTGAACCCTGTCTCGTTTTGACTTTATTCTATTAATGTCGGGTAGAGGCCAAGATTAAAATACTCAACAAAAGAGTGAAACAGAGATAATGCTCAACCACTCTCTAACTGTATATCTCATAGTGGGGGGTCAGGAAACTACAGGACCCCACCTCTGTATTGGGTCGACATGTTTCGCGTCTCAGCGGTCCATATGGATCCAATGACGCTTCCTCAGGACCTAGTGTAAACGAAACTCCTCCAACTGTAAGCTAAATTGGCTAATTATAAATCAGAACTGACAGTCAAAACATTAGATAACGTCAGTCACTTACAATAGTCCATTGTGGCCATAAATTCTGTTCCTATTCGTCGCCCTGGAAAATATCAATACATTAATTGAAGAGTTAATAAAAACAGAGTGAGTGATAAACTGTGTGGCAAACGGTGATAGTGTGGTGATAACATATCCATGCCAAAAGAAAAGGAAAAAAGGAAGAAGTGAGACAATGTATATATGCTTACCCTCCCATTTAGAGTAAGGGCTTCCTGGGATCACGCGGGCCTACAGCCAGATGCGCATACCAAACTAATCGTTGCATAGGAAGCAATAAAACATGGGGATGAATCACATTGTTTGCAATATGGACAATGTACATTCCCTTGTAACAGTAATCAGCAAGTCACAACATTATATCCCATATAGATATTCCAATGAGTATCCGGTAAACATTTAGGACTGAAATGTGCTGAAACTAGCATTATCATAAGAATAGTAACTTATGATATACCGTCTTCGTAATCATTCACTATTCCCAAATGAAGAGCCATATCAGCGAGTGAAAATAATTATAGTTGTTTAGGTATTCAAAAGTAGACCAGAACATGATTCAAGATAATCAAAGCACCACTCAGTTAGACATAAGTTGTCACGTTATACATCACAAGTATGGGGAGCCAGCATACTATAATTATAGAGAGCCCGGGAGGATATATCAGACAAGCTGTAAAGCGTTCTTATTCTGACACTCGAGCAGAGTTTTAGAAACACACGTAGCGTCGGCTATACTGCACTTACTTGTGGATGCCTGGTTGCGGGTGGATACACCTACCCTAGTCGCGCTCCCGTAGATGACTGGGAGACGCGACCGGGGCCGCATAAGAACACGCGCTAGATGAGAAAATTGAAAGCCGGTGCGCGCGTTGCTAGGAGACGCAAACGCGTCCCCGGCAGCGCGGCCGGTCGTAGAAATCGAAGATGGACTTAGATTAATGCTGGGTTGAGAAGCCAAAGATGGCGGCCATTATTAAAAGGTGGGGTAGCCCAGACGTTAGTGTATTGATGGTAGTTCGAGGCACATAGCCTACATAATGCAATTCTATTAAGGAGGGATATAAAAACTAATGGAGTCTAGGACTACGGGTGTACAATATTGCTCATCTTGGCATCAAACATTAACTCAATGTATGTTTTTTCTAGAAATGATAGTCAATCGATATAATAGTCAAGGGTATATAACAAACTAGGTACCTCTCTAGTGGGCGGAGATAACACATCCTAAGACTACAGGTACTGACTGGTCCTAATCTTGTCAAAGGAATTAACGAAGCTCATATTTGATCTTAATGTCACATAGTCATGGAGTCTCTCATAAATGTCGTGTGCCCCCATTGATAAATAAAGTCAGAAGATCAGCGAGGGAAGCTCGTCCATGGGATGTCGTCATTTAATCCCTTCCGATGCGTCCCCAATTTAAACACCCAGCGCTGTTCCAGTTCAAAAAGGGATTCAGTGCTTTTTTTGGCACATGTTTGTAATACAACCCACCACATGTCATCCGGGCTGTGTTGTACCTCGATGAAATGAATACTAAGTTTCGTCGAAGTTCGTCCACAGCGAATATTGCTGTGGTGTTCATTGATACTAATTCTGACTGCTCTGGTGGTCATCCCTACATATTGTAGGCCACAAGGACAAGTGATCAAATAGACACAAAACGTAGTGTTACAGTTAGTATGTTTGAGCAGTCGCCAGTTGCCTATCGGTGCTAGATCAAGAGTGTCTAATCGTTTCGTTAGTGCACAGACGTTGCAGTTACCACACGGGTAATGTCCAGTTACTGGAGGTAAGTCCCACAATGTCCCTTGTCTTTTGGATAATGCCTGTGGTTTAGGTCGCGTATGGATCAGTATATCTTTCAGATTAGTCGTCCTTTTGAACGCAAACAGTGGCTTTGGGATGTTCTCGCCGCCACTGCACAGGATATTCCATCTCTTATTGACGATTTTCTTAATGGTGTTGGACAGTGGTGTGAAGGTAGTGACACAAGTTAATTTATTCACTGGACACCTAGGGGCCGTATGGAGTAGTGACTCTCTGTCACTATATTTGGCTCGTTTGTAGGCGATATTAACCACATTGGTGGGATAGTGGCGGTCACCTAATTTATGTTTCAGTTCTGTGGCTTGTGAGTCGAAGGACCGGATGCTGCAACAGTTGCAGCGTAACCGCAAAAACTGACCAAAAGGTAAGTTATCCCGGAGCGCTTTAGGATGGAAACTGTCATATAGTAATAAACTGTTACGATCTGTAGTTTTATGATAAGTGTTGGTCTTTAGTTTGCCTCCATCCATGCTGATCTCTAGATCCAAAAAAGGGATCGTGGTGGTTGAGACCGAGGAGGTAAAGTGTAAAAAGGGATCCAAATTGTTAATCCAAGTAGTAAAGGCTGTAACTTCGTCAATGTGGCCCTGCCAAATGACCAAGATGTCGTCAATGTAACGGCGCCACAATTTAATGTTGCCGTAAAACGGGTTGGAATCAAGTAGTATGAATCGTTTTTCCAAGTCATACATATAGAGACATGCTAAACTTGGAGCAAAAGTGCTACCCATTGATGTCCCTCGAATTTGATGAAAAAGCAGATCTTCAAACTGGAAAAAGTTCTCTGTCATGGCTAGGGAGGCACAATGCATGATAAAATGTACAGGTGTGGTAGACTGCAGAGTAGCAGCGAGCAGGGCTGACTCAACTACTGACAAAGTGTCTTGTTGTGGGATATTGGTGTACAGTGCTTCGACATCTAAAGTGATCAATGCTTGAACAATATCTGTGGTATTGATAGATTCAATCAGCTTGAGAACATCTTTAGTGTCTTTCAGATAAGTGGAAGATTGCTGTACAAGAGGTTGCAAAAAATGGTCGCAGAAAGTCGAGAGGGGTTCAAGAATCGAGCCTTTACCTGAGACTATAGGGCGACCAGGAGGAGGGGTTTTCCCTTTGTGGATTTTCGGGAGGCAGTAGAAGTATGGAATTCTAGGACATGGTGTGTCTAGAAAATCAGCTTCTTTTTGTGTGATCCATGCATTACCGACAGCCTCATTTATCATACCTCTAATTTCTGCTTGAATTCTAGTGGTTGGGTCATTGGTAATTTGTGCATAGTAAGTAGAGTCACTAAGAAGTCGGAGGCATTCCTGTCTATAGTCAACTGAATTCAATATGACTATAGCTCCGCCTTTATCTGCTGGTTTGATGGTAATACTGCTATCGGCTGCCAGCCTCTTCAGAGCGTCATTCTCATCTTTGGATAAGTTACAGAAGTGATGCTTAGGTCGTAATCTGTTAAGGTCAGTATCGACCGCCTTTTCAAATGCCAAAATCTCACAAGGTGTTGCAGTTGTGGGGGGCGTAAATTTGGATGGTTTTCTAAGGCCCGAATCCAGAGGGGTACCATCGGTAGGCTGGTCTTTGAAAAAAGACTGGAGCCTGATTTTCCTAAAGAATTGTGCCATTTCACATTGAAGGTGGAAAAAGTCTTCTTTGGGGGTTGGAACAAACCCCAAACCTCTATTTAACACCATGGTTTCCTCAGGGGAAAGGGGTCTGTCAGATAAGTTGACAACTAAGTCCTTGGTTGTTGCACTTTGCCCTGGCTGCGAGTGACCATCTGGGGTTCCTCCTGAGCCCAATGTACTCTCCTTCCTCTTCCTCGTCTTCTGCCTCTTCCCCTGCCCCTGCCTTGGCCTAAAAAAGGCATGTAAGGTAACATATGGCGGGGTTGATAGAAGGGGAAGGGTTGTTGCCAGGCCATTGGTGGTCCAGGATGATATTGAGGATATTGAAAATATGGTTGAGGTCTCTTGTCATCCGTGCTCCACCCGTCGGATGAAGAGCTATGGCTGAATTTACGGGGTCTTCTAAGAGACGATGTAGATTCATCTGACGAGATGGATTAAGTGTCAACAGAATAGTCTTCCTTGGTGTAGGGATAGACTTTTTCACGACAGAACTTGCCGATGTCTTTCTGTAATTTAGTGATTTTCTGCTGGGTCAAGAATTCTTTTGACTCATTCAAATCGGCATTGATTTCCGCTAACCGGCTCTTAAACGCTGTGATGGATACTGTGGTTTTAAGTGTGTTCTCCATAAAGGAGATCTGCACAGCCATGGATTCTTCTAGTCGCCTGGAGGTATTGATGATAAGTACCAACCAATCGCGGGTGCACTTCCAGGCTATTTGTGCCCAATCCTTCCTAAAGACCAAGTCTTGTAGGAAGATCCATGGCATATTGGATACAATTAGTCCATTGGGGGCTATATTGGCTCTCAGGTACTCAGTCATGATTGTCCCATGAAGTACTGTTTTAATCAAGTCTCGCTTCAGTGAGGACAGTTTATCCCATTCTGCTTTTTAAAACTACAGATCGTAACAGTTTATTACTATATGACAGTTTCCATCCTAAAGCGCTCCGGGATAACTTACCTTTTGGTCAGTTTTTGCGGTTACGCCGCAACTGTTGCAGCATCCGGTCCTTCGACTCACAAGCCACAGAACTGAAACATAAATTAGGTGACCGCCACTATCCCACCAATGTGGTTAATATCGCCTACAAACGAGCCAAATATAGTGACAGAGAGTCACTACTCCATACGGCCCCTAGGTGTCCAGTGAATAAATTAACTTGTGTCACTACCTTCACACCACTGTCCAACACCATTAAGAAAATCGTCAATAAGAGATGGAATATCCTGTGCAGTGGCGGCGAGAACATCCCAAAGCCACTGTTTGCGTTCAAAAGGACGACTAATCTGAAAGATATACTGATCCATACGCGACCTAAACCACAGGCATTATCCAAAAGACAAGGGACATTGTGGGACTTACCTCCAGTAACTGGACATTACCCGTGTGGTAACTGCAACGTCTGTGCACTAACGAAACGATTAGACACTCTTGATCTAGCACCGATAGGCAACTGGCGACTGCTCAAACATACTAACTGTAACACTACGTTTTGTGTCTATTTGATCACTTGTCCTTGTGGCCTACAATATGTAGGGATGACCACCAGAGCAGTCAGAATTAGTATCAATGAACACCACAGCAATATTCGCTGTGGACGAACTTCGACGAAACTTAGTATTCATTTCATCGAGGTACAACACAGCCCGGATGACATGTGGTGGGTTGTATTACAAACATGTGCCAAAAAAAGCACTGAATCCCTTTTTGAACTGGAACAGCGCTGGGTGTTTAAATTGGGGACGCATCGGAAGGGATTAAATGACGACATCCCATGGACGAGCTTCCCTCGCTGATCTTCTGACTTTATTTATCAATGGGGGCATACGACATTTATGAGAGACTCCATGACTATGTGACATTAAGATCAAATATGAGCTTCGTTAATTCCTTTGACAAGATTAGGACCAGTCAGTACCTGTAGTCTTAGGATGTGTTATCTCCGCCCACTAGAGAGGTACCTAGTTTGTTATATACCCTTGACTATTATATCGATTGACTATCATTTCTAGAAAAAACATACATTGTGTTAATGTTTGATGCCAAGATGAGCAATATTGTACACCCGTAGTCCTAGACTCCATTAGTTTTTATATCCCTCCTTAATAGAATTGCATTATGTAGACTATGTGCCTCGAACTACCATCAATACACTAACGTCTGGGCTACCCCACCTTTTAATAATGGCCGCCATCTTCGGCTTCTCAACCCAGCATTAATCTAAGTCCATCTTCGATTTCTACGACCGGCCGCGCTGCCGGGGACGCGTTTTCGTCTCCTAGCAACGCGCGCACCGGCTTTCAATTTTCTCATCTAGCGCGTGTTCTTATGCGGCCCCGGTCGCGTCTCCCAGTCATCTACGGGAGCGCGACTAGGGTAGGTGTATCCACCCGCAACCAGGCATCCACAAGTAAGTGCAGTATAGCCGACGCTACGTGTGTTTCTAAAACTCTGCTCGAGTGTCAGAATAAGAACGCTTTACAGCTTGTCTGATATATCCTCCCGGGCTCTCTATAATTATAGTATGCTGGCTCCCCATACTTGTGATGTATAACGTGACAACTTATGTCTAACTGAGTGGTGCTTTGATTATCTTGAATCATGTTCTGGTCTACTTTTGAATACCTAAACAACTATAATTATTTTCACTCGCTGATATGGCTCTTCATTTGGGAATAGTGAATGATTACGAAGACGGTATATCATAAGTTACTATTCTTATGATAATGCTAGTTTCAGCACATTTCAGTCCTAAATGTTTACCGGATACTCATTGGAATATCTATATGGGATATAATGTTGTGACTTGCTGATTACTGTTACAAGGGAATGTACATTGTCCATATTGCAAACAATGTGATTCATCCCCATGTTTTATTGTTTCCTATGCAACGATTAGTTTGGTATGCGCATCTGGCTGTAGGCCCGCGTGATCCCAGGAAGCCCTTACTCTAAATGGGAGGGTAAGCATATATACATTGTCTCACTTCTTCCTTTTTTCCTTTTCTTTTGGCATGGATATGTTATCACCACACTATCACCGTTTGCCACACAGTTTATCACTCTGTTTTTATTAACTCTTCAATTAATGTATTGATATTTTCCAGGGCGACGAATAGGAACAGAATTTATGGCCACAATGGACTATTGTAAGTGACTGACATTATCTAATGTTTTGACTGTCAGTTCTGATTTATAATTAGCCAATTTAGCTTACAGTTGGAGGAGTTTCGTTTACACTAGGTCCTGAGGAAGCGTCATTGGATCCATATGGACCGCTGAGACGCGAAACATGTCGACCCAATACAGAGGTGGGGTCCTGTAGTTTCCTGACCCCCCACTATGAGATATATAGTTAGAGAGTGGTTGAGCATTATCTCTGTTTCACTCTTTTGTTGAGTATTTTAATCTTGGCCTCTACCCGACATTAATAGAATAAAGTCAAAACGAGACAGGGTTCAGAGCCAATTTTAGATTCTTTCTTTTTCTAACCCTCCTCGGTGTCTTCCCCCTTTATCTACCTGAGGGCGAGAGCGGCATCATCGAGAAGATCTCCGGCAAAGAGCCCCCCATTGGGTGGTGCCCGTCAGACATTGCAGCGCCAGTCCTCATGAGACACCCACAGGAGCTGGGCACACAATCTCCTGCGTAGAGTTTGAGAGGGCTTTACTTCCTGTTTGGTCTTGTAAATCGTACGCAAGATCATACATTTGGAATTAAGTTAATAACAGTATTTTTTGTAATTCTGAACAATGCAAGACAAAACAGATGTTGAGTAACTTAGAAAAATTGATCACGTATCATTCCATTGAAGACATAAAGCAAGTATTTTTACGGTCTTGTGAGGTGCTCACAAGACACTCGCGGGCAGTCTGGAAGAGGAAACACATTCCAAGGAAGGATTGTGATTGGTTCACATGGATGTCTTTATTTAGAAAAAGAGGATTCCATCCTTTTTCATTTTCTTCCTACAAAAAGATAAAATTACCAGAAAATTAGAACTAACATAGTGGTCAATAACTAATAACAGTAATTCATCACTATATTCTCTACATGTTTGGACATCCTTTACCCACACTCATATATTCATATCTAGGGTACCACTAACTTATTATTCCTTTCTCTTGAAAAACTCCACACCCTCAACCAGTGCATTGGCTTTTCACAACTAAATTATAACATGTCATCAAACATGGTTAATTAACAGTTCATAAAGTAACACTTTGCTTGTCACACCTTTCCTAACAGTGAGCACTGTGTTCTACCTTTGAAATAGCAATATCTCCACTCAAGTAAGTCATAGGGCTAAAACGTGTACAGTAAGGCTCATGAAACACTAGGACTTTTATTAACAGATTCCAGATTCTTATACAGTATATTATTGAATACCTGAACTTGGAGCTGTTTTGGAAATGCAGTTGAAAACACCAGTCTCTTTCAGTTCCAAACTAAGGGGGTCATTACAACCCTGGCGGACGGTGTTAAAGCGGCGGTAAAACTGCCAACAGGCTGGCGGTAAAAAAATGGGAATTATGACCGTGGCGGAAAATGGCAACAAAGACAGCCACTTTAACACTCCGACCGCCACGGCAGTGCAGACAAACAGCGCGGCGGTCACCGCCAACAGACAGGTGGGAGACAAAGTGCCGCCCACAGTATCACAACCTACCAATCCGCCACCTTTTCCGGGGCGGATTCACCGCAGAGAAAAACACGGTGGAAACAGCCATTTCAAAGGGAAAACGCTCACCTCTACACACTCCACGAGGAAGGAGGGCACCATGGAGCCTAAACTCCATATTCTTCCTACACTAGTCTTCCTGCTCCTATACGACGATCATCAATGCCGGCGGCGAAGACAACGGTGAGTACTGCACCTACGACATAGGGGAGGGGGAGGCAAAAGACAGGGACACACACACGCAACACCCCCACCCCCACCCCAACCCTCACCCACTACAACACACACACCAATGCATATCCAAACATCACAGTAACAACCCCCAAACTCCCCGGAAGAATGCAAAGACCAAAGGAAATGAGTGGAACCATTGTAATATATCAAAATACTGTAACCAAATATCTACATATATATATATATATATACATATATATATATATATATATATATATATATATATATATATATATACACCTAAAACAAAATATACACCACGATTAGTAGTGCAGGTAACGCACAAGTCATTGTCCGTGGACCACTGGGCCCAAAATGCATGGGCGAGGCCCACTCACGATACCTGATCAAAACGGAGAGAACACTGCTGGGGCATCAGATAGAAATACAACAGGCACCTCAGGGGGAAGGGAAGGAGGGGCACCTCAGCCGGATGAGTGCACCACGCCAGATCCACGAGGGGGATCCATGCCCATTGATGTATCCTGGGGAGTGTAAAGCCACAGTCTCTCAAGTCTCTACAGTGGGTGGGTTGCCCACTGTACCATCCTGGG
Source organism: Pleurodeles waltl (assembly GCF_031143425.1). Classification (NCBI taxonomy): domain Eukaryota; kingdom Metazoa; phylum Chordata; class Amphibia; order Caudata; family Salamandridae; genus Pleurodeles; species Pleurodeles waltl. The sequence continues at coordinate 380,416,820 of NC_090442.1, forward strand.
GAGTGCAAAGCCACAGTCTCTCAAGTCTCTACAGTGGGTGGGTTGCCCACTGTACCATCCTGGGGAGTGCAAAGCCACAGTCTCTCAAGTCTCTACAGTGGGTGGCTTGCCCACTGTACCATCCTGGGGAGTGCAAAGCCACAGTCTCTCAAGTGGGTGGTTTGCCCACTGCTTTATCATGGGGAGTGCAAAGCCACAGTCTCTCAAGTGGATAAGAGTCTCTACTGGTTCTGGAGGGGGCCTGGTGCCCAGAGTGCTTCATCCTGCCAAGGACTGAGGTAGTGGATGTGATTCTCCACTGGTTCTGGAGGGGGCCTGGTGCCCAGAGTGCTTCATCCTGCCAAGGACTGAGGTAGTGGATTTGATTCTCCACTGGTTCTGGAGGGGGCCTGGTGCCCAGAGTGCTTCATCCTGCCAAGGACTGAGGTAGTGGATGTATCTCTCCACTGGTTCTGGAGGGGGACTGGTGCCCAGAGTGCTTCATCCTGTGCAGGACAGACAGAGTGGATGCATGTCTTCACTGGTTCTGGAGGGGCCTGGTGGCCAGAGTGCTTCATCCTGTGCAGGACAGACGGAGTGGAGGCATGTCTCCACTGGTTCTGGAGGGGGCCTGGTGGCCAGAGTGCTTCATCCTGTGCAGGACAGACGGAGTGGATGCATGTCTCCACTGGTTCTGGAGGGAGACTGGTGCCCAGAGTGCTTCATCCTGTGCAGGACAGACGGAGTGGATGCATGTCTCCACTGGTTCTGGAGGGGGCTGGTGCCCAGAGTGCTTCATCCTGTGAAGGACAAACGGAGTGGATGCATGTCTCCACTGGTTCTGGAGGGGGACTGGTGCCCAGAGTGCTTCATCCTGTGCAGGACAGACGGAGTGGATGTATGTCTCCACTGGTTCTGGGAGGTGACTGGTGCCCAGAGTGCATCACTCACCCTGTGAGGGTCCCAGTTGCGTCACTGCCCCTGCCACTCATGGGCTAGCGGTGCTTGAGATGGCGGTCCTTGCCCTGTTCGGCGGTGCTTGCCCTGTTCAGCGGTGCTTGCCCTGTTCAGCGGTGCTTGACTTGGCGGTCTTTGCCCTGTTCAGCGGTGCTTGAGTTTGCAGTTTCTGACCTGTTCAGCGGTGCTTGCCCTGTTCAGCGGTGCTTGACTTGGCGGTGCTTACCCTGTTCAACGGAGCTTGCCATGGCGGTCTTTGCCCTGTTCAGCGGTGCTTGAGTTTGCAGTTTCTGACCTGTTCAGCTGTGCTTGCCCTGTTCAGCGGAGCTTGCCATGGCGGGCTTTGCCCTGTTCAGCGATGCTTGAGTTTGCAGTTTCTGACCTGTTCAGCGGTGCTTGCCCTGTTCAGCGGAGCTTGCCATGGCGGTCTTTGCCCTGTTCAGCGGTGCTTGAGTTTGCAGTTTCTGACCTGTTCAGCGGTGCTTGCCCTGTTCAGCGGTGCTTGACTTGGCGGTGCTTACCCTGATCAGCGGAGCTTGCCATGGCGGTCTTTGCCCTGTTCAGCGGTGCTTGAGTTTGCAGTTTCTGACCTGTTCAGCGGTGCTTTCCCTGTTCAGCGGTGCTTGACTTGGCGGTCTTTGCCCTGTTCAGCGGTGCTTGCCATGACGGTCCTTCATTGCCCAGCTGGGCTGGGGCTGGCGGTCCTTCATTGGGCAGCTGGGCTGTGGCTGGCGGGGCCCTCCTGGGCAGCTGGGCTGTGGCTGGCGGTGGCCTCCTGGGCACTGACTCTGGCGATGGCCTCCTGGCCAGTGACGATCGGGCTGCCCTCCTGGGCACTGACTCAGGCGGTGGCCTCCTGGCCAGTGACGATCGGGCTGCCCTCCTGGGCACTGACTCTGGCGGTGGCCTCCTGGGCAGCGGGGATGATGGCGGTCTTCTCCGCCGTGCTGCTCCTCCCAGACTTTGGCAATTTCTTCTGCCCCTTCCCCACCTTGGGAGGAGTCACAGCTGAGTCGACACTCCCCCCGGGACCCTTGTGAGCGGCTTTGCTGGCTGGAGTCTTCCCCCTCTCCCGCCGGGCACTGTCCAACTTCTGTTGCTTCACAGGGTGGGGACTGGCTGTGCTGTGACTCCGTGTCACACTGGCTGCCCTGGTGCCTGGTGCACTCCACATACCTGTAACAACAGGCACCACTGGTCCCGGAGATTTTTTGGCTGAGGTGCTAGTACGGGACCTATGAATTGGAGGGGGGGTGGGAAAGAGGTCAAGCTTGGTCAGGAAAAGTTTCTTAGGAACACTGGGACGGGTAGCTGGAGGGGGTTTGGGAGTGGAGGAAGAGGAGGTGGTTGTAGGAGGTGTAACTTTTGTGGCTTTGGGTGCAGGTGCATGCGCTGGAGGCTGTCGTGAGGTGGATGTATGTTGGGTGGGTGTGTGCCTGTGTTTGAGTACTTTGGGAGGGGGCGTCACAGACACACTGAGAGAGGACACAGGGGACGTGTAAATGGTAGTGGGTGTGGTGACTGCATGTGAGCGGGGTGTGGTGGTGGGTGTGCTGGTGCGGGACCTAGTGGCTGTAGTGGTAGTGCACGCAGATGAGAGTGTAGATGAGACTGGGCGGGAGGAGGGAGACGAGGAGGAGGGAGACACAGTGGAGGCAGTGGATGTTGGTGTGTCTGTATGTGTGTGATGCTTGCATGAGTGCCTGTGGGATGTGTGGTGCTTATGTTTGCCTGAGCTTCCCTTGTGTGGTGAGGTGTGTGCATGCTGGTCTGATGGTGTGCTTGGGATAGGCTGGGGTACAGGGGATTGGGTCTGGGTGGAGGAAGTTGGAGGGGGGAGGCTAGACACAGGGACAATGGCTGACATCAGTGCTGAGGCCAGAGTTTGCAGGGTTCGATGAAGGGCAGCCTGACCAGAATGAATGCCCTCCAGGAATGCATTTGTGTGTTGCAATTCCCTTTCTACACCCTGGATGGCATTCAAAATGGTAGACTGCCCAACAATGAGGGACCTGAGGAGGTCAATGGCCTCCTCACTGAGGGCAGCAGAGGTGACAGGGGCAGGGGCTGAGGTGCCTGGGGCGCAGGTGATGCCCAGCCTCCTGGGTGAGCGGGCACGGGGCGAAGGCTGAGGGGCTGCTGGGAGGGCGGTGCTGGTGGGGGGGTGGCGGCTGTACCTGTAGAAGTGGGGGGCACAGATTTTGCTAACACCACAAGGGAGCTCCCATCGGAGGACGAGTCCGTGTCGCTGGTTGCAGATCCTGTGACCTCCGTGAAGCTCCCCTCGCCCTCCGTCCCACTGGTGTATTCAGAGTCCGTGGTGTGGCCCTCCATGGCCATGTGGGATGCAGCTCCCTCGTGCTCCGGTGCCACTGTACCTCCGCCTGATGATGCTGATGCACACAAGAACAGGGAGACCACAAAAAGGGGGGGGGACGACAGAAGAAAGACAGGTTGAGTGCATGGCTTACCGCTTCTTTTGGCGGACAATACAGACACAGCAGCCCCCTGCACTACGCTGCGCTGTTGGCTCTACAGATGCAGTTCCTGGGATATGGCCTACATGGCTATGGTCGACATCTGTACACATAGATGACACAGGGGCATGTATACCTGTACTTGGCACTCTACAGAGGTGGGGTGGAGTGCCACATGGCCTGCATTACGGAGTGGCCTAGCCTACGGAACTCACCCTGGTCTAGGGAAACCCACAGCCCTTCTCCACGACCCAGACACCTTCACTGCGCGCAAAGTCCACAGAATGATGTTGTACTCACCCCCTTGTGTCTGCTGTGATGCCCTCAGGCGCCCATCCAACTCAGGGTAGGCCACCGCCAGGACCCAGAACATCAGGGGGGTCATGGTGCGACGGGCACCCCCTCCCACGTTGGGAGGCCATCCCCAGCTGAGCCTCTGGCGTCTTCTTGCTCCAGCGGCAAATGTCCTCCCATCTTCTACGGCAGTGGGTGCTCCGTCTGTGGTGGACCCCCAGGGTCCGGACATCCTTGGCGATGGCATGCCAAATATCCTTCTTCTGGTGGGCGCTGACCTAAATGAAATGTACAGGGGAAGAAGAGAAGTCATTACCAACTGCACCGTCGAAGTGAGTGGCCCACATCCCTACCCTTGCCATGTGGCACATGCATTCACAGTCCTTCATGCACGCAGAACTGTGCCCCCTTCATTCTTACAACCAGCCCTCTCCACTCAGGCATAGCCCATACAACGTGCTCCCTGTGTACTTACCTGTTGGTCTGGAGGACCGTAGAGTAGCGTGTACTGGGGAAGGACCCCGTCCACGAGCTTCTCCATCTCCTCTGCAGTGAAGGCAGGGGCCCTTTCCCCAGAAGCACGAGCCATTGTCTCTTCCAGACCGAGGTCACAGCAGCACTTGCAGTGTAGGTCCTCTCCTGTCGAAGATCAGGTATCAAGTGATTGAACAGATAGAAAATGGCGGTGACGTCCGCGGTGGTGCGTACCATCACCGCCGGCGCACTTCATCATTGGCTCCTGGGACCCATAGGGTCCAATGTTAACCAATGCAGCATTGCGCCGCGGTCTTCGACCGCCCACCGCGACGGTGTACATCGCCAGCTTAGTTACCTCACATCCCATTGTTTCAGTTTAGAGGTCAGACAGCCGCCATTTCAGGGGCCCATATGGCTTCATTTTTAAGTGCGTCACACATACCTAGGCCTAGACTCAACACACATACAGGCAACTTTTTGGATTATGATTCGTGTTCTGTGTAGACTGTGGGTACATTCCTCTGAGTTGTTTGACTCTGTGGTCGCTGTTGTCCTTCCTAGGCACCGTCCGCTGGGACATGTGAGGAGATGGCGGAATCCTCCGGTGTACCGACCGCTGGTGGACCTGTTGACAATGGAGGAGCGACATTTGATCATCACCTACAGGTTTGACCGTGCCACAATCCAGGAACTGTGTACCCAGTTGGAGCCTGACCTGATGTCAGCAATCCGCCATCCCACAAGAATCCCCCCTCAAGTGCAGGTGCTATCAGTGCTCCATTTCCTTGCAAGTGGGTCATTTCAAACAACTGTGGCCATGGCATCAGGGATGTCCCAGCCTATGTTTTCAAATGTGTTGTCCAGAGTGTTGTCTGCCCTGCTGAAACACATGCGGAGCTACATCATTTTCCCTCAGGTGGAGGATTTGCCTACAGTGAAAGGTGACTTCTATGCCCTTGGACATATCCCCAACATCATAGGTGCCATTGATGGGACCCATGTAGCTCTGGTCCCCCCCACAGGAGTGAACAGGTGTACAGGAACTGGAAGAGTTATCATTCGATGAATGTACAGATGGTATGTTTGGAAGACCAGTACATCTCCCAGGTAAATGCTATGTTCCCTGGCTCAGTGCATGACGCCTACATCCTGCGGAATAGCAGCATCCCTTATGTGATGGGTCAACTCCAGAGGCACGGGGTGTGGCTATTAGGGGACTCCTGTTACCCCAACCTGTCATGGCTACTGACCCCAGTGAGGAATCCCAGGACCAGGGCAGAGGAACGCTACAATAAGGCCCATGGGCGGACTAGGAGGGTGATCGAACGCACCTTCGGCCTCCTGAAGGCCAGGTTCAGGTGCCTCCATATGACAGGTGGTTCCCTATTCTACTCACCAAGGAAAGTGTGCCAGATCATCGTGGCCTGCTTTATGCTTCACAATTTGGCTTTGCAACGACAGGTGCCTGTTCTGCAGGAGGATGGTCCAGATGACGGTGTTGTGGCAGCTGTGGAGCCTGTGGACAGTGATGAGGAGGAAGCAGAGGAAGAAGACATTGACAACAGGGACTCAGTTATCCAGCAATATTTCCAGTGACACACAGGTGAGAATACATTCCTGCCTACTACAAGTACTTTCACACTTCTACCTCTATCCTGTCTGTCGATTTCAACCAGTATATGGTAACTGAGTTGTACATTTCCATTACTGTTTCACAGGTGTAGTTTCCAACGTGTGTCATCTGCTTATATTCCTCATGGACTTGAGATGTGTGACATAGGTATGTTGACATTATATTTGAGAACGCATTTTGTCACTGTCATTGCTAATACACATTTTCAAAATCACAGACTGACTCCAGATTGTTTTGTGCTTCAAGGGTGTTTATTGCAGTGATAAATATTGGAGGGGGGTTGTAAAATGGTGAGGGGTGATGGTGGAGGAATGTCCATGGCAGAGTCCAGTCTATTAGTCTCACAGGTGCATTGCCCATATGGACATAGGAAGTGGAGCTGGGGCAGTTCCAATATGGACAGAGATATAAAGTGGGACAGTAGGATGACAATCAGGGTGGTCTTATTTCTTGGCGGGGGTCTTGGCATCGTGCTCTGTCTTGTTCCTGGTTCCCAGGGACCGCTTGCGGGGTGGTTCTCCGTCTGCAGGGTGGGTGCTGGTGTGGTGGTCCTGTGGTGGTGCCTCCTGTCCACTAGCGCCGGCAGAGGTGGTGGGCAGTTCATCGTCCATGCTAGTGTCAGGGCCTCTTGGAGTGCCAAAGTGTCCCTCCTGGTGTTCAGTATCTCCTTCAGCACCCCTACGATGGTGCCCAGGGCGGAGCTGATGGTTCTGAGTTCCTCCCTGAAGCCCAAAAACTGTTCCTCCTGCAGGCGCTGGGTCTCCTGAAACTTGGCCAGTACCGTTGCCATCGTCTCCTGGGAGTGGTGGTATGCTCCCATGATGGAGGAGAGGGCCTCGTGGAGAGTGGGTTCCCTAGGCCTGTCCGCCCCCTGTCGCACAGCAACCCTCCCAGTTCCCCTGTGTTCCTGTGCCTCCGTCCCCTGGACCGTGTGCCCACTACCACTGCCCCCAGGTCCCTGTTGTTGGGGTGGTGGGTTATCCTGTGTTCCCTGTAGTGGTGGACACACAGCTGATTGACGTGTCCTGGGGACGGAGGTATAGGCCCACTGGGTGGGTGCTGTGCTGGTGTTACCAGAGGGAGGAGGGTCCGTGGTGGGCTGTGCCTGTGTGAGGGGAACCGACTGTCCCGAGGCCCACGATGGTCCGGGCTGGTCATCTAGATCCAGGTGGACAGAGCTGCTGTCATCACTGTGGGCCTCTTCTGTGGGTGGGGTGGAGATGTCTGGACCCTCCTGTCTGGTGACGTTGGGTAGTGGTCCTGCAGGGGTGGAAAGGCATGATTATTGCATCTGTGTGTTTCATGGTGTGCAATGGGTGGGTGACCGTGTACCCCAGTGCTAGCATTCCTGTGTGTGGGCTTGTGTGATGATGGTTGTTATGGGTATGTGCAGTGTGCATGCTTTAGTGATGGGTGTCCATGCTTTGTTTTTGCATGCAGGGCTTGGTGTTGGGATGGGTGGTTTGTGATATTGGTACATTTGTGAGGAGTTGGAGTGATAGGGGTGGGGGTATGTGATTGCATGCAGGTAGGGTGGGGGATATGATAGTTAAGATTTGACTTACCAGAGTCCATTCCTCCACCAACTCCTGCGAGGCCCTCAGGATGCAGAGTAGTCAAGACCTGCTCCTCCCATGTTGTTAGTTGTGGGGGAGGAGGTGGGGATCTGCCGCCAGTCCGCTGTACCGCGATGTTGTGTCTGGAGACCACGAACGCACCTTTCCTCGTAGGTCGTTCCACCTCTTCCTGATGTCGTCCCGATTTCTTGGGTGCTGTCCCACTGCGTTGACCCTGTCCACTATTCTTCGCCATAGCTCCATCTGCCTAGCTATGGAGGTGTGCTGCACCTGTGAGCCAAAGAGCTGTGGCTCTACCTGTACGATTTCCTCCACCATGACCCTGAGCTCCTCCTCCGAGAACCTGGGGTGTCTTTGCCGTGCCATGGGGTGGTGTAGGTGATGTGTGGGGTGGTGTATGTGGTGATAAGTGTGGTGATATGTAGTTGTGTGTGATGTTTTGTGCGTGGAAGTTGTGTGGGTGATGGTGTTGAGTGTCTGTGGCTGCTAGTTTGTGGATGGTGGTGTCTCTCTGTGCTTCATTCTCAATTGTTGTCGTAGAGGTTTGTGGGTGATGTGGGTGTGTGTTTTATATAGTATTGAGTATGTGGGAGTGGTGTGTGTATGTGTCTCAGGTGTGTGTCTTTCAAATTGTCCAATGTGGTGGTGTTTTGGAGATGTGTGTGTATTTTGAGCGCGGCGGTGTGTACCGCCAATGGAATACCGCGGTTGAAAGACCGCTGCGTGGATTCGTGGGTAGTGATAGCATGGGCGTATTTCTTTTGGCGTGACGGTGTCGGTTTTGTTTTCGCCAGTTTATCACTGATCTTTGGTGTGGCGGACTTGTGTGGGTGTCTGAATTTTGTCGGATTTCGGGATGTGGGTCATAATAGCTGTGGCAGATTTCCGCGGCCACGGCGGTGTGTTGGCGGTCTTCTGCACAGCGGTAAGCGGCTTTTACCGCCAATGTTGTAATGAGGGCCTAAATCACATCTGCTGAGCACTATTCAATGAGACTTCCTTCTCCTCCAAAGCACCAAGGAAAATTGAGCTATCTCTGGGTCTGCAGCCATTAAGCAGCATATGGAAAGGGCTAGCCTCTCCAATTACAATAATTGGTGTGTATTCTAGGGTGCGAGAAGGGACTGTCCTATCCTTTCAAACCTCTTTCCCGGATAACAGATATGCATACTATGATGTAGAAGTATTGGCCTCTCTGCTGAGACCCCTTTCTTGGATGACAGGAGTGCATAGTAGGGTTTGAGGAAGGACTGTCCTCTATGCTCAGTCCTCTTTCTCACTTGCAAAGTATGGTGTATGGGGAGTGACTGTCCTTTTCTTCAGACCTTACTTTCAGATGACAGGTGTGCATAGTAGGGTATGTGGATGGATTGGCCTCTCCTTTAAGACCTCCCTCTCTCAGATGATGGATTTGCGTAGTAGGGTGTGTGGATGAATAACCCCTTTTTTAAGACATCTCTCTCAGATGACCAGTGTGCATAGTAGGGTGTGCAGAGGCAGTTGCCGCTCCTTTCATACCTCTCTCAGGTGATGGGTTTGCATAGTAGGGTGCATGGGAGTGCCTGTTGTTACTTTTTAGACCTCACTTTCAGATGACGGGTGTGCATAGCAGGGTGTGTGGATGGACTAATCTTTCATTTCAGACCTATCTCTCAGATGACAGGTGTGCAGAGTAGTGAGTTGGGAGGGAGTGGCCTATCATTTCAGACCTCTCTCTCAAATGAAGGGTGTGTGTAGTACTGAGTGAGGATGGACTGGCCTCTCCTTTTAGACCTCACTCTCACACAACAGGTATGCATAAAAGGGTGTGTGGATGGACTGGCCTCTTCTTTCAGACCTCTCACTCAGATAACGGGTCTGCAAAGAAGTGAGTGGGGAGGGACTGGCCTCTTCTCTCAGACTTCTCCCACATATGACATGTGTGTGTAGTAGGGTGTGTGGATGGACTGGCCTCTCATTCAAGATGTCTCTCTCAGATGATGGGTGTGTGATAGGGTGTGTAGAGAGAGTGGCCTCTCCTTTCAGACTCTCTCTCTCAAACAATGGATGTCCATATTAAGGTGTATGGATGGACTGGTCTCTCCTTTAAGACCTCTCTTGGATGATAGGTGTGCGTAGTAGGGTGTGAAGAGGGAGTGACCTCTCTTTTTAAACCTCTCTCTCAGATAATGGGTTTACATAGTAGGGTGTATGGGAGTGACTGTCATCTCCTTTCAGACACCACTTTCCGGTGATGGGTGTGTATAGTAGGGGGTGGGGACTTGACGGACCTCTCCTTTCAGGCCTCTCTTTCAGATGATGAGTGTGTGCAGTAGGATGTGTGAATGGACTGGCCTTTCATTCAAGACCTCTCTCTCAAATGATGGGTGTGTATAGGAGAGTGTATGGGGAGTGAAAAGCCTCTCATTTGAGACCCCTATTTCAGATGACAGGTGTGTGTAGTAGGGTGTGGTGATAGACTGACGTCTCCCGTTAGACCTCTCTCTCAAATGACTGGATTGCATAGTAGTGAGTAGAGAGGCACTGGTCTCTCCTTTCAGACATCTCTCGCAAATAACGGGTGTGCACTCTCAGATGGTCAGTGCACATAGTAGGGTGTGCGAGGGAGTGGCCTCTCATTTCAGACCTCTCTCTGAGATGACGAGTGTGCTTAATAGTGGGTGGTGAGTGACTGGCCTCTCCTTCGAGACGCCTCTCTGAGATGACAGGTGTGCATAGTAGGGTGTGGAAAGAGCCTTAACTCTACTTACAACTCTTTCTAACCAAATGGGTGTAAATAGGAAATGCTGATAAACACCATCTCCAGTAAGACTCCTTCCTACAGTAACAAGTGTGTATTTAAGATCACCTACTCCGTCTTTTTTTCACGATCTCCCAAGATCATAGCATGTTTTTTGAAGCATCAATTAACCTTCTTCTCATTAAAGTACCTATCTCTTACACACTTCCTCTCAAAAACAAAGACCACAACATACATTCTTATTAGTAGAGTGTATTGAGAACTCTTCTATACTTTTTGCTATTCACCATCCTATGAGTCCCACAAGATCATAAAAATTAGTTAAAAACAATATACATTTATTTTTTATCAGAGTAGTTATTCCTTACACACTTCCTCTCCAAATATAATGAGTCAGCATGACTTTCTGCTGCCCACTTATATAGCTTTTTTACTTCATTTTCACAACACCTCAAATTTTTCACAGTAAATAGTAATGGTGGCTATTTCATTTTTAAAATTTCAAGAGTGAGTCAATCAGAGCTCTAGCTCTCATTGGACTCGCAGGAGCCTCTCTCTCCTGTAAGTGTGTGAGTCCTCACAGGAAAAACAGGTGAATCAAAAGGCTCTATTTTTAAATTTGTGAGACTCTTGTGAGTCCATATGCCAAAATATTCAATTAATTTACACCCTTAGTTTCTCAAAAACTACTGAACTGATTTATAGCAATTCACAAAAAACACAATTTGCTGACCGAGATCTAGATTCTGCCAAATTTGGTGCAATTCTGTTCAGCAGTTTTTGCTGTAGCCCACCTTAAAGAAGTCTATGAAAAATGTATGGGGATTTAGCATTTTAGGACCCCCCTTTTTCCCAGCCCCCACTTGACGGATCACCCCAAAACTTGCCAAGCACAAACTAGTCAAAAAGTAGGTTCTTCTTGGAAAGTTTTGTGGAGATTTGTCAAATAGTCCCAAAGTTATTAGCAACAGAATAAAAACTTTTCATAAGGAAAAGCAGACCTAACTATATATAAGTTTCAAGGGGTAGCAGTCACAACGCTGCAGTTATAGTTAGGATTAGAATTTTATAGGAAGGGCATTTATTTTTTGCTGATAACTTTTTCTGCTGTTTGGTGAATATTTCTGAACACTTCTACAAAAACGTTTATTCACCACAATTCCTTCCTGGAACGTTTCAGCATGACATGTAAATTAGGGGTCAAGAAAAAAGGAGATCTCAAAATGTCTTTTCCCCATGCAGTTTCCCATAGAAATTTTAGACAACAATACAGAAAATATGGCTGAACGGAATTGCACCAAATGTGGCAGGAAGGAAAATCTATACTCAGAAATAGAGCTTTTTGTGATTTAGTATAAATTTGTTTAGTGGTTTTTGAGAAATTCAGGTAAAATGCAGTGATAACTGGACGGTTGGCCCTGCTTGAGTAGTGCGGTACTCCTATGATACTGCAATGCAATTTTTTTTTAAAAAGGAGCTTTGTGATTGGCCAAGAGGGCTTTTTCCTCTTCAGGCATCTTGGTACCATAGTAGCAGAGTGGTCCAGAGGTCCAGAGGGATCTGATTGGCTGGCCACAACCCAAACAGGGATGTTGTGTCCACCATTATAGGACATCAGTTTTGGTCCCTGTGTCAAGGGGCAGGAGTTGGGGCCTCTGCCCCCTTTAACAGTTATTGGTTGGTCCTAGAGGGATCCCTGGGTAAAACAAAAATAAAACGTTTCTGCCAGCTGGCTCCATGGTACTCCCATGGTAGCCAGCACAAGGAGCCATCACAAACCCCTGTGATCCCAGGGGATTCCTGCAAGAAACGACAGGGGTCTATACTGGCTCTTGCTGGAGTATCATGGTACCAAAAAAATGCAAGAAGTGAGAGAGAGTCCACTCCCTCCAGACACCCAAACCCTATTATGTGGGCAAGCCCTACATAGCATATATTTTGCCTTTTACAGAAGTCTTATGGATAGCTCACTCCCTCCTGAAACACAAGTCGCATTATGTGACCAAATTCTTCCTATACGTATCCTTTGCCTCTTATAGAAGCCTTCATAGAGAGCTCACTACCTCCAAATACTTAAGCCCCTTTTAAGTGGCCAAGCCCTCATCACTCACACCCTTCACCCTGTAATGAAGCCTCATACTTACAGCCCATACCCTCCAGATACCGACACCCCATTAGGTGGTCTAGACCCTACTAGACTTAGAAGTCTTAATGGAATGCCCAGCTCCTCCGGAACTCAAGCTCCCTTAAGTGGGCAAGTCCCTTCTAAACACACCCATCACATCATGCAGAAGTCTTCAAGGAGCACCCACTCATTCCATGCACCCAAGCCCCTTTCCAAGGCTAAGCCACTACTAAGCATACCTTATACCTTGTACAGAAGTTTTCACTTTACAGAGAGCCCAATGTTTCCAGACACCCAATGCATAGCACCTCTTGGGGAGAAGAAAAGACCAGTTGCGGTAGTCTCTATTCGCCAGGGACCATGCAGGGTTGGTTCTCCTTCTGTCAGCATTGTGGGCAGCGTTGAGTTGCTCGATGTCCTGCAAGCAACACAGCACACACCAGCAGTGTGCTGTCAGGGCGGTAGTGTTGTGTGGAAGGGCAATGCCGCACACTATGATCACATGGCAAGGGCAGACACAGTGGCCCAATCTGTGCACCATGAAGGAATATGCGCCTGGTGCAGCCAAAGCAAAGTTGCACATGATGATCACACACCAAGGACAGTACATCAGCCTGGGCAGTGCAACATAAAGGCATATGCTCCTGACTAAACCAAAACAGCTGTGCATGTGCAAAAGGCAAGCACACTAGCCTGACTGTTGCAAAATAAGTCTTTTATGGCCGTGAGACTTCTGGGAACAGGAGGCAAGTCAATAAGCCAGGGGAGAATCTTGGTTGCAGGATGTAGAGATAGGCTTAGTCCTTCGCACTGCAGGCAAGAAGCATCAGGCAGCAGTCCAACATAGCAAGGCAAGTAGCAAAGTGGTAGTCCCTCCTACAGCACACAGCCAGCAGTAGGCCAACACAAGAATGCAGTTGCGGATTAGCAGTCCCTCCTGGCATCACAGCTGTCCTTTCTGGCAGAATGTCCTTGGTTCCACTAGAGTTCTGATTTGGTGGGGCATGGAATCCAATACTTAACTCAAATGTCCCTTGGAAATAGGGGACACTTCAAAGAGACCTTTGAAGATCACAAGGTGCCCACCCTTTGTTCCCTGGCACCAGAGACTCTACAGAGGGGTATGAAGCCCTTTGCATGTAGAGAGGCACAGCTCTACCCAAGTGTAAGTGTCAGCTCCTCCCACCCATCTAGCCAAAGAAGACCCATCAGCCTGGTAATGGGCCAACAGGATACAAATGTCACACCTAAACTCCCTTTGTGGGTAACTGTCTAGAGGGAATGCACAAAGCCCAGCTGTCTTCTACCCGAGACCTGTATTCAGAGACGGACGGAGGCTTACAATTTAAAATCCAACTTCATCATACATTGTGATTTTAAATTGTGAGTCCAGAGACATCAAACTCCAAATTTATAGCTGTTCCCAATTGAAAGTTACACTTAAAGGATGTGTCATGGTAGCCCAAATGTTAACCTATGGGAGAGATTAGCCTTGTAGTAGTGAAGCACAAATTTACCAGTTTTTCACTACCGTGACAAGTTAAACGTAAAAGTACATGTCCAACATTTTAAATGCACTGCACCGTGCCCTTGGGGCTAACCAGGGACTACCTTAGGGGTGACATATTTAATAAAAAGGAAGATTGGGGCCTGACAAGAGGGTCCACTTGCCAGGTCAAAGTGGCAGTTTAAAACTGTGCACACAGGCTCTGCAGTGGCAGGCACAAGGAAGGTTTGAAAGGTTAATGTAGTGGGTGGCCCACTAGTAGCATTCAATTTACAGGCCCTAGGCACATTTAGCACATTTTACTTGGTACTCACAAGTAAATTAAATATGCCAATTGTGGATAAGCCAATGTTACCATGTTTATAGTACAAAGCATCTGTGCTTTCACACTTGTCCACAGTGGTAAAGTGCCCAGAATCCTAAATGCCAGCAAAAATTGAGTCAGGAAAACAGGAGGTCGGAAGGCAAAAAGTTAGGGAAAACCACGCCAAGGATGCCAGGTCTAACAATCAGATGTAATCTAATGTGAATATATTGTTTTAAATGTTTTAAAGCGCCACAATACCTGGCCCTCCGACCTTCCATCTCTACAACGCGAAGACCCACCACGCACTGAACACAGGACGATCTGCCGCCTGCCATCTCACATCATCCAGAGACACCTACAGACAGTTCTACTACCTCCACTGTCAGCGCACCCTCACCCTACACCAAACACCGGGCCATCCCACCATGGAACCATCAAACACTGACCCGGAGCATCTCAGCTGCATCCTCCTCAACATTTGCTCCTCTACAAAGCCGCCCTAGAATTCTGGGACTTACTGGACTCCACCCTCCCAGACATTGCCTTCCTCACTGAACCTTGGACAAACCTAGCATCTGCACCGTACATCGCCATCCCCAGTGACTACAAACTTTGCCACAAAGACCGGCCTTCTCACCCAGGTGGCAGCCTGCCCATCGTACACAAATCCTCCTTCCGCTTGACAACCAACGTGGAAGATATTCCTCCCTCATGAAGCACCTCCACTTTCAGATACATGCCACAAACCTGTCAACCTTCCGCGTGACCCTCATCAACAGGCCATTTGGCTCCGTCCAGTCTTCAGCGACCCCATCGTCAACATAATTTCTCCTCATGCTCTTGCCTCCTCGACCTACTTCTTTACTACCACCTTAACTACCACATTGACAGCAACAACAACACCAATTCTGCTTTCCTGCTCAACAACCTTGCCACAATAGGACTAAAGCAACTAGTCACATCCCCAACACACACCGCAGGACACACGCTCAACGCCATCTTTTCCCCCAGCGACAACATCACCGTCGACAACAGCTCCACACTTCACTGGACTGACCACCACTGCATTAATTTCACAATCACTTAACCGACCATCCACCTCCACACACTCCAAGCCCCAAGCAGAAAATGGAACTGGATCACTGAGGAACAGCTCTCAAACACACTGTGCTAGTCTCCCCCGCCCCTCACCGCAGACGCTAATTTCTCGGCATGGAACTTCCACCAAAGGATCTCCGAATGCGCCGACACGCTAGCACCTCTCCTTAAGACCTCAGCCAAACACCTCCGAAAGAAGGCCAGCTGGTTCTCCCCTGCACTCCAGGCACACCTGCAGATGACTAGAGAAAAGATGGAGGAACAGCAAGTCCCGGGAAGACTTTGAGGCTTTCATAGCGGCTACCAAATCCGACCACCACCTCATCAGAGTCACCAGGAAAGCCGCCTTGCAGGAAGGCAATAACGCCACCGGTCACAACACCAAAGAGCTCTTTGCTGTAGTCAAAGAGTTTGCCAACCCCCACTCAGAATCAACAAACATCCCTCCGTCTTAATACCTCTGTGACAGGCTAGCCAACTTCTTCCACCATAAAATCAAAGACAAATATATGACAGCTTCAGATCCCAAGACCTTCTGAGCCCTCCAACAAGCCCCCAGATCCATCCCATCCAACCACCACAGACTCTACACCGCTGGACCACCCTCACCACAGACAAGACCAGCACCATCATGAGTAGCATTCACTCCGGAGCCCCTATGGATTCATGTCCTCACATTTTCAACAAGGCCAACACATCCATCTCACCCGAGCTCCGACACACCCTCAGCCGTTCAATAGAGACAGCTACTTTCCCAGAGGACTGGAAGCACGCTGAGATCTGCCCTCTCTTGAAAAAAACCACGGCCGATATCGAGTCCTTAAGAATTACTGCCCCATCTCTCTACTCCCTTTCCCAGCCAAGGTCATCCACAAGGCCATCAACGCTTAGCTCCATAAGCACATCAACACCCAGGACACCTCCCAATCAGGCTTCAGGAGGAATCACAGTATGGAGACCACCCTCCTTGCCGCCACAGATGCCATCCGCTCACTCCTCAACTGCAGCCATAGAGCAGCCCTAATCCTACTGGCCCTTACTGCAGCCTTCGACACGGTCTCACACCTCATCCTCTGCTCTAGGCTCCACGCAGTGGGCATCCGCGGAGAGGCCCTGCAATGGATATGCTCCTTCCTATCTGGCCGAACACAGAGAGTCAGACTCCTGCCTCACCTGTTAGAACATACGGAGATCAGCTGTGGAGTCCCACAGTGCTCCTCCCTGAGCCCCACACTCTTCAACTTCTCCATTGCACCGCTCGCATCCATCATCAGGGACCATGGACTAAACATTGTCTCCTAAGCCGACGATAGCCAGCTAATCATCTCACTGACCAAAGACCCTACTACTGCCAAGAAGAATTTCCAGAACAGGATGGAAGATGTCGCTGTGTGGATGAAGGACAGCTGCCTCAACCTCAACTCGGACAAGATTGATATCCTCATCCTGGGACCATCCACATCAGCCTGGGACAACTCCTGGTGGCCATTGACCCTCAGCACCCTGCTACCTCAATAAACCATGCATGCAACCTCAGCATTATCCTGGACTCATCGCTCACCACAACCCCCCAAGTCAACTAAGTCACATCCTCCTGCTTCCACACAATCTGACTTCTCCAGAAGATTTACAAATGGATCAAAAAAGAACTGCTGCAAAACTGTAACCTATGCCCTGGTTACCAGCAGACACAAATATGGCAATGCCCTCTACGCCGGTACCACCCAGAAGAACCTCACGAAATTACATCACATCCAAAACGCCTCTGTCAGAATCATCCTGGACATTCCCCACCTCAACCGTACCTCTAATCAACTAAGGGACCTCCACTGGCTCCCTATCGAGAAGAGAATTAACTTCAAGCTCCTCGTCCATCCTTACAAGGCCCACCACGACCTAGGACCCACCTACCTCAACCACCACATTATGTTCCACTCTCCCACCATACCTCACCGCTCAACAAGCACTAGACACTGTATCCCGCATACGGAAGCCCTCAGCTGGTGGGAGATCCTTCGCCTACCTCGCAGCAAAGAGCTGGAACACCCTGTCCCTGCACCTCAGGCAGTCACCATCGCTACCCCAATTCAGAAAGGACCTTAAAACCTTGCTCTTCGACTGAAGCTCAGAGGACAAACCCCCTTCGTGCCTTGAGACCCTTACGGGTGAGTGGTTGCGCTTTACAAACTCTGATAGATTGATTTACTTATAACAATAGGCTTAGTTTTTACTATGAATAGCCTGCAATAGCAAACTGTTATCCTATATTCACATGACAACAACCATTGCTAACATCATTCTTTACACCATGTAAAGTGGTTCTTACAAGAACCTTTTACTTATTTATATTTTTTGAATTTATTGTATATTTCAATATTTTTTAAGGGAATTAACTAAAAAAGAACAAAGGTTAAAGTGATATTTCAGTTAGCTATAGAAAAATACCTTAACTTACATTAAAAATACCCTAGAAGTCACTGAAAAGTAAAGGTTAAAAGGACTTTATAGTTAGGTAAAAATGTCTGTCATAAAGTGACATTGCAAACCCAAAAAAACCTGAAATTTGCCAAGTATAGGTCAGTGAGCTAACCATTACTTTCACCCCTGCATGCACTGCGAATGACTTAACAGATCACATCACTCATTACAAGCTCATTGACATCAACCAACCTACTACTGTTGAATTTACTCTACCAACCAGTACATCCTTTAAAAAAAATTAAATAGGTACTGTATGGCACAGAGCGATACAAAGCATAAATTACATGAACCTATGAATGACAAGAATGGTAATCGGCCTACTCATTTGAGTGGGTGTTTGTAGTAGCCCCTCCCATCCTATACCCCTCCTTACCTTTAGCTAAGCCACACTGATTTTTTAGTAGATATTTCCAATTTTTCCTCCACTACTATTGGTTCTTTCTACATTTACTACTAAGTAATACAATTGCATGTACAGAAAGCTCCCAACAGAAAACTAAATAAAAGTGAAAGTGAAGATCTCTACTTGTAGGTTTGTAAATTGTATTTTCTAGTGAGTGAGTAGTATTACTATAGTACTACTAAAATACTACAAAAATGCAGCTTGTGAATTTGGCCATGAATGTAACGGAGTCAAACCAAAGAAATTAAGCTAGAGGACTACATTGCTAGCTAGAGGACTACATTGCTAACACACTTCCTGTACCTCCCTCACTTAGCATGCTGAAGACCTCTCTCCACCAGCCACTATGCCTACAACTCCCCATTTCATTCTCTAGCCTAACCTCTTTTAGAGATGGCTAGTAATGCGAGCCTATATAGACAAGAAACTTTGCCCTCTCTTCTGGGTCAACCACAATTTCTGTGTGAAGGGCCAGACTCACAGCTTCCATCTCACTTCCTAATTGAGCCACTGTTCACAGTGTGGAGCTCTATGTAATCTACCAGCCTGGCTAGGGCAGCCTATGTGGCTGCTGCAAACTCTTGTTGTACACTGAAGAATCTTGCAAAGTGACTGAAAGACTTTAGAACACTTCATAACTACAATAACGCTGATGCTCTTGCCTGATGTATCAGCAACTGTACCATAGTTAAACCCAGTAGAAAGAAATAAACGTTGACTGCATTGTAAACACACCTCGCCCTAAAGTCTCCCTCCATAAGCTTCTATCCACACAAGTCCCCATTTTATATACTAGTCTACTTAATGTAGATGTACTATGATTTGCAGACTTTTTAGGGGATGTCATAACAGGCATAACAGACTGTCTGAAAGGAACCAATTGCCCAATTAATAATAAATAATAGTGCTGACAGCTGATTTATTTTTAGGTCTCATTGTAATCCAATTCATTTCTAAAGACCGGGCCTCTTGGTTTCCTGGATTTTAGAGATCAATTACTATAGTGCTTGAGGTGCATTTATTATTTTATTTTCTCTGGTGCTGTCACCCTTTGCCCAGAATTACTAAAGTTTTGTGTTGGCACTTGCACAATGCACATAAACACAAAGTATACCAATGCAGCAGAAGCAGCAGTGGGTGAGTTGTACCTTTGCTGTTCCTGAACTGCTTTCAGCTATCTCCTGTTAATTCAAGCAAGCAGCTATGTATGGGAGCCAGCACAACATTTTAGGTTTTGGTGCAAAGCCTGATCTGGTGTGGTTCAGCTTTGGCCCAAATACTAACACCAAATAAATGCAGGCACAAGCAAGCGATTGAGTGGTAACTTCATCTGATACACCTACCTGTAACGTGTACTTTACCATAAAGAATACATCTTACATGTCTGGCCTCTGTGCTGGTGACTAGATGTGGAGGTTTGTACTTGATTGTGTACCTCCAAAGCAAAACCTAGAGAACAGAGACTCTGTAAAGCCAGGCTATGCATGACACAAAACAGCCATTGTTAGATGACAACGTCAAGAAGCAGCTCTTTGCTAATATGGTGCTGCACCGTTTTCTATCAGTCCAGCAACTCATCGCAGTTATTGATCATACTGCTTTCCAGTGCATGAAGGATAGGAAATGTGGGCCTTAAGGGCCAGCTGTATGTAGCCTTTCCCTTGTCGCAATCGGCCCAATTTGCAGAATCGAACTGTTTGCAACCAAAAAAAAGCATTTTCCAATGTACAAACCCAATTTTGTGATTCGGTAATCTATTTACCAAATCGCAAAATGGGTTTGCAAGTCACTATTGGGAAGGGCCAAGCCACGGGTGTAGTTCCTAATAGCGAGTCGCAGTGGTATGTATGATTGTTTTGTGACCATGAAAGCAGTCGCAAAACAATCGCAGCTACCACCAATTTCAAATTGATGGTAACCCATTTGCAAATGGGAAGGGGACCCCAAGAGGCCTCCTCCCATTTGTGAATCGGGGTGCCAAAACATTTTCAGAGTAGGCAGTGGTCCCATGGACCACTGCCTGCTCTGAAAAAAATGAAAGGGAAACTTTTCATTTTTGTTTTATAATGCATCCAATTTCCCTTTAAAGAAAATAGGTTGCAGTAAAAAAAAATTGCTTTATTTAAAAAAACAGTCACAGACATGGTGGTCTGCTGACACCAGTAGGCCACCAACCCTGTCGGTGCAGCCATTCCCAAATGGGTCGCAAATTTCGTCCTGCCTCGTGAATATGAATGAGGCAGGTCCCTTGCAACCCATTTGGGATTCGCTAAGAGTGTCTAAGACACTGTTGTAAATCAGGATTTGCGTGTCGCAAAACCTGACCTTCATACATCTGGCTCCTAGTGATTGGGCACAGACCTGAAGACACTAGATTTATCTCTTCCACCACAACACAAAAGCTGTTTGGTGAAGCCGTATGTGTGCACCACCGAGAGGCATGAAAGGGACCACTTTGCCTCTCTTCACAGTTCCTGAAGTTGACCCTTGGCATAATTGGGCATAATCAAAAATGTTAATGACATTTCTTCCAGAAAAGCAGTTCCTAAACAGAGCTGACCAATTGCTCCACTCTAAGGCCCTCTTTACAAGTTGGGTGAACTAGAGGAAGGTATTTGCCACACATGGCACCACACATGGGCAAAACAGAGTGCCTCCTATTTTGAGTTTTCAACAGGAAAATGAGGCATAAATTGCAGAGTCAGTGGCACTATGCCCTGCACCGTATTTACAAGGTGGCGTTAAGCCACTTTTTGTGGCTTAACGCCACCTTGCAATACAGCCCCTTCACATGCAGCACATTGCGGGGAAGGGGCATGCAATGGGTGTTGCTGTGGGCGTGCCACAGCAGCACCCGTTGCAGTTTGACAGTGCCCCCGATTTACGAGTTTCTGTAAATCTGAGGCAGCACCAAAATCTAATGCAACCCCAGGAGTGGGATTAGCAGGGCGCAACAAAGAAAAATATTTTTATTTCTCCTTATTTTGTGCTTTTTCTTTGTGTGCAGCATTCTGCAACACACATAGGAAGAGCAAATTGCCATTTAAGATTGTTTTTGTGTAGGAAGGTGTCCCTTCCTGCACAAAAACAATCTCCCCCTCAACGTAGCTATCCTTGCACCATGGCACAAGGGTGGCTTCACTGGCTCTGGGCTGCAAATTTAGCACTGGCTCCAGGGGACAACACAGGGGTGTGCCGTATTCAAATAAATACGGCGCATCCCTGCACTGTGAAAATGACAGAGCGTGGCACTGCCAATTTTGGTGAAGCGTCGCTCGCCATCATTTTCTGTTAAATACTGGCCTATGTAAATAGGAAAGGACGACCTGGAATCAAGAAGATTGAAAGAAGAATGAGATAATCGGCAGGGTGATAAACTGCACAATTTGTGAATTATTCTTTTGCTACTTGTGAGAGATACACTTTCTCAACCACGTCCATTTTGTATTTTTCTGTGTGAAGAACAGTTATGATGGCGCCTTGCACTTCCTTATTTGGTACTCTTCTTAGAACAAACACTTAATTATTTTCTCTGCTCTTAAGTCCCTATCGTGCTGATTAGGGATTCACTGAAGGGAGGCCCTGGTGGTCTCATGTAGCATCCCATTCGAAACAACCTCAAAGTGCCACTTTACTGCTCTCAGGCTGATAAATAATCAAGCATTTTGTATGAATCTGTCTATTTTTGTCAAACCGATCACAGTTTTCAGAATTACCTAACTGCTAGTAGTATGTTATTGTTAGGAGAAATGACAGAAATTAAGTCATGCTCTATAGTATAAAAACTTAGAGGCTGTTTACAAGTGGCTTTTTAAATTGTGATCTCTGCGCAAACACGTATTTCCTCAGGGATCGCAATTATAAGTGATTGAATTCGACCTGGTCAACTAATGGTAAAAGGGCCCAGTATTTACTGTAAAATGTAGATTTTTGGTGCACTTAGCACCAAATCCACATGCTAAAAGTTGGAACAGGCAATAATTATCGCACTCAATAAACTCCGAACTCTACTATAAAATATAGATTCTGGTGCAGTTAGCACCAGATCCATGTGCACTCAATAAACTCTACACACCTCAGATACTATCCAGTGTGATAATTATCACATCTAACGCAGGCCACTCATTATTAGGCCCTTGGTGATCTGTGCTAAGAAATACAAATAAAAGGTAATACATATGGAAAAGGTTAGGACAATGATAAATTATTAATCATTTTCGTATTTCACAAACATCGATATAGTAGTTAACATACCATTCCCAGATTATACCTTTTCAAAAAGTGAATGCACAGTTTTGAAACATATGGGCTCTCTGTTCATACACCCTCTTTCACTCTTAAAAACCATGGCACCTGCACGCTTCTCCTGGGCACAGCGTAATACATACATGATGCTCAAGAATTTTCGAAAAAGGCATAAATGAATATAACTTTTTTTATTAACACATTTTTATTCATGGTTTGTTAAAAGTAAATTAGTTTGCACTCTACAATCACATCTCTTACACTCAAGTATCCTTGAGTGGAAGAGATGTAATTATCTCATTGTCTCTCACTTCCTCTTCCTCTGTGGATGGCCTTCACAGCATCATGTCACCAAATTCTTGCAGCAACATCTGTTATTTTTGTCTACCCAACAGGGGGCTCTCTACACAAATGCTAGGTGTGCTACCAAGTCTGTGCTTTGCATTAAAGTACTCTTCGTCTTCCACATTTACCTTTGTACAAAATATTCATTCCTTATACGTTTTTAAGGAAAACAAAATATACAAGTTTAATCTAAAAACAAAGTGCATGACATACTATATAATTATTTTTGGAAACCTTAGGACGGGCTATACTTGTGTGAAGAAAAATGTGTAAGTGTGCTTTAAACATTGCTTTATAAAAATCCTTGAGTCAGAGGCCAGGCACAGAATTAGTATTATGGCCCTGATGTACTAAACACTGTTATATCGCAGTTGGAATTTTTGCGTAGCATCTGCACAAATTGCGTTCGTTAGCCTTTGTAAAAACCATAACCCATTAATAATAAATTACCGTAGTAAGGCCCATATTTATACTTTTTGACGCAAAACTGTTTTGCGTCAAAAATATTACCTCCAACAAACGCCATTTTGGTGCGCCGTGCGGGCGTCATATTTATACTTTGACGCACGGCGGCGCAAACAACAGGTGGGAGTCATTATTTTTGACGCACACCGCAGCATCAAGTCGTAAATGAAAACGACGTTAACGTGGCGGAAATGACTGTGGGTCGATTTACGACACCGCAAACCGGATATGCGCCGTTTTTTTTGATGCAATAGAGTAAAAAAAAACAGCGAACACAGCCATTTCACCAGAGCAGAGCCAAAATGGATCCCAGATGCCACTACAGACCCCAGGAAGATGACAGCAGACCAGGAACTAGCCAGGAGGACCCACACAAGAACCAGGACACTTTTAAGAAGAAAAGAAAGTGTCGCTTTAGTGCAGAGGAGCAGGAAATTCTGGTTAAAGAGCTGACGGAACACCAGCACCAACTGTTTGTGACATCAAAGTTGCCAATCAGTAGGAGAGAGGCTATATGGCAACAAATTGTTGACAAGATCAACAGTGTGGCAGAAGTACGCAGAACAGTCATCGAGTGCAAGAAACGCTGGCATGACTGCAAGCGCAGGACCAAGGAAAAGATGGCCAGGAACAGGAAGGCAGCACTGCAGACTGGAGGTGGGAGTCCAGCACACCAGGAGGCCCTGGACCACATGGAGGACATGGTCGCAGCCGTCATCCCTGAGGAGATCGTCACAGGGATTCAAGGACAGGACAGCGCAGACTACCAGGAGACAACGCACATGCAGGGTAAGTCGCATGGGGAATTAAAATGCAATAATGTCATCTACAACCGGGGGCATGGCCCGTTCTGAGAAGACCTGGGGCACACCATTACACAACACCAACAACAGTCCCATGAGGGCATGATGTCATGCCAACGATGGAGCAAAGGGAAAGCCACGCAAGTTGGGAAGGCCACTACGTCAAACTGACATCCTGGGACACGTCAGCCAACATACCCCCTACATTAACTAGGGCCCTATTAGCAATCCTCCAGCCATACCGACAACTGGAATGTAACTGCGACAGCAGTTGGCACTACCAGCTCTGCTCTGTGTGCAGCTCAAGTAGCCAATGGCAGTAACCTCCCCATGGATCATACACACCTAAATTATGGGGTGAGGATGACAACTGCAACAATCCCCAGAAACAAGACAAAGGCCCCAGTACTCTCAAATGTCAATGACCATAGTTGTCGCAAACATCAGCCAATGTAAACAACAATAGGAGCTACACAGCACTAAGGACACACCCATGCTGCATGTGTCAGGGTCCATCCTGTGCCTGGGTAACAAGGCAACATCCCAAATGTCATACTGCTCAGACAACAGAACAGCATTGAGGAGGGGACACATGTAACTGGTCACTGAAATACACCTGCACAGTAAGAGGATGAAATAGGACACTGATACGACTATCAGGGCAATCCAATGTAACACACATTCCCCAACATCAGCAGGACACATTAACAATGTCAACATCCATATCGGATCATAACATTGCCATGCATAGGATATGACACGTCAATGACATTTAAGTGGATGTGAACAATCAGAGATTGAGGCAGGTCCAGATTGTTAAGTGTAACTGTAGTTGGAGTACAGCGGGAGCTGGCCAAGGAGGTGCAGGTGGGGATGCAAAATATGGCAGCCAGCCTTGAGGGGATGCGTTCGTGCATGATGTCATCTGCAGATCAGGCAGCAGCTATGCAAGCCCTAACATCTAACTTGCAGGAACTGCAGAAAACCCAGAAGGAAATCAGCACAGCTGTATAACAGTTGACCCAACACCTACAACAGCAATCCTGTCAACGCGTGCATGAATGCAACATTGAACCCCTCAGGGCCGACCTGGCTGCCTACCATTGTGATGTGGCTGCTATTCTCAAGAACCAGCAGATCCTCCTTGCTGCAGTACTGCCCTTAAGACCTTCACAGGGAGCAGCAACCGGGATGTCTGACTCCACGTCTTCTAACACTGAGGTGTGTGTTGCCCCTTCACAACCAACAACAACAAGGACAGAGGAGGCAACACACACATCAGAAGAAGAAGACATGGAACAGATCACATTCACAAGGAAAATGACCCGGAAGCACTAGTCCCTGCCACATGGCCAACATTTACCAAGGTCCTGCGCTTTGTAACTTGCCAGTCTTGCAACAACTGTACTCAAGCACTGTTCTGCAAACCACTGTATATCTTGTCGCCCAGCCCAGTGATTGTCTCTCTCCAACTCATTGGCTAATTCTGTCCCTCTGCACTGTCTGAAACAGCAACCCCAGCATGTCAAAAGCATTTTGGTAAACCCTTGTGTTGGATCACAACTTAAGATGTCACTATAATGGACTCACAATCATGGACAATGTCCAGATAGCACTACAGCACTTTTCAATAAATAGCACTTACACAACAAATCTGTCTCTGGGTAATGTGACATATCAACTGTGCAGTAGATAACTGAAATGTGCCTACTGTCAAAATTACGTAGCATGTCAATACAACTGTCCTGATAACATGTAGTCAGAGAAATCTGCACAGTGCCCATGATTGCATCATACTCTGCCCATCCTGAGGGACAAATCTTATGAAGTGAGAAACCATACACCATCATGCTGTGTTGGACAGAAGAATGCTTCCTAAGGGGATAACTAAGTCATCAAATAGTGTTAGCAAAATGTTGTAAACATGCAAAAATAACACAATAAACATGCCACACTAATCTAAGTAAACACTACAAAAACTGCACAAATGAAGGTGTCTGAGTTAACATACAAATAGGTAAGCATGCTGAACTGTGTCACAAATGATGTATGAGGGTCATGAAGACAAGAATACAAGATTGCCAATGAGAACTAATCTCATAAGGGTGTGCATGATCATCACACTGCAGTCAGACCTAAAACTGTTTCCCCAATATCAAGTCTGGAAGCACTGTTAGTGACTTTGAAAACACACTTATCAACAGGAACACATTGGGATCCATATTAACTGTGATTGGTGGTTACAACAAAGGGTCGACACTTTGCAAGGTAGCTCTGGGCTAGCTGCCAATCGTACAGCTCAGTTGGGATTTGTCTGTAGCATAGGACACAGATGTTATAGTACCAAATTGATGTCCACTGAATCCAAACCCACGATCAAGTACCATTCAACACATACTATTAAGGGGTAACCAAATATTAATTAAATGCTAACCACAGATGAGGAAACTGAGGGAAAAATCTTACCTACCCTAATCTACCCTGACTACTCATTACCCACAACTGTCCCTAACTAACCTAAGCTACACTTACTTATCACATGTAACGAAACGTTCTAAACATCTACCCCCACCCCCCTTATGAGACGGGACACATGGAGGACAACACATACTAACCTAAACACATACTATACTATCCTAAACAAATATATTTTTTTTTGGTATTTTTCTTTTTTTTTTTTTTTTTTTTTTAACACACAAGAACCCCAACATAGCCCCCCACCCACCCACCCACACACTTAATAAGTAAAAATATAAAGAATGAGGACCCCCACGCCCCCACACCAACACTAACTAAACTAATAGCCTATACTAACCGAACACTAAGCCCCCTAAGCCCACTAACTATAAGAACAAGGAAAGAGGAGGGAGGGGAGGGAATAATGTCCATCAAAAAAGTGTCTAGAGGTTGGCCCTCCGGAGGGTCCTCTTAATGTCCTTGACCCGCCGTTTAATGTGCCGCACGTCCCAGCTCAGGCGGCTCAACTTGTGCATCACTTTGTCCATCTTATGTTCCATTCTGTTGAAGGCTGCAGAGTCAACAGATGGATCAGTGTCAGTCTGGGTACCGGTGGAGGAGGTCTGTGTGGGTGTGGTGCCAGGCCACCGGTGGCAATGCTGGGGCCAGGAAGTAAAGCAGATTTTGGACCAACAGTGGCAGCTGTGGGTGGGGCCACCTGGCTCTGATTGGTGGTTGTGCTGGTGGTGGCTGTGGTGGGCAAAGTAGGCCCACCCTGTGGGAAGGCTCGTCATGCCCCGGAGGCCCGTTCATGGCGATATCGCCGGGCCATCCTCCGGAACCCTGACTCCACCAGCAGGATGTGCTGATATCGCATGGCCCGGCGCTGAAATTCACAGACCTGGTCTGGAGTCATGTTAGCAGCTGTGAAGACAAATGCAGATATTCTACATTAGTAACTGCATTGTGTGAAATGGCACAGCAAGTTAATCAGACATTACATCTACTGTACTTGTAACAGCTCATAGCACAATACAGAGCATTGAATGTCCCTGAGGAAGTATATGGCAGGCCAGACTACAAAGGTCACATCACACAAAGCACATCCATAACCTACAAGATCGGTAATAACTGGCTTTGACTCGCAATCTTCTGACAGTTATCATGTAAGAATCATGCTGCATATCCTCCGCCAAGAGCTGGGCTACAAATGTCAGTGTACGGAAAGCAAAACTAAAGCCACATGGTCTGCAAGTTGTAACTGGACTTGCTAGTATAGTACCAAGTGCCAAACCTGAGTGTGTATACTAGTAGGTAACCAAACCGTCACTTATTCACATGTATGTGTAACATACTGGTAGCATCAGTACTAGGTACCCCATTCACAAACCCATGGCCGTGTTTGAGGTGGGGCGGTGGATGCAAAACTATAATTGGCCAACAACATGTACACCGAGGAGTGTATAGGAAACTCCACCCATGTTTGTCTCTACAGACACACCACAGGTAAGGTCTATCTACAATTAGGAGTCAGCAAACCCTAGAGCACTCATAGGGTCAGACATGTCAGGAAATGCAGAACTTAGTACACAACATATACTTCCAGTGAGGCCTGACTTACATCAGACACAAAGTTGCTAGAACACCAATGATCATGAATTGCATGCACACCTAGGCCATTGCACTCAGGTTCCACAGACTTGTTGCACTACATGTGGAAGTACATGCTGCTAGGAGGTTCTACCTATGGTTTCAAAATTACGTGGGTAAATAGGGAAGCAGATGTCTATTGGAAAGCTATTAGCTCTACCAATCTTATAGAATGTGGGTCTGACAGGCTGACTAAATTGGGGCTGACTTCCATTGCTACTCTTGGTGATACAAGTGTCATACACATGACTATCCCCTGTACTCACAGTGGGGCCTACAGGGATGTCCTACAATCCCTACATGATACCATTGGATACGCATTGGCAAACTCAAAACATGTGAGAACTGCATTCCCACTCATGGAACAAGAGAAAAGCTTGCCCAACGCATCACACCTTGCTATGCGTCCAACTCACACGAGTCCATAACCAGCAAACACAACACATAACGGACATATCAACACTTACTGGAGTGGTCGGGGTCCTCAAATGTCGCCACCTCTCCCACAGTGTAGGGTGCCGGTCCACCTGTAAGGTATGGAAGGAAGAAATGTGCTCAAAATCTGTGCACAAAGCAACAATTTCATAAACATTTACAATGTGTAGGCTTAATAATGAAATGACAGCCATTCAGACATGATGGTACTGGATCTGATATATCACGGCCAACTTGTACATAGCATGGGTCTCCTGTGACAGTTACACACATATCTGCACACATACATTGGCCCTAACTATCATGTGGTTGCAAACATGCCCCATAATTGGTGAGCACTAAAAAATATGGAGTGTAATCGTCTCATCATGTGCATCCAAGAGAGACATCCTAAGCCTGGTTACTTGAGGACTGCATTACCAGTCAAACATGCCTTGTGGCCATGACACATTTATTGCACATAGGCCCAATGTACAGAGGGAGGGGCAGGGACTTTTGTAAGCCATCCTGTTGTTACAGTATAGTCAATTGATGTGGCCCAGCTATGGTGATTTGCACCAACCATGGAGATGTGAGGCCATGTGCATTCACTTGGACTGCCATCCATATTTGGATTGTAGCTCAACTAATTCCAACAAACATTTTAAGATGTTAGCTGAGGGCACCTTACACCTTTTCACAATGTTTTCAAATCACAATAATCCCACACATTCATAGTACTTCTGTGAACGCTTTCCTTCCACACTCACCAGACTCACATGAGACATATGTATTGCTATTACCAATTTACGTGAAGGCAGCACTCATTTTCAGCATCATGTAGTGATTCTAAAGTCAGTCTTGCAATTGTGTCAACATAGTTGGCCTAAATGTTGGTACATCTGTACTTCTCTGTCAATATAGACATGATTGGCTCCTATTTTGTTAGCTGTTCTGACAAAAAGGCCGCACCAATTTCCTTCATGGAAAAGTAACCTGTAAGTTTACTGAGCACGTGCTACCTGACAGCTAGCAATTGTGATCCTTGCCATAGTGCATCAATGATCCCCTTATATTTCCCCAGCATTTCACACAGTCAGCAAGTTAGCTGGCAGACATTGCACTAATCCCCTGATGTCACAACAGAGCATTTAATCGTGCACATTAACATGTCGTACTCACCAACAGTGCCACCAATCATGATTCCCAGGTGGTCCAAGAGATCCTGCTCCCTGGTGATGAGGTCAGCCCACCAGTGCTTCAGCTGGTGGTCACTCCTCTGGCTGGCACACACACGCCGCAGGTGATGCAGCACCTTTCCCCACCGGATTCTGCGCGCCTCTGTCGGATACCCCTGTATCACCCTGCCCCCTGCCTGGATCATGAGCGGCAAGAAATGCGTCACCAGCCAGATGAAGCCCTCCAACTCCTCTTCCCCCATCCTGCCAAGACGAGGCCTACCAGACATACTTACAATTGATGATATGGAATAGGGGTAAAAGAAATAGAAAGGGGAAAAGGGGGAAAGTAGGGGTACAAAGACAGAAAAAAAGTAAACCTAAACACTAAGAGAGCCCAACTATCCCCAAACTAACACTACCCACAACAGACTCCCACAAACAAGAAAAACACAAGATAAATGGACAAATGTAGACAAAACACAGTACTACAGTATACACAAACAATATTTACTTCACAAATGGACTTTACAGATAGCACACAGGACAAAACCAGCACAAAATCTTAGGACAACACTCTCTACACAGCCACACAGTCTAGAAGGATCATAGACTGCAAAGTGAAAGTGAAGGTACATCCACTGTACATGATCTGTAAACAGGATATCCTATTACATCACTTCCTGTATGAAAAGTCCTGCCTTTTTTGCGTTATGCGTGATTGTTTGTTTACCAAAACTGTATTTGTGTCATTTTTTTTACGCACAGACGTGAATGTTATCCCTCATCCACATAATGATACATGGACTGTACAAATATCTAGATGCGGGCTAAATTTCACTCCTGTGCGTCAAAAAAATGACGCAAATACAGTTTTGGTTGTCAAAAAATGACGCACAACGCTAGGGACGTCAAAAGTACAGTGCATTAACTGGTTTGGGGCATTTTTACTTTTTTTTGTGGCTATTTTACATTTGGAACACATCAGAGATTGGCTAATTGAAGACAGTATGGTGTTGATGGTGTATGTTCACATGTGTGACATCATACTGCAGCGGAACATCATCCACTACACCCTTCACAGTATTTTTACAGTTGGCTGATGCAATAGATGGTCCTAAGTGTGGCCTACATATATGTGTTGCACAAATTGTGCATGTTTGGCATAAGGAGAGGATAGCAATGTGACGCACTTATGTACAATACCTAAATGCCTTTGGCTCAAAGTGTGTACTTTGACAACTAATGTGTTGGTTGACCAAGTGTGTGTGTATCACATGAAGCATAATTTTACATATGCTTGTATGAATGTGACGTCCATGTGTCCAATCCTTAGATGCAAGTCAATTTGAAAATGAGCAAGGGCATGTGTTAGTCATACATGTAACAACACCCGTAAAGTGTACTTCCAAGTTTTAGGGTCACGTAGACACCACATGTGACATAGCATGCACCAGATGGATGGCAGACGCTTGTTCATGTCAATGGTCCACATTTTCTACATCCTATGTCCTAGAGTATTGGTAAGAGCTTCCTAGGCACTACTTGGAGAATCCCACAGTGAGTCATACACATGCATTGATGACACCACAGTTGAGGCCATAGAAGTGAGCCCCAACTATCAAGTGGCTGTGGTGGACCAGCATACAAGACAGCACGTGTCCACTCATTTCCAGTGATCAATTGCACATAGGTGTCTTGTTCATGTGTGTGGTCCAATGATGATCCTGTAGATTGTTTCAGGTGTAATTTGTCACAGTTCGGTCCAGGACTCATCATGAGTCAGTGGCAGCTAGTCCTGTATCTACTGAGTATCCTTGGTTGATCAATGTGAGTAAAGTAGATGTGGACATGTGAACCAACATGTGGATGGTCCCACCCTGTCACTAAAGACGTGTAATGAGACAGTCAACAGGGCAACCTTGGTGTGCTGAGTGAGATAATGTCTCAGGTGTCATGTTCCGGCAGGTGTCATTACAACATTTGTACACAGGTTGGCCTCTGCACTTCCCACTGCATCTGGGAACATCATAGCCTCTGTGCTGATTATTCTCGCAGCTATTCACCACACACGGCCCATCACTATGTTGTGCGCACTGTGATGCTGTGTGTGAACTGTCATGGTCCTGAAATTTGTGTATTATTCATGGACATTATCAGAGTTTTCTGGTTGTGCTGAAAGCCCCATACCCAATCCCTGCCTACGGCCCTGGGACACTGTCACACTTTGTCATTCATGCATAAATGCAACCCAGACAAGGGATGGGCCATGAAATTTTCTTTTCCAAGAGGATGTAACTCAAATGGTACAGTTAAAAGGCAGATGATGCTATACAATGTATTTGGGTATGCATGGAAGAAGCCCATGCCCAATGCCCCCTGATGAATGGGAGGTTTGCTAATGCAAGTGTGGTACATATGTAGACACAGGGATACTTTAGTGTGATGCACGGACAGCTGCCAGTCAGGCTGACAGAATGCAAGGTGATTCAGGATCCAGTTACTTGACAAGTTACGTAATCAGTGGTCTGACTGAGACTGTTTTGAGGACAAACTACACAGTTGACATGTCAAACTGTGTACGTCCTGTGTTTTTGAAGGTGACAAATGAACCCAAGGGCTGTGTTACATGGCTTAATTAGTATCAATGGTTGACGGTGTATTTGACATAATGGCAACTCCTATGCTGTTCCAGGTATCATCAGGGGCAGTGCTTTTTGAAATGGGTGGTGTGCATGGAGGTGATCACAGGTGTGGGCTGCATCTGTTTCTCACCAGTCCTGTAGGTGAGACTTGTATTCTAAGGGCCAACAGACATTTTCACAAGGGGAAGCAATCTATATGTGCTAACAGGGCTTTGAAACTAGAAGACAGTGTATAAATTGACCTGACGTCCTTGCAGTCAGATGTTCAATGACAATGGCATACCATAGGAAAGGGTGTAGCACACTGGTTTGCTAATGTTGGTCTGTGTGTGTAGAGGAGGTATTATCAGGGTACACATCTTAGAATTCCAGGGACCTCTTCCGACAGGTGGGTTGTAACCAGGTGCATGGGTGTGTCATGAGTTAGGAAATGGGCTGACATGTACATGGAATGTCATGTGTGCAATGCATGTCATATGTGTGGCACTTGTGCTGTCTATGTTCTGCTTCTAAGGAACTCTAGTCACAGATAGTCCTTGCAAATATTGGATGCAGTTGGACTTACTGCTGTCAAGGGTCTGGTCAGGCATTCCTGTTACTGATGCCAAAGCACATTGACTGCCTCATGTATGAGGCTTGTTTTCCCCTTATTGAGTGATGGTGTCTTAGTTGTGTGCCATATGCTGCGTTGGACCTTGCTTTCAACATGTATGTGTGAAATAGTTGTGGTCCTCTGCTATCGGCCTTCAAAGGAGATATGTACATGATATATGTCATTAGGAGTGTGTGTGTATGTGACCATTGTATGTTAGGCATCACATTAGCTCTGGGATGTTCCGTGTCCTACTCAGTATCTCAGCAATGCTCAATGAGGCAACACTCTTATTCTGAGAAGTAGAGATGAAGGTGTGCAAAAAGGAATAGCCAGACCATGATATGGTGATTAGAATAGGTGTTTATTTCAATTTGTTAACTAAAGTGGTGAAGGTGATCATATTCAGAAGAAATTATTTACAATCTGTTGCCGTCTGCGTATACCAGCGGCTGTGTTCTGTAGTTCCCCCTTCTGTTGCAGGCCAGCATCCTCCTCTTCCTCCTCTTCAGGCATGTGTGGCTTTGGTTCCAGGAGGGGAATATTTCTTTTGATACAAATGTTGTGCAATATTGCACATGTGAGGATGATCCTACAGACCATCTCAGGGGAATATAGGAGGCTACCACCAGTGATGTCGAGGCAGCGGAACCTTGACTTGAGGATGCCGAAGGTCCGCTCGACAATGCTGCGTGTCCTCCTATGGGCGTCGTTGTATTCATGCTCTGCAGCAGTACTTGGTTTGCCAAATGGTGTCATAATCCATGGCTGGATGCCATACCCCTAATCAGCTGCAAGAGAAAATGAATGGGATCATGTTGATGTAGCTGGCACTATTGAAAAGACCTTTCATAGCAGTAGTTGTCTTGTGTTGTCTGTGACTATTTTGTGTACTAATGTGGCATCCTATGCTTGTAGGCTGTACCATCTGCATTGTGTTATTTCCTTGGCTGAACAAGTGTT
Source organism: Pleurodeles waltl (assembly GCF_031143425.1). NCBI lineage: Eukaryota > Metazoa > Chordata > Amphibia > Caudata > Salamandridae > Pleurodeles > Pleurodeles waltl. The sequence continues at coordinate 380,450,632 of NC_090442.1, forward strand.
TGTCTGCTAACCGTTTGTCAGCAGTATGTTTTGGGATTTGCAGTACAGTGTGCCATCCCTAGCATTGTGACTTGTGATACAGGTGTCCGTGTGTCTTCACTGGGGGTGAGATGATAGTTCCATGCACAATTAAAATTGAAAGTGTTGTTAACACGTTCATATCAAAGTACCCTGGACATCCCATACCTTGAATCTTATGCAATGGATTAATGTAAAGGTCATTGGGATACTTACAATTTGCAAGGTGACATTTAGACAACCACACTCATTGAAGTCTTAACATTAGGCTTACAGTAATTTCCGATGTGTGACAGGTTCAATGGTGACTTAAGAAACATGGCTAGCGATGTCACAACCTCAGTGTGTTCCTGTTCACATGTTGCTGTTGTGGTGTATGTGTTGTGTGTCCTAGAGGGTTGCTATGCAGTGTGTATATAAGTAGGTGTTTGTACTTACCATTGCCATACCGTCCATCCTGGAAGTGTTCATTGATGGTGCAGTGACGGAAGATGTATGAGTCATGGACACTCCCAGGATATTTAGCCACGATGTTGGTGATCAATCCCTGGTGATCGACTATGGCCTGGACGTTGATGGAATGTGTGTGCTTCCTGTTGCGGTAGAGGTGTTCAGTTGCAGCAGGTGGCACAAGGCGTACATGTGTGCAGTTGATTGCACCAAGGACGTGTGGGAAGCCACTGATGAGGTAGGTCCCCTGTTTTGTTTCCTGCTGCTTCTGCAGTGTGTTAGGGAAGCAGATGTGGCGGGGTGTCAGTCGAATGATGGCATCCAGTACTTTGGGCAAAAAGGCGGAGAATGATGGTTGTGATATTCCGCCAACCAGGGCACCAGTTGTTTGGAATGAGCCACTTGCCAGCATATGAAGTACGGCAAACAGCTTTGTTTCTGTTGGGATGGTGCGGGGTGTCACCAAAGTGGGGGCCAACTGCTGTTCAATGTTGCGCAGCAGCTGCTGAATGGCCTCCCAGTTCAACCGGTACCTCTGTATGATGTTGTGTTCCCTGAGGCCCTGAAGGGTGGTTCTTGGGCGGAATATCCTCTCCTGCCTTCTGCGCTGCCTTTGGGGTCCCTGCTGGTGTTGTTGTAGCTGCTGTTGTTGCTGCTGGGCTCTGCGTCTGCGTGCACGCTGGATTAGTATCACCTCCATGGCTCCCTGTTGCTGCTCTGCTGCTCTGCTGCTCTGCTGTTTGTTCTGTGTGTTCTGATTAAATACAGGTGTGTTTGCCCCATTTTAACGCCTGCCCTGACCCAGGCGTAAATTTTTGACGCAAATCGGGCTGTGCGTCATTTTCTGGCTCGGCCTCCCGGCAGTGCATCATTTTTGCCCGAAAGCATAAATACGACGCACGGCCCTTTAGGCCATTTTTGGGACGGGAACGCCTACCTTGCATATAATTAACGCAGAATAGCCTTGCGACCTGGAAATTGTGAATCGCAAATTGAGACTCGCAATTTCCAGGTTGCAACACAAGAAATCTCTATTTTAGCGATTTCTTATTTGTGGTCTGCGAATGCATTTCATGCATCGCAGACCACGGTTTTGCACTCGCAAACGGACGAATTTACCGATTCGCACCATTTGCGAGTGCAAAACTTTTTAATACATCTGGCACTATATTCCTGTTATGTAGTGGGACATGGACCGCAATTTAAAACAAGCAGTTGCAATGCAACGAGTCTCGCGTTTGCTCGTGTTGGAGCTGATAGCGTTGTAAACTTCTAACGCTACTTTTCACTGGTAATGAAACCAATCGGCAAAAGTGCATTTATGTACGTAACCCGAAAAAGTGCAATTAACTGTGTAACAGGGCCGATATTATGTAAAGCGCTTGACTTCTGCCAAGCGAGATCGCGCTGGGAAAATAGAGAAAAAGTAGTCCATGAGCCGTACAGAAAACAGCGAGCCTCGCATGTTTTCTGTACTTGGTCGATGCACTCGAGGAGGGCTATCCACCGGAAAAGGCATGACATGTGCATGCCTTCCACTAATGAAATCAAGCACATTCTTACAGGCAAGCCCAAAAGCCAATGACAGACACTGACGTGATGTGGACAGGGTTCCTAGCCCTTTTTAATTACTAAAGCTTCTTGCTTAGCGAAACGCATGCGCAAGCACATGCGACTCAGGCTCGACCCTAAAAAACAAAGACATGATGCAAAAGGACACTGGAGAAAAGGCAGCAGTCCCCGGACCTCTACCTTCCCCTACAGATACCCACAGCTCATATTCTCAAAGTTGGAACTTTCTCTTTCAGAGAGCTTTCAATATGGACTGGCTATATCCTCACTTGTGGCGCTGGTATTCAGTCAATGGTTTGCTAGTGCAATACAAATCTTTGCCATGCTGAAGAAATGGAAAGGGGTCTGTTTTATGTCCCTTCTTTCTTGTGAAGCGCAAGAAATCACAATGTGGACATCAGAATTTGAAAATATAACGGTGAATCACAGGCACAAATTTACTATGATTTTGCTCCGGGGTTGACTCACTTTGTGGGCACAGCCATAATGCAAAAGCATATATTTGTATTTACTAAGCCACTTAAAGCCACTCTGTGTGGCTTTGCGTTGTTTATGAAATACAAAGTAAAGCAAAGCAGTGCATAGTGCTGCCTTGTGTTACTTTGCACTGGTTGTCATTACATGGGTCACAACAAGCTTCTGAGACCTCCCTGCAACTGTCCAGCTGATCTACTGACCTGCTTGGACCTGCAACTGGAGCTGTCTGAGCCCTGTTGCTGACCTTCACTTGACCTTGCATCACAACCCTCACAGCTCCTAATCAGACCTGATGCAGTGTGACACAACTCCACGTAGGATTCTGCATCGCTGCACTGCGCAGTCCCTGGTCAGAACTGATGCAAGCGACGCAAAGCCTTATATCAAGGACACAAGGTGCCACTGTCAGAAAGACTAACCTGGTCCCTGTATGTGATCAGTCAGCCTGAACTTGTGACTTTGCCCTAGTCTAGCATGACCACACACCAACAGTGGACGCTTTATCCCTTTAGGCGCTATTATCACTTAAAACCTTAAAATTGAATATCTCCAGTTCTACGGATTAGAGTTTTGTTGCTTTGGAATTATTTTGTTTATTTACATTTACTCTATCTCTCTGAATTGGTTTGAGATTTCCTATGTGTTGTGTTTTTCACTTTACTACTCTTTGAGTACTGCATAAATACTTTATCCATTGCCTCTAATTTAAGCCTGACTGCTTTGTGCTAGGCTACTGGAGGTTAACTCTGACAAGGATTGTGATTTTTGCCAGAGTGAGGCTTCCACCCCTCTCAACCAAAAACGTAATTTATTTTATTGGTGGCAGCAGTGCAAAAGGATGATGGACGGAGTGCTGAACAATGCAAACACTCACCCCAGTCACAGATCTGGGTTTAATCCATCGTTCTTTTGCTCACCATGCCACCCCAGTTTGGACCCAGCCATATGCAAATCAGTCTTGACCCTGTTCCTCATGGGAACAGTCCAGCCCAAACTGCCAAGCCAGGTCCTCCCTGGATCAGAAAAAAGCATCCTGGGACCAGTTTCAGGGTTTCAGTGTTGGGTGTGATTCAAACCAAAGTCTTTCAAGAAGCTTGAGCCTTCCACAGTGCTACCAGAGTGAGAAAGATAATGAATCTCAGCAAATTAATTCAACACTTATTTACATGCAGAAACTGGGCCTAAACTAATCCAAACAATTAATGTGTTCTTTCCTTATAAACCACAAGAGAGCTACCTGTCACAGGCCTATAAAAATGATTTCCCTGTAAGAAAGTATCTTCAAACTGAAGCTGTATATATTCTCTGCTAAGATCTGTTTGCATGCATCTTTCATTTCAGCTTCAGCTACAGGCCCATTTGTAGCATTTGATTTACAGGCCCTGGGCATCTCTATTGCACTTTACTAGGGACTTCCCAGTAAATTAAATAGGCCAATCATGGATAAGCCAATGTGCACTTACACTTTAGCACTGGTCAGCAGTGGTAAAGTGTCCAGAGCAAACAAAAATAGCACAAACGGGGTCTAGCAGACAGAAGCAACCTCGAAAGTAGAGGCAAAAAGTTAATGGAGACCATGTCAATGATGCCAAGTCTAACACAATGAGTAAAGCATTTCAACATAACACACAGTAATACAGTGAAAACACTACAAAAGAACACCACACCAGTTTCAGAAAAATAGCCAAATATTATCTGGGGAAACAAGGCCAAAATGAGAAAGATCCAACATACACTAATAAAGATATGGATTTTGCAAGAATGAACTTAAAAATACAGTTCCTTGAAGTTGATAGCTCTGTCTGGGGCTATCACGGTGTCATGAACAACAAATCCAACAGTTCAGGCCATCTGCAGCATTGTGAGACAGCTACGGTATCGGGAAGACCCACAAACAGTACCTTGGAAATGCAGGGCATCTTGACCCTCACTAGAGATTCGATGTGTGGTGTCACTAGCGATGCAGGCATTGGTCCCATAGGTCAGTGCAGCGGCTCGGTGATGGCATTAGGTGGCGATACCAGTGAGACCAAGGTTGTGGAGTGATATGGGACACAGCTCTATGTGGCATCATCAGGTCATGGTGCAGCCAGCGGCGTTCTTGATGGTGTTGTGTGGTTTTTCTTCTGTTTCAGCACAAAACACACAGTTCCCAGTACTGTAGGCTGATGAAGCTATTGATATACCTGAGACTTCCAACAGGAGGCAAGCTCTACTGCAAGCCCTCGGAGAAACTTCACAAGCAGGATATACAGCAAAGTCCAGTCTTTGTCCTGTTTAAGGCAGAAGCAGCAAGTGCAGGCCACAACCCAGCAAAGCTACACAGCCAAGGGGCAGTATTCCTTCTCCAGCTCTTCAGCTCTTCTCCTTCGCAGAGGTTCCTCTTGATCCAGAAGTGTTCTAAAAGACTGTGGTTTGGGGTCCACTACTTACCCTCATGTGTGCCTTTGAAGTAGGCAAACTTCAAAGGAAAGTCTCTGTTGTTCACAAGATCCTGCCTTGCCCAGGCCTGACTCCAGACACACACCAGGGGGTTGAAGACTGCATTGTGTGAGGACCGGCACAGCCCCTTCGGGTATAAGTATCAGCTTTTCGCTCACCACTCTAGCCCAGGAGACTCATCAAGATATGCAGGCTACACCCCAGCCCCCTTTTGTGCCACTGTCTAGAGGGAATTCACAATAGCCCAACTGTCAGTCTAACCCAGATGTGGAATACACAAGTAGACAGAGGCATCGAATGGTTTGAGCAAGAAAATGCCCACTTTCTAAAAGATTTAAAACACACAAGGGACAAACACAAAGGTACTAAGGGACCATGGGCAAATATTTTATAAAGGAACAAGGGTCCCTTAGATAAAAGGACTATAGATTTCAATACCACATAGAATCACAATGAAGTCTATGGGAAACATGCAATAAACCAATATATTTATTCCAAACAAATGAAAACAGTGTAGTGGGAAAACAAAAATGTCTTGGAAACCATAAATCGTAATTGCTCAGGCTTATCCCATGTGAAAGAAAGCACAGCTAAAGTCGCAATTTTACTGTACTCTTGCTCATGTCAAAACATATTATATGCTTTGACATAACATGCTAGTTTGAATTGGCAGTTTAAAACTGCACACACTGCACTGCAGTAGCAGGTCTGAGACATGTTTACAGGCTACTTATCTGGGTGGCACAATCAGTGCTGTAGGCCCACTAGTAGCATTTTATTTACAGGCCCTGGGCACTCATGGTGCACTCTAGTAGGGACGTACTAGTAAATTAAATATGCCAATCATGGTTAAACCACAATAACCAATACAATTTACACAGGGAGCACTTGCACTTTAGCACTGATCAGCAGTGGTAAAGTGCGCAGAGACAATAAACCAGCAAAAACAGAGTGCAGCATACCATAAAAATAGGAGGTCAGAAGGCAAAAAGACAGGGGTACATGCCAAAAAATGCCAAGTCTAACAGTGTTCAAACCCCACAAATCTTACAATCAATCAATCAAACAAGCATTTATAGAGCACGGCAAATCAACCATGAGGGTCTCGACGTGATGGAGCTGTATGCTGCTGTATGGAGGAATCATCATGCAGACATCCAAGTCTTTAGTTCTCTTCTGAATTGCTGGACTGATGGTGCAGTCCTAAGGTGCAAGGGGAAGTTGTTCCAAGCCTCTGCTGACAGGTGCAAGAAGGAGATCCTCCGCTATTGGTTCAACGGAGCTGAAGGGTGTCTGCGAGGAAAGGGAAGAGAAGGTGATCAAAGGTGTCTGGACGGTTGGTTGAAGGTCAGGCATTTGTTGATGTTTGATGGTCCTTCATTGTGCAGACCCTTGTAGATGTGGGTCAGCATCTTGAACCTACATCTCTTCTGAATCAGGAGCCAGTGTAGTGTTTAAGATGGGGTGTGATGTGGTTCCTTCTGGGGAGGTTAAGTACGAGTCTTGCAGCTAAGTTCTGTATTGTCTGGAGTCTCTTCAGGAATTGTGATGTGATTCCTATGTAGAGCTTGTTTCTGTAGTACAGTCTGCTGGTGATGAGGGCCTGCATGACGGTCCTTCTCATGAATGCTAGGAGCCACCTGAACATCTTGTGGAGAAGAGAAAGGTGTGTAAGCAGGCGGATGAGACTTCATCGACTTGTTTGTTTCTTCTTGGACAGCTTGCTGTCCAGGATGATGCCAAGGTTGCAGGTGTGATCTGTTAGGGTGGGGGGTGCCAAGCTCTGCGGGCTACCATGTTTCAGTCCACGATGAGGTGTTGTTCCAAAAGATGAGAACTTCCATTTTTTCAGTGTTGAGTTTGAAACAGTTGTCCTTCATCTGCTACGTTCATTGTGCATCTGTGGAAGTTAGCTTTTGTGGTGGAGGGATCTTCAGACATTGAAAGGACAAGCTGTGTGTTGTCAGCTTAGGAGATGATGTTGAGTCTGTGTGATTTGACAGTGACAGCTAGGGGGGTCATGTAGGTGTTGAAGAGGGTCAGGTTGAGGGATGATCTTTGGGGAACTCCACAGATGAACTTCTTCGGCTCTGAGGTGAACGGTAGGCGACTGATCCTTTGGGTTCTGCCGGTGACGTACGATAGATCCATTTGAGGGTGTTTCCTTGAATACCAATGTGGTGGAGTCTGTTGATGTGGTGGGAGATGGTGTTAATCATAGAAGACAGGTCCAGGAGGATGAGCGTTGATGTTTCCCCCTGGTCCTGAGGGATCTGATGTCATCTGTGGCTGCACTCAGGGCTGTCTTGGAGCTATGGTTAGCTTGAAATCCAGAAAAGTGATACAGAGGTGGGTATCAAATGAAGGGGCTGAACTTACATGTAATTAGCAACTTCAACTATCTGGGAGTCAAGACAGATAAATCCTGTAACTGGAAGTAACATATCCAGAAATGTGAACTGTCCCTACTTCATAGAGCATCTGCAATCTCCAAGAGATACAACTCCTAAATCATTCTCCCCAGATATTGTGGTATTTTGGTCAAAAGGACAGACTTTAGCCCTTCATGGGTCAAAATCTGGAGGATAGGGAATATTGTTGGGTTGAACTCCAAAGAAAATAGCTTTTTAAGATCCCTATTCCGTCTGTCCCAGAGTACTCCCATGATCCCCTATTTTTTATATTGGGCCCAAAAGAATTGGTGATCTTGCCACCTTAAACTCTCCTTTTTTGGGTAAGACTACGGTCAGCCCCTGAGTTATCCCAATAGAGGTCCTCCACATAAGAGATTATGAACTTGGAAAGCACATCTAATCCTGTGGTTTTCACATATTAAATCACACTTCCGCAACCTGGCATTGAGTATTTATTGGAGCAATCTCACACTAATCAACAAAAATTCTAAAGCCACAGTAATAGAGGCATTTTGGAACCATAAACTTAATCCTTACCATAACAATGCTAAACCAGGAAGGTTGGTAGATGTGTTTTTATCTAACAAATATGTACTTGCTATGGAAACACAGATGGATAAAATTTTACCTTGCCAGGACTGCCCTTTTTTTTTATAAACATTTAAGCTGGCCACATTGCAGTATAACAAGTTTACCTGTAATTAGAATTCTAACCAAATCAAGTCTCTACTTTTCATACTTTGTAATAATGCAACTAAGGATGTTGAACATCTATTATTTTTCTTTGCTGTGCACACAAAGCCAAGGAGAACTTGGATCAAGGCTATTTGTATTGCCTTTGGCGTGAGGCATTTTAAAGTGGCCTATCAAATCCTCTTGACAGACACCAGCCCTCCCATAGTTTTTAGCCTCAGTCGCTATCTAGATTCAGTCTTGATTTTTAGAAAGAGGCTGGGCTTTTTGTCATAACCTCTGAATGAGCGGCTATGATTATCCTAGTGATCTTTCCAATTGTTTGCCTTTAATATTGAGTCCCATGTTGGCATGGAGTATGGCCTCATGGAATAACATCAAATGAATTCATTACATATTTTATTCCATTGGTACATTTTATGGATTATTTGTTTCAAGCATTTCTTAAGGGATTTTATCACTTGGGACAAAGTATTTTAAATATTGTCTAAAAACTTTCACTTCATCATTATTGTTTTAGGAATTGTCTCCCCTATTAGTAGTTTAATCTGTGATTACCTTTTTCTCTTCTGATGAATGACAAGTGTTATGGGCTAGATCCCTTGTTTACTACCATTACTACTTCACTTACAATTATTATCATTATATCTTCCAGCACCTCTATAGGAGGCTGTATGTTAAGAAACAGATGAATGAACCACTTTCAGACACACACACATAGGACTCCTCTGGTGATCAGAAGTAGGAGTTCATATCTTGCATCTGTACATCAATCACAGTTTTCAAAGATTATGCAAGATCAATATATATATATGTGTGTGTAAATATATATACTGTATATATATATAAATATCAAGTTTTTAACACCTGCACACAAATAGATTGAAGATATTTAAAAAAAATAAAGAGGGAACGTCAACCATTGGTTGAACTTAATGTAATCTCTCTCTAGCCTTCCATCAATAGCAAACACCTCTGCAGTACAGCATTGCTTCTAAAGATGCCACACTACAGACGTATGGGGAAGAAGGGGGCGACTGTTTGAATGTGACTTGCATCAAGTACATTTGTACAAAGCATAGGGTGTGGGTACTGGACACTGGGCCACATGGAGGGGATTGGACGTCTAGAAGGAGAACACTGTCCAAAACAACATTTGCACAAGGCATAAATGCCTAAGGCTTGGATCTCTGGAGCGATTTCACTGTGCATGAGGACTTCTTAACAAATAATTAGGGTGTAAAAGGTAGGGGCTTGTCAACCTACGGGGTTTGTCTGTTCCGGCAAAGTGGCCTCTTAGTGAAAACTTCTGTAGAAGTCATAGGCTGTGCATAGTAAAAACCTGACCGTCTAAAGGGGGTATGAGAGTCTGGAGGGAGTGATCTCTCTGTCAAGACATTTGTGCAAGGTATAGGCTGTGTGTTGTAGAATTTGTCCACTTACATCTCAATAATTCCGCCCAAGAGACCACATACTTGCAAATGTCAAGTACAGGGCAGGGGGAGTGTCAAGTAGGCATTTGCATACCTAATGAGAGGCGGGTGCCTAGAGAGAGTGGGCTCTTCTTAAGGACTTCTGTTAAGGAAGTAGGGAGTATAGTAGTGGTTTAGGCACCTAATAGTGCTTGGAAGTTTGGAGGGAGTGACCACTCAATAAAATATTCTATACAAGGTGTAGGGTGTATGTCGTGGGTGCTGCAATCCCTAAAGAAGATTGCGGGTTTGGACATAGTGGATTAGCTATGACAAGTTCTGTAAAAGGCATCAGTAAGCATAGGATATGCATGCCCATCCCTTTCAAATTTTATTTCCAATATGGATATCAAAGTGCATAATCATATGTGGCACCTTGCACACAGAGAACAAAAAGTCAACTATTCATATTGAGGAAAATGCACATGTTAACCAGCACCGAAAGCTTCACTTATAACAGGCATTAAACCCTTTCCCCCTCTGCTAGTACTCTAGAGCAGTTTCCTCAGCAACAAAGTTACAGCTGACTACAAGAATGTCACCAGTTCAAATGTTTACAAAGCATATTCGACTGTACAATTATATTAATCATTTCCCTTAGCAGACACTATAGCCCATTAGCAGCAAACACTACACTCAGGACTCCCTATTTTCTAATCACATATCACCATGCAAATAACAATTACTGTCTACTTAACATACTGTTTTACAGTTTTTTTCCCTCTTCAAACTGCATGCATTCTCAGAATATTACTTATATTGCTGCTCACTCCTTCGTTGACCTGAATCAGTATACTTCCATTATGCTTCAAGTGTGGATTGTGGGTCACAGCTTTCTCCTCTGGGCTAGAGAGCAGGCCAAACATTGTGGATCTGACAAGAATCCAGGACTTCCCCAAGTGGTCATTACTTGGGGGTGGGGGGCACAAAGATATAAAATAAAATAGTTACCTATGGTTGAAATCATTTCCTATTGGGAGCACCCAGATCTGACAATTGTGCATTGTGGTCAGCACAGTGACAAGAGTTGACTTATCAATTCAAATGAGGGAAACCTTTGCACAGTTGATGACTTTCTTCCTTTGCATTTGTGCGTTCTAATGTATGTCAAAGGGAGAAAAGGCAGTTGTCAAACCATTTTGTCCAGAGATTGAGAAGTCGTGGAAACATGTAAACAAAGCAATTTCAGCACTTCTTTGTGACCATGGGATGGCCTAACATACCACAACAATATCCATGTTGGCATGCCTAGTATCTACCAAATGAATGGAATCCATTTCTAGCAGAAGGGAGCACATCAAAGAATATATCCAGTTCTACATATGTGTGAACAACACAGCTCTTTTCATAGCCGCCATCTGACCCACTTATAGAAAATATTTGTAGAAAAGTATTTTTTATGAATGTATAGTTCTGTGTGAGTCCTGCAGCACTAAGCCAGGTATATAACCCATTTTTGCCTGTCCCAGTGTTACAATTTCACATTTAAATAAATGGATTGCTCCCTAACCCCACCTCAAAAGGACAGCGCTTGTGCATGGGAGTGGCTTGCTCACTTAATAGTGTTAGGCTGTGGTAAATGACTAGTTAATAGCTGCGTAGAGCTTAAAGGTTATGTTTAATAGCCTTGTACACAGTGAAAGTAGTTCATAGTAGTGGCTTACCCACAAAATGAGGTGCGAGTGTGTGTAAGGAGCATTCTTTCGGTGAGTACTTTTGTACAAGATGTAGGGTGAGTGTAGTAGAGGTTTGACTACCTAATGGGGTCTGACTGTCCGTGAAAGCATCTTTACGAGGCTCAGGCTATATATTGTAAGGGCTTGGCCACCTTTTGAGATGTGGCTGTCAAAAGGGAGTAAGCTCTCCATAAAGACTTCTGTCAAAGGGAAAGAGTATGCATAGTAGGGTCTTATTTACCTAATGGGGTGTGGGCTCTGTTACCACGTTTGTGCTAGACATAGGGTGTGTATAGTAGTGGCCACCTAACAGGGTGTGGGTGTTAGTTTCATGTATAGTTTCCAGAGCTGTTGAGTGATTGGTTTATGCACTGTTGGTCATGTGATCAAGGTCTATGTTGGATGAAATGTGTTGTGAGTTACAGTCTGAAATACATCCTCAGTTTGCACAATGTGCAGGCCCTGAGTGATTATTTATTGTTTAGATTTCATAGATTCTATAGCTGACTGGCACTATCACTATAATGCTCCACCTCCATGATGGCCATAGCTTTGGAGTGCCACACAGATACAAATATATCTGCCATTAGGTAGCTGTAGTTAGGGCAGCTTTACCATAAGCAGAGCATTTTTTGGTTTGCTAATCACTTTGACCTCATTTGATGAGGAGCACCCCTTCCACCAGCCTTTCCTTGCAGGGGGAACCCACCAGGGAAAGGCTGGTGGCAGTAGGGATCATTATCGGAGAGGTAGTAGAGCTGCCCTGTCGGATACTGATTCCCTCCACCACCAGGCTTCCTATTGGAGGCAGACTGGCAGTGCTCCATGTGTTCTTTATATGGCGGTTCAGCCTGCCATCCCAGTGGCGGTCTTTGTCACCCGTCGCTGGCATGGCTGACTGAACCGCCGGGGATCATAATGACCCCCATAGTAATGAAAATTACTATGGTGGTCATTACAACCCTGGCGGTCGGTGTTAAAGCGGCGGTAAGACCGCCAACAGGCCGGCGGTAAAAAAAATGGAATTACGACCGTGGCGGAAACCGCCAACATAGACAGCCACTTTAACACTCACGCCACGGTGGTACAAACAAACACAGCGGCGGTCACCGCCAACAGACAGGCGGAGGACAATGTACCGCCCACAGGATTACAACCTACCAATCCGCCACCTTTTCCGGGGTGGATTCACCGCAAACAAAACCACGGCGGAAACAGGACTTCGAAGGGAAAACGCTCACCTCTGCACACCCCATGAGGAACCAGGATGCCATGAAACCAGAGCTCCACATTTTACCAGCCTTTATCTTCTTGCTCCTCTACCAGGAGCACGAACGCCGGCGGCGAAGACCACAGTGAGTACTGCACCTACGACACAGGGGAGGGGGGAGGGAAAAAACAGTGACACACACACGCAACACCCCCACCCCCACCCTCACCCATGACAACACACACACTAATACGGCATGATACATTACAGTTACACTCCCAATCCCCCCCGGAAGAATGCAAAGAGAAAAGGAAATGAGGTGAACAATTGTAATATATTAAAATTCAGTATTCAAAAAATATACATACACTATTAACAAATATATACACCAATACTATAAGTCCAAGGTATTCCACCATTTCAGTCCGTGGACCACTGGGTCCAAAATGCATGGGCGACGCCCACATAAGATACCCGAACAAGACGGAGAGAACACTGCAGGGGCATCAGATAGAAATAAAACAGGCACCTCAGGGGGAAGGGAAAGGGTGGGCACCTCAGCCGGTTGAGTGCACGATGGCAAATCCACGAGGGGGACCTATGCCCACTGTTCAATCCTGGGGACTGCAAAGCCACAGTCTCTCAAGTCTCTACAGTGGGTGGGTTGCCCACTGTTCAATCCTGGGGACTGCAAAGCCACAGTCTCTCAAGTCTCTACAGTGGGTGGGTTGCCCACTGTCAATCCTGGGGAGTGCAAAGCCACAGTCTTTCAAGTGGATGTCAATCTCCACTGGTTCTGGAGGGGGTCTTGTGCCCAGAGTGCTTCATCCTGCCAAGGACAGAGGTAGTGGATGTCTTTCTCCACTGGTTCTGGAGTGGGCCTTGTGCCCAGAGTGCTTCATCCTGCCAAGGACAGAGGTAGTGGATGTCAATCTCCACTGGTTCTGGAGGGGCATGGTGCCCAGAGTGCTTCATCCTGCTCGTGGCGGCATCAGTAGCGTCAGAGCTTTTGGCGCTCATGGGCTGGCGGTGCTTGTTGTGGCGGTGTCCTTGGCAGTGCTGCTTGTGGCGGTGGTGTTTTTGGCAGCGGTGCTTGTGGCGGTGGTGTCTTTGCCAGCGGTTCAGCTGCTGGTGGTCCTGTCTGTGGCAGTATGGCTGCTAGCAGTCCTGTCTTGGGCAGTGGTTCAGCTGCTGGCAGTCCTGTCGGGCAGCGGTTCATCTGCTGGCGGTCCTGTCTGTGGCAATGTGGCTGCTGGCGGTCCTGTCTTGGGCAGTGGGGCTGCTGCTGGCGGTCCTGTCTTGGGCAGCGGGGCTGCTGGCGGTCGCCTGCTGGGCAGCGGGGCTGCTGCTGGTGGTCCTGTCTTGGGCAGTGTGGCTGCTGGCGGTCGCCTCCTGGGCAGCGGGGCTGCTGGTGGTCGCCTCCTGGGCAGCGGGGCTGCTGCTGGCGGTCCTGTCTTGTGCAGTGTGGCTGCTGCTGGCGGTCCTGTCTTGGGAAGTGTGGCTGCTGCTGGCGGTCCTGTCTTGGGCAGTGTGGCTGCTGGCGGTCGCCTCCTGGGGAGCGGGGCTGCTGCTGATGGTCCTGTCTTGGGCAGTGTGGCTGCTGCTGGTGGTTCTGTCTTGGGCAGTGTGGCTTCTGGCGGTCGCCTCCTGGGCAGCGGGGCTGCTGCTGGCGGTTCTGTCTGGGGCAGTTTGGATGCTGGCGGTCGCCTCCTGGGCAGCAGGACTGCTGCTGGGGTCCTGTCTTGGGCAGTGTGGCTGCTGCTGGCGGTCCTGTCTTGGTCAGTGTGGCTGCTGGCGGTAGCCTCCTGGGCAGCGGGGCTGCTGCTGGCGGTCTTGTCTGGGGCAGTGGGGCTGTTGGCGGTCACCTCCTGGGCAGCAGGGCTGCTGCTGGTGGTCCTGTCTGGGGCAGCGGGCTGTTGGCAGTCGGCTCCTGGGCAGCGGGGCTGATGGCGGTCTTCACTGCCGTGCTGATCTTCCCAGACTTGCCGGTTTTCTTGTTCCCCTTCCCCACCTTGGAAGGTGTCGCACCTGACTCCACACTCCCACCTGTACCCCTGGGAGCGGCTTTGGTGGCTGGTGTCTTCCCCCTCTCCCGCTGGGCATTGGCCAACTTTTGATGCTTGAGAGGTGAGGGACTGTCCGTGCTGTGGCTCCTTGCCACACTGGCTGCCCTGCTGCCTGGTGCACTCCATAATCCGGTCACTACTGGCACCACGGGTCCCACCGATGTTGCGGCTGAGGTGCTAGGTTGGGACCTTGAGAGTCGGGCCCTAGGAGACTGACAGGGTGGGGGAGGTGAGGGAAAGAGGTCAAGGTTGGACAGGAAAAGGTTCTTAGGAACACTGGGACGGGTAGATGGAGGGGGTTTGGGAGTGGAGGAAGAGGTAGTGGTCGTAGGAGGTGCCCGTTTGCTGACTTTGGGTGAAGGTGCATGGGCTGGAGGCTGTCGTGAGGTGGATGGCTGTTGGGTAGGTGTGTGGCTATGTTTGTGTACCTTGGGAGGTGGCCTCACAGACACACTGGGAGAGGACACAGGGGATGTGTGAATGGTAGTGGGGGTGGTGACTGCACGTGAGCGGGGTGTGGTGGTGGGTGTGCTGGTAATGGACGTAGTGGCTGAAGATGTAGTGCATGCAGGTGTGAATGGAGACGACACTGGGAGAAATGAGGGAGACGAGGAGGAGGGGGACACAGTGGAGGCAGTGGATGTTGGTATGTCTGCATGTGTGTGATGCTTGCATGAGTGCCTGTGGGATGTGTGGTGCTTATGTTTGCCTGAGCTTCCTTTGTGTGTTGAGGCGTGTGCATGCTGGTCTGATGGTGTGCTTCGGATAGGCTGAGGTACAGGGATGTGGGTCTGGGTGGAGGAAGATGGAGGGGGGAGGCTAGATACAGGGACAATGGCTGCCATCAGTGCTGAGGCCAGAGTCTGAAAAGCTCGCTGAAGGGCTGCCTGACCAGAATGAATGCCCTCCAGGAATGCATTTGTTTGTTGCAGCTGCCTCTCTACACCCTGGATGGCATTCAAAATGGTAGACTGCCCAACAGTGAGGGACCTGAGGAGGTCAATGGCCCCCTCACTGAGGGCAGCAGGGGTGACTGGAGCAGAGGCTGTGGTGCCTGGGGCGAAGGTGATGCCCACCCTCCTGGGTGAGCGGGCACGGGCAAAGGCTGAGGGGCTGCTGGGAGGGCGGTGCTGGGGGGTGTGGCGGCTGTACCTGTAGATGCGGGGGGCACAGATGGGCCCACCACCGCAAGGGAGCTCCCATCAGACGATGAGTCCGTATCACTGGTGTCAGCTCCTGTCCCCGCCGTGGAGCTCCCCTCGCCCTCCGTCTCACTGGTGAAATCAGACTCCATAGTGTCGCCCTTCAGGGCCATGTGGGATGCAGCTCCCTCCTGCTCCAATGCCACTGCTCCTCTGCCTGATTACGCTAATGCACACAAGTACAGGGAGACCACAAAAAGGGGGGGGAGACAGAAGAAAGACATGTTGAGTGCATGCATTACCGCTACCGTTGGCGGACACGACAAACACAGAAGCCCCCTGCCTTACGCCACGCACTTGGGGTCCACTATTCTATCCTTGGAACATGGCCTACAAGGCTATGGCCGATATCTGCACACATGGATGTCACAGGAGCCTGACTAGGTGTAGTTGTCACTGTATCCAGGTGGGGTTGGGTACCACAGGGTCTGCCTGAAAAAGGGGACTTAACCAGCAAACTCGCCCTAGCCTAGGGAAACCCACAGCCCACCTCCCCCACCCAGACACCTCCACTGCACGCTGAATCAGCAGAATGAGAGTGTACTCACCCCCTTGTTGCTGCTGTGATGCCCTCATGCTCCCATCCAACTCCGGATACGTCACCGCCAGGATCCTGAACATCAGGGGGGTCATGGTGCGACGGTCACCCCTCCCACGTTGGAAGGCCATCCCCAGCTGGGCCTCCGCCATCTTCTTGCTCCAGCGGCGAATGTCCTCCCATCTTTTCCGACAGTGGGTGCTCCGTCTGTGGTAGACCCCCAGGGTCCGGACGTCCTTGGCGATGGCATGCCAAATATTCTTCTTCTGGTGGGTGCTGACCTACAGGAATTGTACAGGGGAAAAAAAGAAGTTATTACCAACTGCACCGTCACAGTCATTGGCCTGCATCCCTACCCTTGCCATGTGGCACATGCACTCACCATCGTTTCATTCTCCCCCCCATCTTTCATCCACACCACTCCACACAGGCATTGCCCATACAGCATGCTCCAACTGTACTTACCTGTTTGTCTGGAGGACCGTAGAGTAGCGTGTACTGGGGGAGGACCCATCCACGAGTTTCTCCAACTCCTCCGTGGTGAAGGCAGGGGCCCTTTCCCCAGACGCACGAGCCATTGTCTCTTCCAGACTGAGGTCACAGCAGCACTTGCAGTGTAGGTCCTCTCCTGTCGGAGATCAGGTATCGAGTGATTGAACAGATAGAAAATGGCGGTCACGTCCATGGCGGTGCGTACCGTCACCGCCGGCGTACATCTTCATTGGCTCCTGGGACCCATAGGGTCCAATGTTAACCAATGCAGAATTGCGCCGCTGTCTGCGACCGCCTACCGCGACGGTGTACAATTCCAGCGCAGTTACCTCACATCCCATTGTCCCACTTTACGGGTCAGGCAGCCGCCATTTCAGGGGCCCACATGGCTTTTTTTTTAACTGCGTCACACATACCTAAGCCTTTGCTCAACACTCATACAGGCAAATTTCGGTTTATGAATAGTTTTCTGAGTAAGCTGTGTTTACGTACCTCTGAGTTGGTTGACTCTGTGCTCGCTGTTGTCCTCCATAGGCACCGTCCGCTGGGACATGTGAGGAGATGGCGGCATCCTCCTGTGTACAGACCGCTGGTGGACCTGTCGACAGTGGAGGAAAGACAAGTAACCATCACCTACAGGCTTGATCGTGCCACAATCCTGGAACTGTGTGCCCAGTCGGAGCCAGACCTGATGTCAGCTATCCGCCATCCCACAGGAATCCCCCCTCAATTGCAGGTGCTGTCAGTACTCCATTTCCTTGCAAGTGGGTCTTTTCAAACTACAGTGGCCATAGCATCAGGGATGTCCCAGCCTATGTTTTCCAATGTGTTATCCAGAGTGTTGTCTGCCCTGCTGAAACACATGCAGAGCTACATCGTTTTCCCTCAGGTGGAGGATTTGCCAACAGTGAAAGGTGACTTCTATGCCCTGGGACATATCCCCATCATCATAGGTGGCATTGATGGGACACATGTGGCCTTGGTCCCCCCGCATGAGTGAACAGGTGTACAGAAACCGGAAGAGTTACCATTCGATGATTGTGCAGATGATGTGTTTTACATACCAGTACATCTCCCATGTTAATGCCAAATTCCCTGCCTCAGTGCATGATGCTTACATCCTGCAGAATAGCAGCATCCCTTATGTGATGGGGCAACTCCAGAGGCACCGTGTGTGGCTACTAGGTGAGCACCTGGAACCAAATCAGTGGGAATAGTTGTCTGGGTCTGGGGATATCCCTGAGAGTTAGTGTGTGTCTAACAGTAGTCCCTCGCCATTTGCAGATGACTCTGGTTATCCCAACCTGTCATGGCTACTGACCCCAGTAAGGAATCCCAGGACAAGGGCAGAGGAACGCTACAATGAGGCCCATGGGCGAACTAGGAGGATTATAGAGCGGACCTTCAGCCTCCTGAAGGCCAGGTTCCAGTGCCTACATATGACAGGTGGTTCCCTATTCTACTCACCAAAGAAGGTGTCCAGATCATCGTGGCCTGCTGTATGCTTCACAACTTGGCTTTGCGACGACAGGTGCCTTTTCTGCAGGAGGATGGTCCAGATGGAGTTGTTGTGGCAGCTGTGGAGCCTGTGGACAGTGAAGATGAGGAAGCAGAAGAAGAGGACATCGACAACAGGAACTCTGTGATCCTGCAATACTTCCAGTGAGACACAGGTAAGAAGACAAACCTGCCTACTACATGTACTTTAACACTACTACCTCTCTACTGTCTGTCCTTTTCACCCAGTGTATGGTCACTGAGTTGTCACTTTCCCTTACGATTTCACAGATGTGGGTCCCACTGTGTGACATCTGCTTTGTTTCCTCATGGACTAGAGCTGTGTGACATAGGTATGTTGACATTACAATTGAAAGAGCACTGTACTTTTGGCACTGTAATTGCTAATACACTAATTCGAAATCACAGACTCCAGATTGTTTTGTGCTTTAAGGGTGTTTATTTAAGTGCTCAATATTGGAGGGGGTTGTAAAATGATGAGGGGTAATGGTGGAGGAATGTCCATGGCAGAGTCCAGTCTATTAGTCTCACAGGTGCATTGTCCAAAGGGGCATAGGAAGTGGAGCTGGGGCAGTTTGAGGATGGACAGAGTGACAAGGTGGGACAAAAGGATGACATTCAGGGTGGTCTCATTTCTTGGGGGGGGGTCTTGGCATCGTTCTCTGTCTTTGTCCTGGATCTCAAGGACCGTTTGCGGGGTGGTTCTCCATCTGCAGGGGGTGGGGTGCTGATGTGGTGGTCCTGTGGCTGTGCCTCCTGTCCACTAGCGCCGGCGGAGGTGGTGGGCAGTTCATCGTCCAGGCTAGTGTCAGGGGCACCTTGTTGTGCCACAGTGGCCCTCCTGGTGTTGAGGACTTCCTTCAGCACCCCTACGATGGTGCCCAGGGTGGAATTAATGGATCTGAGTTCCTCTCTGAAGCCCAAATACTGTTCCTCCTGCAGCCGCTGGGTCTCCTGAAACTTGGCCAGTAGCGTTGCCATCGTCTCCTTGGAATGATGGTAGGCTCCCATGATGCTGGAGAGGGCCTCGTGGAGAGTGGGTTCCAAGGGCCTGTCCTCCCCCTGTCGCACAGCAGACCTCCCAGTTCCCCTGTTTCCCTGGGCGTCTGTCCCCTGAACGGTGTGCCCACTGCCACTGCCCCCAGGTCCCTGTTGTTGTTGGGGTGGTGGGTTAGCCTGGGTTCCCTGTATTGGTGGACACACTGCTGATTACGTGTCCTGGGGACAGAGATATGGGCCCGCTGGGTGGGTGTTGTGCTGGTGTTTCCTGAGGGGGGAAGCTCTGTGGTGGCCTGAGACTGTGTGAGGGGAACCGACTGTCCCGAGGTCCCAGATGGGCCGGGCTGCTTGTCTAGATCCAGTTGGACAGAGCTGCTGTCATCACTGTGGGCCTCTTCTGTTGGTGGTGTGGACATGTCTGGACCCTCCTGTCCGGTGACGTTGGGTAGGGGTCCTGCAGAGGTGTAAAAGCATGATTATTGCATCTGTGTGTGCCATGGTGTGCAATGGATGGGTGACCGTGTACCCCAGTGCTTGCATTCCTCTGTGGGACCTTGTGTGATGATGGTTTAGGGGGGTGTATGGGTATGTGCAGTGGCCATGCTTTGGTGATGGGTGCATGCAGGGCTTGGTGTTGGGATGTGTGGTTTGTGATGTTAGGACATTTGTGAAGAGTTGGAGTGATTGGGGTGAGGGCGAGGGTGGGGGGTATGTGATGGCATGCAGGTAGGAAGGGGGGTATAGTATTAAAGATTTGACTTACCAGAGTCCATTCCTCCAGCTACTCCTGCGAGGCCCTCAGGATGCAGAATAGCCAAGACTTGCTCCTCCCATGTTGTTAGTTGTGGGGGTCCGCCGCCAGTCCTCTAAACCGCAAGGTGGTGTCTTGAGAATACGGAACGCACCTTCCCCCGTAGGTCGTTCAACCTCTTCCTGATGTCATCCCTAACTCTTGGGTGCTGTCCCACTGCGTTGACCCTGTCCACTATTCTTCGCCATAGCTCCATCTTCCTAGCTATGGAGGTGTGCTGCACCTGTGATCCGAATAGCTGTGGCTCTACCCGGATGATTTCCTCCACCATGACCCTGAGCTCCTCCTCAGAGAATGCCATGGGGTGGTGTGGGTGATGTGTGGGGTGCAGCGTGTTGTGATATGTGGGGTGATATTTAGTGGTGTGTTGTGTGAGATGCGTGGATGTTATGTGGGTGATGGTGTTGTGTGCCTGTGGATGCTTGTTTGGAGATTGTGGTGTCTCTCTCTGTGCTTCTTTCGGAATTTTTGGTAGTAGGGATTTGTGGGTGATGTGGGTGTGTGTTTTATATTATATTGGGTGTGTGGGAGTGGTGTGTGAATGTGTATCAGGTGTGTGTATTTGGAATTGTCCAATGTGGAAGTGTTTTGGAAGTGTGTGTGTATTTTGAGCGCTGTGGTGTGTACCGCCAATGGAATATCACGGTTGAAAGACCGCTGCGTGGATTAGTGGGTTGTGATAGTGTGGGCGTATTCCTGTTGGCGTGACGGTGGCTGTTTTGTTTTCGCCAGTTTATCACTGACCTTTCGTGTGGCGGACTTGTGTGGGTGTCTAAATTTTGGCGGATTCCGAGCTGTGGGTCATAATGACCGTGGCGGAATTTCACTGCCGCAGCGGTGTGTTGGCAGTCTTCTGCACGGCGGTAAGCGGCTTTTACCACCAATGTTGTAATGACCCCCTATATGTTAAAAGAAAACACATAGAAAAAAATCAAAGGTTACAGGGATGTTATAGTTAGGAAATAGAATTTAAAAAACAGAGAAAATTACTGAATAAAACAAAGATTACAGAGACGTTATAGTTAGGCTCACATTTTAAACATACAAAACCATTGAAATTAAACTGTTATAGTTAGAGATAACTGACTTTGAGGTCCGAGGTATAGTTATCTTAGGGCACGAGTTATAGTTACTTGAGATAAGTCTAACTATAACAGGTGAATTTCTCTAGTTCATATGTTTAAAATGTGAGCCTAACTTTAACGTCCCTGCAACCTTTAGTTTTTTTAGTAAATACATATATATATATATATATATATATATATATATATATATATATATATATATATATATATATATATATATGTATATATATATATATACATATATATATAATATATATATATATATGCACATATACAGTATATAGTGCCAAACACATATTCATTTTGAAATTTTACCACAAAATTCACAGAGGATAAGCAGGGTCCATGAGTCAGCTTCTTGTTATTTCTGAGGGGGTGGAGTGTGTTTCCCTCTCCTTGAGCAGAATTTGGCCGTGGGTACTCTGTCCCACAGGGCCTGTCATTTTTTGTTTAAGATGGGAAAGGCGACTTATGGCCATGGAAGATGGGCAAACCCAACAGATCTAAAGATAAATCTGAGTGCCAGCAATCACACACACACACACACACATACACACACACACACATACACACACATATATCCTGAAAAAAACAAAGGTTTCATTAATGTTATAGTTAGCTGAGAATTTCAGTGAAATGTAATGTTTAAACATACAAAAACACACCTATGCCATGCCACACACATCTTTCTTATCAATAATTTTAATGCAACTCTTTGCAGTGATATTGTCAGTGGTGTCATAGAAGATGTCATGAGTGATGGGATATGTGTGATAATTAGCAGTGCATGGCGAGGGCTTGAGTTTAAGTTACCTTAGGGCACGTGTTATAGTTACCAGAGATACCTATAATGGTGATTATTTGTGTTTTGGTATATTACAAAAATTACTTTGTCACTGAAATTCTCATTTAACTATAACAGTACTTTGGGGGACATAGTTTGAAGGCTGAAGATGGTGGACACTTGAGCCTGCTGCTTTGCACCGGCCCACTCAACATCCTGCTTCATTCATGGCCAGGTGCATCCAATGAACCCCCACTGGAAAGACACTCACTGGGGTTGTATTAGATAAGCAGGGATCGCCCCAATGTGGGGAATACACTGCGGTTCCAGTGGCAATCCGAACCTGATGCCGGTCTTCAAAATGACGTTAGGCTCTGACTAGAGCTGCTCCTGTAAACAGGCAGGCTGGCCCTAGAGCACCAGCATGACCCCCTCAAAGTTCCTGAAGGTTCAGTCTGGTTGCCATGGAGCCATGATGAAGAGCCTTAGGAAGCTGAGAGATTGTATGAGGAGTTCTGTCATGCTGACCACCCCCTGCAAGGAGACAGTGTTGCGTCCCAGACCTCCAGTCCACTAGAGGATTTCTGGGGCAAGCACGACCCGGAAGGTCTCCCTGACTGCCACGACTCATCTGATTGAGCCAAGACCTGCTGAGGGGCCTGGGGCCTACGCTCTTGACCTTAAAGAAGGGCTGGTGCAAGATGGGCTGATCCAACCTTTATGACAGTATGACCCCCGGATGGACCTAGGCTTGGCTTCCATCATCCATCACCTGCATGGGGAAATGCCAGCCAGATGACTACCCTCTGCGTTCCTGAGCGGCTGACATGTGAGCGAAGCCTGGCAGCCACAATACAACGATTAAGGTGAGAAGTGACTCGGGCAGATATCAGGGCCTGGTGCCTGGTCCCCTGGCACCTTGGCTGGGTAATAACTGAAGACTAAGTGGGGGCTTCCCCTCCCCCTCTCCTACCACTGAGAGAGCCCAGCAGCAGTACACCTGGGAGTGCGGGGACATCTATGGGTCTGGGCCCTGATTGCAGGGGGAGAATAGGTGGATGGGCTGCTCTAGTACCCCGGGGGACCACATAGAATGTGGCTGTGTGGCTTACACCTGGGCATTTTCCCCCTGACAAAGAACATTGCAATTGGATCACTGGCAGAGACAGGACCTTGTGGGAAACAGCATCCCTAAACCAAATACCCCCTTGAGGAGGAAGTGAGCTGTGAGAACCTAGCCCTCCCGTGCCTCTTATTTGCTTGCAGTGTCCAGGTGGGGAGGGGGCACCACTAGCCACACACTTTCCCCAGAGGCACTTTCCTGGATTGATCAGGGGTGACACCCTCTTCAAGGGCCTGTCATATTACTAACTGCAATCAAGGGGCTGGCATCCCTACTTCTCCTTTTGCGAAGGACACTACACCAAGGGTTTAGATGAACCCAAACCCTGCTCCGGCGACTGACATACCAGAGGCAGAGCATGGTTAAACTCACTCTGTACATGGCAGTGCTTCTGGGGTGAGAGCTGAGAGTCTCTGCTGGGGCAGTGCACACATCCCCATCGATCTAACCAAGATGCATTTATACACAAAGGCCACACGATTGTTCCCCTCATGCCATCAATAAGCCTTGGCCTATTGTAGACCGAACACTAAAACTGGCAGACTGGGTAAAGGAGGTGAAAGCTACTGTGGGTGAGCTGCAACCAGAGTACCGCACACTGGCACACTGGATGGATGAACTGACTGACAAGGTGGACACTCTAGAACTAATATCCCAGTGGTCGAAATGCGTGAAGGGTCCGAGGGGGCTAATATGGTGGCATACCTGGAACAATGGCATCAAACTGAAGTGGCCCTAAATAATCTCACCCCTCTCTTTGCCTTTGATTGCGCACATAGGGTACCGGGCCACCCACTTGGGACCGGTCGCCCACCCCACCAAGTAGTGGCATGGTGATTACATTACAAAGACATAGATGTTATACTGCAGGCAGCACGGACTTCGGGCCCTTTCACAGTAGGCAATAGTAAAGTCTCAATGTTTCACGATTTCACTGCAGCATTGCAGGCCAAGTGTGCTTCCTTTCTAGAAGTAAAGCCAGCCCTCAGGGAGGAAGCCTTAGAGTACTCTTTGATGTTTCCTGCCAGGCTCAGGGTCATTCTTGATGGTTCCTCTCACTTCTGTGATGAGCCAGCTAGGGCCTGTGAATGGCTGGAGGCCTACAAAGTGGGATCTTCCTTTCTGGGGTCCAGATGAAAGGATGGGGTGCCAGTATGGGACCCCGAAGAGAGTGCTGAGAACCCCAGGAGGCCAGATGCTGAAAAAGCCTTTTCCATCACAAAATGAACAGGAGAAGATGGAGGCTGTCCAGGTGGTGGCTGAGATTGCGACAATTCAGAGATTTGAATTGGAGCCTGACAGTTCCTCAGCCCAAAGATTGACGACCTCATAAATCTAGTTACTCCCCTGGCAGATGGGTTTATTTTACCTGTGGTGACTTCAAAATCTGTGGAAGACCTGATCTGAGGAGCCGAGTTGCCCTCAAGAGAGTTGACTACTAGAAGGGGGCCAGGGATAATGTCTTTGCTGTTGGGGGGATTGTTGGTCGAATGATGGGCCTCAGGGATTTATCAGCATGTATTCCTGATATCTATTATGTGGCTCCGAGATGTCAGAGCAGCAGATACTGGGTGGGCTCATTCCTGGATAGCATGGTAGCAATTGATTAGGGGGTCTGGCGTGGACCAGGACAAGGACATGGCCTGATTTATGCTGTATGGCCTGCTCCTCACAAAGTGGCCCCACCCAGGAAACTGGAGGAGAGGTTCTTATGATAATGTTTTCACATAACAGGCTTGGGTTGCCAGCCGCAGCTGAACTGCTCTTGGGTAATGGAGTTTATAGTTGGGATTCTTATAGTTTGTCCCGAGGGTTGTGCTACTATCTGTGGCGGGGGGAGGCATTCCTTATGAGAGATCCAGGGGTAGTCATGGAGGACCAACCCTTCATTTGACCAGATACAGGACCATCACTGTGCATTAAA
Source organism: Pleurodeles waltl (assembly GCF_031143425.1). Classification (NCBI taxonomy): domain Eukaryota; kingdom Metazoa; phylum Chordata; class Amphibia; order Caudata; family Salamandridae; genus Pleurodeles; species Pleurodeles waltl. The sequence goes on from NC_090442.1 coordinate 380,475,598, forward strand.
GTTCCTGACTTGGAATATCCAGGGGTTGGGTTTGGCATCTAAACACCACAATATACATAGATACCTGCAACGTAGTGGGGTACAGGTGGCAATATTACAGGAGACTCACCCAACCGGGAGGGGGTTGAACGTCTGCAGTGTAGATGGCGAGGCCAGTTGTATGCGGCCCACACATGGAGGATGCTTATTTGGATAAGAGCTGGCATTCCCTTTGAGCTTATGCACTCCACCATTACTCAAGGTAGGCTGCTGGGCAGAGAACTTACACTCAAAAGTATTCACGCTCCCAATCAAGACCAGATTACCTTCTTCTGCTCACTCTCAGCTTTGTTGGCTCCATTGGTCACAGATGACCTATTACTGGGAGGAGATTCTTGCTAGACCGCTCCACTACCTAGTGTCGGATGCATTAGCCCATAAGACAGTGGAGGGCCTAAAAGACTAGCTAGATAGATGGGATCAGTCAGACTCATGGGGGATCCAACATGGGGGGTCTAGATACTATTCCTATTACTTTCAAATCCACCAACTGTAGGCTTGACTGGACAAATGTGTGTGCTCCAACAGACTCAGCCAATATGACTCAGATATGGAGTACTCAGGGTGTACTCTCTCGGCCCACAGTCCATTGCTGCTGGGCTTTTGGCCAGTCGAGGACCACCCGGCAACCTAAAAGTGGCAACTTAATCCAGTGTTCCTTGAAGATCCTTGTTTCCGTGACTCCTTGGGCGAGGCTACAGTGGGGTATTTGGAACTAAACAAGGGCTCTGAATACTCCAGTCTATACAAGTGGGAGGCATTTAATGTAGTGGTCTGGGGTCATTGCATAGGCTACTCGATTGAAGTCCAGAGGGAACTACATGGTGAGCTACACATCCTAGATGGCAAGCTACACAAACTAGATAATGCTCTGGGGACAGACAAATCTGTGTGTGCCAGACTTAGAGAGGTCAAAGAACAATACAACACCCTCTTAGAATGACTGTGATGCCATTATTACAAGCAATATATTGCAAGAGAACTCAAAGAGGAGGGTTGACGATGTGGCTATTGCTGTGGCTCATTAAACCAGAGTCCCCTAGGGCCCCTATCACACAACTGTAGTCTGAGTATGGGTTGCTGCAGTTTGCTCCCAGAGCTATTAATGCCTCCTTTCGGTAATACTATGAAAAGCTTTAGGAACACCCTGAAGAGCTTCTATCTGGATGCAATCTGTCTTTTAAAAGAGGTTTTCATTACAAGAGCTCTCCCAAGGGGCTCATGAAGATCTGGATAGCCCGGTTAAAGCCAAGTAAATAATGTGTAGCAATCCGGGAAATGACCATAGGGAAAATTATGGGCTGGCTGGACTCCCTGCTGAGTTTTATTCAGGCTTTATAGAGGCTCTCGTCCTGAGGTTGGAGGCACTAAGGCCCTCATTCTGACCCTGGCGGTCCTAAACTGCCAGGGCCGCGGGCAACGGAAGCACCACCAACAGGCTGGCGGTGCTTCATTGCCCATTCTGACCGCGGCGGTAAAGCCGCGGTCAGAAAAGGGGATCCGGCGGTTTCCCGCCGAAATACCCCTGGCAGGGCTGAACCTCAATGGCGGCGCTGCAAGCGGTTTTGACCGCCAGGAACAGGATGGCGGGAACGGGTGTTGTGGGGCCCCCTAACAGGGCCCCAGCATGATTTTCACTGTCTGCATAGCAGACAGTGAAAATTGCGACAGGTGCAAATGCACTCGTCGCACCCCTGCAACACCGCCGGCTCCATTCGGAGCCGGCCTCTGTGTTGCAGGGCCTTTCCCGCTGGGCCTGCGGGCTCTCCTTTGGCGGGCGCCCGCCGGCCGAGCAGGAAAGCCAGAATGGCCTCCGCGGTCTTTTGACCGCAGAGCGGCCAAATGGCGGTGACCGTATGGCGGGCGGCTACCGCCGCCCGCCGCGGTCAGAATGACCGCCTAAATGCTGACTCCCTGGAAGGGGGAGCCCTGCCTGGTTCTACCAGAGATGCAGCAGTGATCCCAGTTCCCAAGACAAATGCCCAGGGTGCTCTAGTCATGGCATCCCACCCTTTATTCATAATCTGTAAAGTTTTGGCACTTTGGTTGGTCTCCTGTATGCAAGTCTTATTGAGGAAAACCACAATGTCTTCATCCCGGCCCGTAGTACCTCCCTCAATCTGAGATGGTTGTATCATGTACTTTATCACACAGAGGTGCAGTCTCAACAAGGGACTCTGTTGATGTCAGTGGACCTTGAAAAGGCCTTTGACTCAGTGAGGTGGAATTTCTTGTTGGAAGTTATGCTAAGGATGGAACTGGGGGAATTGCATGGGTTTAGCTACTTTATACTGCACTGACCGCGTGAGCAAGGATGGCCAGGATGGGCACAAATCCCCACAATAAAAGTCTATAAAGGCACTAGACAGGGATGCCCACTCTCACCCCTCCTCTTCTCACTGGTTATTGATCCCCTGGTAGAATTATTCCATAGAGAAGAAGCGGGCTTTGGGATAGTAGTAGAGGGAGGGAGCAGATTATTTCTCTATATGCTGATGATCTTTTACTGTATTTGGCCGATGGCCTGCCAAGCTCTGTGAAGGCACTCCAGCTGTTGGTGAAATTTGAGACTCCTTCTGTGCTCAAAGTGAATAGATCCAAAACCTGTCTGTTTCCCAGTTGTTCCTTACATCCAACAGCCATTGGACAACCTCTGTGTCCTGTCCTGGTCAGCAACAATGTGTAAATACTTTGGTATTCAGATATTTCACTCTTTAGATGACTTACGGGAGGGTAATTTTGGGAAGGCTCTCCGGTCGCTTTGCAACTGTGTCCAATTTTGGAGGTCATGCTCCCAAGACTACTGTACTTATTTACTAACCTTCCAGCAGGGGTACCTCCTTCTTGGTTTAGACAACTGGATACCTTGCTCCAGAAATTATTATAGGCCAGTGTTCACGACAGAGTATCACTGGACATATTATGGTGACCGGCAGACAAGAGAGACCCAGACTTTGAACTGAACTTCTTGGCTGCCCAACGTAAATGGGGCCGGTAAATACTAGATGGGAAAAACTGGGCAGGTTAGGAATAGCCCTAAATCAACGTACTCTCTTGTCCCACTTACTCTGTCCTGTGATGCCCCTCCTTGACCCTGGTGTGCTACTGTCAGTGGCCTTAAAGTATTGGAGATACTGCATCCTATGGACGGTGGGGACTCAGCTTGGAAGCCTTGGGTGGGCCAAGTGGAGGAGATGTGGTTGAGGGATGTTACTATTTTGGATTAGGGCTGAAAAGAGAGAATTGATATGAAAGGATGCTCGTGGGATACAGAGACTGCCTAATGCAGGACTGTGGCAACCAATCAGATCTCAGCATGAGATCTGTCTCTCCTGGTTATCTTTCACGGTGTGATATGCAATCCCAAATCGCTGAACAGTACTACATAAAATTTGGCAGAAAGCTAGATTTTGTTCCCAAAAGCATGCTTTTTGTGACTTGGTGTAATCTGTTTAGTTGTTATAGAGACATTTGAGGCCAAAACATATAGACATATTGGGTCGCGGATTCTCCATGGATCAGTTATGGATCCACGAGCCATAGGATGCTTCTGATTGGCTGGCCACAACCTGACAGAGAAGTTGCAGCTGCCATTTTGTTTTACCGGAGAACAGTCTCCAGGGCTGAAATGTGACTGCAATTGATACGAAGGGGTCAGGGTAGGAGTTTCCTGACCCGAGAGGATTAATGTAAATGTGCTGATGAGTAGATCATTTGATAAAAAATACATAAAATGTTTTTTTGGGGATTCACACAGAGGGCTGTCCTGAGCCCCACAGATGGATCCGCAGATTTCAGAAAATGACAAAAAAATTATATAAAATATTAGCGCATATACTTAGGCATTCATATAGACACTCTCACATACACTCACACAACCAGAGAAACACTGTCACAGTCACTTTCACACCCAGGCACACGCTATCACACCTAGTCTCACATCAACAGAGACACTCTCACACCCACTCCCACTCTCAGACAAACTCTCTGACACTCCCTGTCACACCTAGACAGACATTCCCACATCCACTCTCATACCCAAACACAGACTGTCACACCCAGGTACACATTCTCCCATCCACCTTCACAGCCCAGCATACAGTCTCACATCCACTCTCACACCCAAACAGACACTTTCACAACCACTCACACACCCAGAGAGACTCAGGCCCTCATTACAACCCTGGCGGTCAAAGACCACCAGGGGTGTATTGTGATCATACCGCCAACAGGCTGGTGGTACAATTTGCCATATTTTTGCTGCGGTCACACCGCCAGGACTAGTGGTTTTCCGCCAACGTTGTCCCGGCGGTTCTAATCCACCCCTGGGGATTATGACTCCCCTTCCCGCCAGCCTGTCCATGGCGGTAGAGACCGCCATGGAAAGGCTGGTGGGAAGGGGAGTCGCGGAGCCCCTGGGGGCCCCTGCACTGCCCATGCACTTGGCATGAGCAGTTCAGGGGCCCCCAGGCACAGCCCCACCCTGCTTTTCACTGTCTGCATAGCAGACAGTGAAAAGCGCGACGGGTGCAGCTGCACCCGTCGCATGGGCCGCAACACCGCCGGCTCCATTAGGAACCGGCTGCAATGTTACGCCCGACATCCCCGCCGGCCCAGCGGGGATGTTGAAATGTGGCTGGCGGGTTTGTGGCCGCATAGGCGGCGCTTGGCGGTTCAACCTTGGTCGCCCACCAAGGTTGTAATGAGGGCCTCTGTCACAGTCACTCTCACAACCAGGCACACACTCTCACACCCACTCACACACCTAGACATACACTGTCACACCCACTCTCATACAGACACTATAACACCCATTCTTACTCTCAGACACTCTGACACCCACTCTCACACCTAGACAGACACCCTCATACCCACTCACACGCAGTGACACACCCAGACAGTCACTGTTGCACCCACCATCAGACACTCTCACACTCACTTCCAATTTCAAACTCTCTGACACCAACTCTCACACCTAGACAGACACTCACACCAACTCTCAAACCCAAACAAAGACTGTCACACCCAGACACATTCTCACATCCACCCTCACAGCCAAACAGTCTCACACCCACTCTCACACCCAGGCCAACACTGTCACTGTCACACTGTCAGACCCACTTACCCAATCAGGGAAACACTTTTACACTCACTCTCACACCCAGGCACACACTGTCACACCCACTCTCACACCCAGACCGACACAGTGACACCCATTCTCAGGCAATATCAACCCCTCTCTCACTGTCAGACAGGCTCTCTCATACCCACTCTCACGCCTGGACAGACACTCTCACATCCAGTTTCAAACACAAAAAGCACTGCCACACCTAGATACACACTCTCACACTCAGATGCACACTCTCACAACCAATCCCACACCCAGGCACTCTCACACTCAGACACTCTTACATCATCTGTCATATGAAGAAAGACAGTCTGACATCCACTGTCAGAGAAACAGAGATACTCTCACACCCACTTTCACAGCAATACATACCCACTCACTTGCAGTCTCACATCCAGACTGCTACTCTCACACTCACGCTGACAGACACACACACACACTCATATCATCTCTCACATTAAGGCAGACATTCTAACACCCACTCTCACATCCAGACCGACACTCTGACATGAACACCAACAGAGAAACTGTCATACCCACTCTCACACCAAGACAAACATTACTACATCCACTCTCACAACTAGACAGCCACTCTCACACCCACTCTTATGAACAGACACTCTCACACCCACTCTCACACAGAAGCTGACACTTTCATATTCATTCTCACAATCGGACAGATACTCTCACACCCATTTGCAGACCAACATACAGACGTTCTCACACCTACTCTTACACTGAGACAGAGACTCTCACACCCACTCTCACACCTATACAGACAGTTCTGCAGTGCTGGGTGGCCGCAACCTGAAAGGGATGGTTGTGGCAGCTATTTTGTTATTTTAGGTAAGGGTCTCAGGGCTAAATTTGTTGACAGCAATTTATGTGAAGGGGTCAGGAAGTTGACATGAAAGTGGCAGATTACTTAATATTGGACTAAAAATGTCTGAAATTGTTCTTTTGGCAGTATCAGGATTTGGGGGATTTTCAGATGGATCCGTGGATCCAAATGATATTTGAAAAAAATAGAATTAAAGAATTAAAATCTTTCAATGTACTGTAAAAAGGGTTGGCTTTGAGCAGATCCTTTGTGTTCACCGGATGCACTTGGTAACTGCACATGTAACAGGATGCAGTCCCTCAGGTTCTACAGAAACACCCTGTTGCCTTTATCTGTTAGGTGAACACCATCATTTCTATATATATCATCCATATCAAACCGTAAATTCATGTGGTATATAGAGCCCATGGTATGGTCTTTGAGGAATACAGAAACAGTTTTATTAACATGTTTCCTGGATTTGTCTATCTGTGGACAGAATTCATTTGAACACTTCCACTTCTGCCTTTGGCAAATATTAGAAAAAAACAAGGCAAAGGTATCCTTCATGAGGATTTCCAATCCTACCCCTGTAACTGTGTCAAGGTCATTGATGCCATAGTGCCCAATCATAAGGTCTGGGTGTTGACAATCCTTAATGCTTTCAAACAAAGGAAACAATTGATGACACTTTAATCCTCCTTGGCCAATCCAAAAATATAGCCACATTAGATAAACGGAGGTCGCTGTCAATGCCAGTCAATCTTGCATTCTCTCTGGCCCAAAACACACAACTGTGTCCCACAAACCACATTTTCAGCATTCTGGAGGGCCAGTGTTGAAATGAAATGCAGCCATGCAGTTGAGAATGGAGGGTAATACTTACAAGTTAAACAATACTTTTTATTGGCTGTTTTAAATATGTTGGTGTATAAAGGTAGGTACTGATATTGTGAGAAAATAAAGTAGATATGGGATTGACTTTTGAGAAAGCAGAAAAAGTGTTGTTGTTTGTGATTGTGTATTATTTCAAAAAGTCAACCAAACCTGCTATTTTTCATTTAAAGGTGAGCATGGTGATTGCAGAAACTTATGAACTTGTGACCTACTGCTGCAAGAGAATGCTACAAAGTATGTTGCCATGGTAACATAGCTAGAGGAGCATGGAGGGTAGGCTATTAAAGAAGTCTTGGCAGTGACTTGATAGTTAGAGTTCCACTGGCAAAAAAGTGCTTAAAAGAATGTTTAGGTGACAGTATATTTATTTTTTAAAAGAGGAATATATAAAGCATGATCTAAGAATATGTACTAAAAACGTTTTGGTCTTCAGCATAGATATGCAGATCCATCTGTGGAGTTTCACTAGTGGTCTGCGCTGAGCCCTGCGTATCCAGGGAAAACTGGTGTGAACTGGGCTATCTTTTGAGGAGTGTGAGAAAGGGTTAGCTATCATATCCAGTGAGAAGATGAATAGCATAACTTACATGTGAAAGAGAGATTCTGATTGGGTGTGTGATTGAGTAACCTTGAAAGGAAAGTTGAAAAGTTTGCTATTAATGTTTCCCTTACTTGAGAGTGGAGTGCCATTCTTCTCCTTGGTTTCTGCATATTTTAAGTGAGAAACAAATCAAACTAATTCTAAGACAAGAATATTCAAAGCAAGAAACATACTTAAGAGGTGTGTCTAGTATAATATCTTTTAAATTAAAATATGTTGCTACATGGATAATTGTATATTAGATGTATGTCAATGAGTGGTATGTTCATAAGCACTAAAGCGGAACATAAATAATATCTACATGATAAAAATAAAGAAATGTATAGTATTCAGGATACATGGATTACAGCATTTTTTTTAACACAGATGAGTTATCCTTTTATAGGCTACAGGTAGTTTATAGAGCAGGGTAGTTTGTTATAAAGAGATGAACCATGTTGTTCTAGGTTTATGTGAGTTATATGTGGCCTTGCAGAGTATTATACTCAAATATGTATTAACTCTGACATAGAAAGTAGAAGTCATATTAGTATTAACAGAGGAATAGAACCACAGATATAACACATACATACTTTTGTACAAGCCCCTAGCGCCTCCTTGCGCCACATTAGCATCATTTTGTTACACTAATGTGGTGTAAAGGAGGCATTTTTGCTGCAATGTATTTACAAAGTGGTACAATTCATACATTGTGCCACTTTGCACCCCCTCGAGCAGGCATAATGTATGCAAGGGAGGCGTTTTGGCACTAGAAGGCTTGCAAAAATGGCTCAGTCAAATTTACAATATTAAAACTCGCCCTATTTGGCATAATTTTTAATGTCTGCACAAAGCAGGTATTAAAATGATGCACCCGTAGTAACCTATGGACCTCCTTGCACTTTGCTCCACGAGCATCAAATATTTTGATACTAGTGCAGCAAAGAGCCACAATAGTGTCAAAAAATCTGACGCTATTGTCCTAACGACCACCATGGTACACTGTATTGTAAATACGACACACCCATGGTGTCGTTAGGTGGGGCAGGGGCGATGCAAGAAAAATGGTGCATCAGTGCTGATGCGCCACTTTCTTGTAAATATGTCCGTAGAGGGCTGCTTATACATTCATGTGTAGAGCTAGACAGTAGTTATGATTCTAGCAGTATTGGAGCCAGTCGCACAAATAATTAGATACCCCTGCTCTCAGTATATTTACATAAACATCTGGTGGGATATTCATAAAAGTAGTGATACAGTCAGACATTTATGTAGCCAAATAGTAACATACCCTACTCACTAGCCACACAAGTACTACTTTAACCCCTTCGCTGCCAGGCCTTTTCCCCCTCCTGTGCCAGGCCTTTTTTTGCCTATTTGGGGCAGTTCGCGGTTAGGCCCTCATAACTTTTTGTCCACATAAGCTAACCAAGCCAAATTTGCGTCCTTTTTTTCCAACATCCTAGGGATTCTAGAGGTACCCAGACTTTGTGGGTTCCCCTGAAGGAGGCCAAGAAATTAGCCAAAATACAGTGAAAATTTCGTTTTTTTCAAAAAAATTGGAAAAAGTGGCTGCAGAAAAAGGCTAGTGGTTTTTCCCCTGAAAATGGCATCAACAAAGGGTTTGTGGTGCTAAACTCAGCAGCTTCCCAGCTTTCAGGAACAGGCAGACTTGAATCAAAAAACCCAAGTTTTCAACACAATTTTGGCATTTTACTGGGACATACCCCATTTTTGCAATTTTTTGTGCTTTCAGCCTCCTTCCAGTCAGTGACAGAAATGGGCATGAAACCAATGCTGGATCCCAGAAACCTAAACATTTCTGAAAAGTAGACACAATTCTGAATTCAGCAAGGGGTCATTTGTGTAGATCCTACAAGGGTTTCCTACAGAAAATAACAACTGAAAAAGAAAAATATTGAAATTAAGGTGAAAAAAACATAAATTTTTCTCTGCGTTTTACTCTGTAACTTTTCCCTGCAATGTCAGATTATCGAAAGTAATATACCGTTACGTCTGCTGGACTCCTCTGGTTGCGGGTATATATAGGGCTTGTAGGTTCATCAAGAACCCTAGGTACCCAGAGCCAATATATGAGCTGCACCCTGCAGTGCGTTTTCATTCTATACCGGGAATACAGCAATTCATTTGCTGAAATATAAAGAGTAAAAAATAGCTATCAAGTAAACCTTTGTATTTCCAAAAAGGGCACACGATAAGGTGTTGAGGAGCAGTGGTTATTTGCACATCTCTGAATTCCGGGGTGACCATACTAGCATGTGAATTACAGGGCATTTCTCAAATAGATGTCTTTTTTACACACTCTTCTATATTTGGAAGGAAAAAATTTAGAGAAAGACAAGGGGCAATAACACTCGTTTTGCTAATCTATGTTCCCCCAAGTCTCCCGATAAAACTGATACCTCACTTGTGTGGGTAGGACTAGCGCCCGCGACAGGAAACGCCCCAAAACGCAACGTGGACACATCCCATTTTTTTGAAAGAAAACAGAGGTGTTTTTTGCAAAGTGCCTACCTGTAGATATTGGCCTCTAGCTCAGCCGGCACCTGGGAAACCTACCAACCCTGTGCATTTTTTAAAACTAGAGACCTAGGGGAATCCAAGATGGGGTGACTTGTGGGGCTTTGACCAGGTTCTGTTACCCAGAATCCTTTGCAAACCTCAAAATTTGGCTAAAAAACCACATGTTCCTCACATTTCTGTGGCAGAAAGTTCTGGAATCTGAGAGGAGACACAAATTTCCTTCCACCCAGCGTTCCCCCAAGTCTCCCGATAAAAATGATACCTCACTTGTGTGGGTAGGCCTAGCGCACACGACAGGAAATGCCCCAAAGCGCAACGTGGACACCTCCAATTTTTTGAAAGAAAACCAAGGTGTTTTTTGCAAAGTGCCTACCTGTAGATTTTGGCCTCTAGCTCAGCCGGCACCTAGGGAAACCTACCAAACCTGTGCATTTTTGAAAACTAGAGACCTAGGGGAATCCAAAATCGGGTGACTTGTGGGGCTCTGACCAGGTTCTGTTACCCAGAATCCTTTGCAAACCTCAAAATCTGGCTAAACAAACACATGGTCCTCACATTTCTGTGGCAGAAAGTTCTGGAATCTGAGAGGAGCCACAAATTTCCTTCCACCCAGCGTTCCCCCAAGTCTCCCGATAAAAATGATACCTCACTTGTGTGGGTAGGCCTAGCGCCCGCGACAGGAAACGCCCCAAAGCGCAACGTGGACACATCCAATTTTTTTAAAGAAAACAGAGGTGTTTTTTGCAAAGTGCCTACCTGTAGATTTTGGCCTCTAGCTCAGCCGGCACCTAGGGAAACCTACCAAACCTGTGCATTTTTGAAAACTAGAGACCTAGGGGAATCCAAGATCGGGTGACTTGTGGGGCTCTGACCAGGTTCTGTTACCCAGAATCCTTTGCAAACCTCAAAATGTGGCTAAAAAAACACATGTTCCTCACATTTCTGTGGCAGAAAGTTCTGGAATCTGAGAGGAGCCACAAATTTCCTACCACCCAGCGTTCCCCCAAGTCTCCCGATAAAAATGATACCTCACTTGTGTGGGTAGGCCTAGTGCCCGCGACAGGAAACACCCCAAAGCACAACGTGGACACATCCATTTTTTTTTAAAGAAAACAGAGGTGTTTTTTGCAAAGTGCCTACCTGTAGCTTTTGGCCTCTAGCTCAGCCGGCACCTAGGGAAACCTACCAAACCTGTGCATTTTTGAAAACTAGAGACCTAGGGGAATCCAAGATGGGGTGACTTGTGGGGCTCTGACCAGGTTCTGTTACCCAGAATCCTTTGCAAACCTCAAAATTTGGCAAAAAAAACACATGTTCCTCACATTTCTGTGGCAGAAAGTTCTGGAATCTGAGAGGAGCCACAAATTTCCTTCCACCCAGCGTTCCCCCAAGTCTCCCGATAAAAATGATACCTCACTTGTGCGGGTAGGACTAGCGCCCACGAAAGGAAATGGCCCAAAACACAACGTGGACACATCACATTTTTTCATAGAAAACAGTGCCTACCTGTGGATATTGGCCTGTAGCTCAGCCGGCACCTGGGGAAACCTAGCAAACCAGCGCATTTTTGAAAACTAGAAACCCAGGGGAATCCAAGATGGGGTGACTTCCGGGGCTCTGACCAGGTTATGTTACCCAGAATCCTCTGCAAACATCAAAATTTGGCCAAAGAAACACTTTTTCCTCTCATTTCGGTGACAGAAAGTTCTGGAATCTGAGAGGAGCCACAAATTTCCTTCCACCCAGCGTTCCCCTAAGTCTCTCGATAAAAATGGTACCTCACTTCGGTGGGTAGGCCTAGCGCCCACGAAAGGAAATGGCCCAAAACACAACGTGGACACAACATATTTTTTCACAGAAAACAGAGGTGTTTTTTGCAAAGTGCCTACCTGTAGATTTTGGCCTCTAGCTCAGCCGGCACCTAGGGAAACCTACCAAACCTGTGCATTTTTGAAAACTAGAGACCTAGGGGAATCCAAGATCGGGTGACTTGTGGGGCTCTGACCAGGTTCTGTTACCCAGAATCCTTTGCAAACCTCAAAATGTGGCTAAAAAAACACATGTTCCTCACATTTCTGTGGCAGAAAGTTCTGGAATCTGAGAGGAGCCACAAATTTCCTACCACCCAGCGTTCCCCCAAGTCTCCCGATAAAAATGATACCTCACTTGTGTGGGTAGGCCTAGTGCCCGCGACAGGAAACACCCCAAAGCACAACGTGGACACATCCATTTTTTTTTAAAGAAAACAGAGGTGTTTTTTGCAAAGTGCCTACCTGTAGCTTTTGGCCTCTAGCTCAGCCGGCACCTAGGGAAACCTACCAAACCTGTGCATTTTTGAAAACTAGAGACCTAGGGGAATCCAAGATGGGGTGACTTGTGGGGCTCTGACCAGGTTCTGTTACCCAGAATCCTTTGCAAACCTCAAAATTTGGCAAAAAAAACACATGTTCCTCACATTTCTGTGGCAGAAAGTTCTGGAATCTGAGAGGAGCCACAAATTTCCTTCCACCCAGCGTTCCCCCAAGTCTCCCGATAAAAATGATACCTCACTTGTGCGGGTAGGACTAGCGCCCACGAAAGGAAATGGCCCAAAACACAACGTGGACACATCACATTTTTTCATAGAAAACAGTGCCTACCTGTGGATATTGGCCTGTAGCTCAGCCGGCACCTGGGGAAACCTAGCAAACCAGCGCATTTTTGAAAACTAGAAACCCAGGGGAATCCAAGATGGGGTGACTTCCGGGGCTCTGACCAGGTTATGTTACCCAGAATCCTCTGCAAACATCAAAATTTGGCCAAAGAAACACTTTTTCCTCTCATTTCGGTGACAGAAAGTTCTGGAATCTGAGAGGAGCCACAAATTTCCTTCCACCCAGCGTTCCCCTAAGTCTCTCGATAAAAATGGTACCTCACTTCGGTGGGTAGGCCTAGCGCCCACGAAAGGAAATGGCCCAAAACACAACGTGGACACAACATATTTTTTCACAGAAAACAGAGGTGTTTTTTGCAAAGTGCGTACCTGTGGATTTTGGCCTCTAGCTCAGCCGGCCCCAATTTGACCCCCCATCCCCCCCCCAAATCCCTCCTGCCCGGGAGTGACCCTTGCCTACGGGACATTGGCGCCAAAAAACAAATTCCCGGTGCCTAGTGGTTCCTGCCCCCTTGGGGGCAGATTGACCTCAAATTGGCCAATCTGGCCCCAAGGGGGGCAGAAATGATCTAAATACAATTTGCCCACCAGGGCAGCGACCCTTGCCTGATGGGTCGCTCCCCATCTCTAAAAAAACATACAAACAAAAAAAATAAAACACACAAAAAAATGTGCCCTGGTGCCTAGAGGTTTCTGACCCCCCCTTGGGGCAGAAATGGCCTAAAATAAATTTGCCCCCCCAACCCCCACCCCCCCCGGAGCGATCCTTGCCTACAGGGTCGCTACCCCTGCGTGACATTGGCGCCAAAAAACAAATCCCCGGTGCCTAGTGGTTTCTGCCCCCTTGGGGGCAGTTTGACCTCATATCGGCCAATCTGCCCCCAAGGGGGGCAGAAATGGTCTAAATACAATTTCCCCCCCAGGGCAGCGACCCTTGCCTGATGGGTCGCTCCCCATCTCTAAAAAAACAAACAAACAAAAAAAAATAAAACACACAAAAAAATGTGCCCTGGTGCCTAGAGGTTTCTGACCCCCCCTTGGGGCAGATCGGCTTAATAATAGGCCTATCTGCCCCCAGGGGGGCAGAAATGGCCTAAAATAAATTTGCCAAATCAACCCCTCCACCCCCCCCCCGGGAGCGACCCTTGCCTACGGAGTCGCTCCCCCTGTGTGACATTGGCGCCAAAAAACAAATCCCTGGTGCCTAGTGGTTTCTGCCCCCTTGGGGGCAGATTGACCTCAAATCGGCCAATCTGCCCCCAAGGGGGACAGAAATGGTCTAAATACAATTTGCCCCCCAGGGCAGCGACCCTTGCCCGATGGGTGGCTCCCCATCTCTAAAAAACAAACAAACAAACAAAAAAAATATATGTATATATTTGTCCTGGCGCCTAGAGGTTTCTGCGCCCCCTGGGGGCAAAGCGGCCTAATAATAGGCCGATCTGCCCCCAGGGGGGGCAGAAATGGCCTAAAATAAATTTGCCCCTCCAACCCCCACCACCACCCCCCTGGAGCGACCCTTGCCTACGGGGTCGCTCCCCCTGCGTGACATTGGCGCCAAAAAACAAATCCCCGGTGCCTAGTGGTTTCTGCCCCCTTGGGGGCAGATTGACCTCAAATCGGCCAATCTGCCCCCAACGGGGGCAGAAATGGTCTAAATACAATTTGTCCCCCAGGGCAGCGACCCTTGCCTGATGGGTCGCTCCCCATCTCTAAAAAAACAAACAAACAAAAAAAAAAAACACAAAAAAAATGCCCTGCCGCCTAGAGGTTTCTGCCCCCAGGGGGGGCAGAAATGGCCTAAAATAATTCCCCCCCCCCCACCAGGGAGCAACCCTTGCCTAAGGGGTCGCTCCCCTTGCGTGAAATTCACGCAAAGAAAAAAAACTCCCTGGTGTCTAGTGGTTTCTGCCCCCCTTGGGGGCAGATTGGCCTCATCAAAATAGGCCAATCTGCCCCCAAGGGGGGCAGAAATGGCCTAAATATAATTTGCCCCCTAGGGGAGCGACCCTTGCCTAAGGGGTCGCTCCCCACCTAAAAACAAAAAAAAAAAAAAAAAAAAAAAATGCAGAAAAAGCCTTCACGAAAAATGCCCCCCCTGGGAGCGACCCTTGCCCAAGGGGTCGCTCCCTTTTGTCACTTTATGAAGAAAAAAAAAATCCCTGGTGTCTAGTGGGGTTTCAAAAGCCTGGGAGAGACTTCAAAGGGAAGGCAATACAATGCTTTGCATTTCTCTTTCAATCGCGCTGGAAGCAGAGCTTCCAGTGCGATGGGGGAGGCCCCTGTGACAAACGTGCTGATGTCACGGGGGTGGGGGGTCGGGGTGGAAGGGGAAGGTCTTCCCCTTCCATCCCCGCCTTGGGGGGGAGGGGGGTGCACAGGGGGGCCGCTAGCGCTCCCCCAAGTTCCCGTGTGCCTTGGACGAGGTGACCTCGTCCAAGGCACAGGGGAACTGTAGCCTTGGACGAGGTCAC
Source organism: Pleurodeles waltl (assembly GCF_031143425.1). Classification (NCBI taxonomy): domain Eukaryota; kingdom Metazoa; phylum Chordata; class Amphibia; order Caudata; family Salamandridae; genus Pleurodeles; species Pleurodeles waltl. The sequence goes on from NC_090442.1 coordinate 380,490,733, forward strand.
CTCGTCCAATGCACAGAACGGGTTAAACAAAACTGAGGCCTACTGCTGGAGACTCTAAGCGTGCGCTTCTATTGTGAGCTTGAGTAGTCATTACAAAGGCTGCTTGAGAATTCTGAATCTGTGGTTTTACTACTGTGAATTGAGCCCTCATGTAGTCTGGATGTACAGGGTAGAGGACAGTGCTTTGTGGTTAAAATATTAAACATGTACTTCTAAGCCTTACATGCACTTCTACACTCCTAGTCTCAATTATATAAGCAGTGTCCTACCCATACTTAAATTGATACATCTATTAAGAAAAACATATAGCCACTGACACAGCAATGCAGATTGTGAGAAGGTTGCTTTTAGATTCATACACACATGGAAGCAGCAGTTATGTTTTGGATGAGAGTGAGTCTGTTGCACACAGAGATACATACATCTAATCTCAACTTATTTATTTATAAATTTGGTGGGACACTCATAGACGTAGTAATACACTGAGTCAGATATAAACAAAATAATACTAAGAAATACTGACTGATCAGCTATCTAAACAAGTACTAGCTGAACATGGGTCAGGCCTACTAATGCTGAATGTAAATGTACACTTCTACTGTAAGATAGAGTTTCCATTAAAAAAGACTGCTGAACAATCCTGAAAGTATCATTTTACTACATAAAACTGAGCACTCAGCTTCTATGTAGGTAAATGATACAGCAAGGTGGTTCCTGTTTAAAAAAGTATAGATATCCTTGTAAGTCTCACTGATTTACAAATGCACTTGCAGAGTCCTGTGGTCAATTACATATGAAGTGTGCAGGGTGTGGTAGTAATGGTTTAGCTATTAAGAAAAGGGAAAATAAACTGACACATACACTGTCACACCCACATACATACTCTAACATCCAGGAATGCCACCTCACATACACACTCACATTCAGAGAGAGACTCTTATATCCACGCTCACAGAGACATAGTTACAATGCCCATCACATTATGACCCACGAATCACCACGGCGGACATTCATCGGCGGTAAACCATGGGCTGTACATATTGCTGCACTCAAAATTGACACACAGATACAAAACAACACCACATTGGACAATGCAAAGAACACACAACTGACACCCATACACACACCACACCCACACACCCACATAACTATAAAACACACATCCACATTACTGACAACCCTTTACCATTTCAAACTATTGCCAACAGAGAGGCATCAAGACCACTGACACAACTAGAGCAACACACTATTGACACCTATACACCACTCATGCACCCCACATTACACACCCCAACATATTACCCAACACACCCTCACCTACACACCTCACACAACATCCATGGCACCACAAAGACACCCCTGTTTCCCAGAGGAGGAGCTATGGGTCATGGTGGAGGAAATTATCAGGGTAGAGCCACAGCTATTTGGAGCACAGGTGCAGCAGATCCTGATAGCTAGGAAGATGGAGCTATGGCGGAGAATCGTGGACAGGGTCAACACCGAGGGACAGCACCCAAGAACTAGGGATGACATCAGGAAGAGGTGGAACAACCTACGGGGAAGGTACGTTCCATTTCAGCAAAACACCAGCTCGCTGTACAGAGTCTGGTGGTGGACCCTCATCTCCTCCCCCACAACTAACAGCATGGGAGGAGCCAGTCTTGGCAATCCTGCATCCTGAGGGTCTGGCTGGAGTAGGAGGAGGACTGGACTCTGGTAAGTCAACTCTCTACTACTACTACCCCCCTACCTGAATGCCATCACATACCCCCACCCATTGAAATGTGAAGAAACACTGTCCTACCTGTGTGTCATTGGAAGTATTGTCTGATCACCGATGTTCTGTTGTCCTCATCCTCATCCTCTGCCTCCTCATCCTCACTGTCCACAGGGTCCACTGCTGGCGCACGGGCATCTCCAGCCTTCTCCTCCTTCAGGAATGGGACATGGCTCTGAGGGCCAGGTCATGCAACACGCAGCATGCCACCACTATCTGGCAGACCTTCTTGGGTGAGTAGCACAGGGATCCACCTGTTAGATGGAGGCCAAAGGTCCTTTCAATTATCCTTCTTGTTAGCCCATGGGCCTTATTTTAACGTTCTTCTGCCCTTGTCCTGGCATACCTCACAGGGCTCAGCAGCCATGATAGGTTGGGGTAACCAGAGTCACCTGAAATATTGAGAGACAGCATTTAGCCACACACTATCCCATATGGCCCACACCATACACCAACATATACTGGGTGGGAAACAGGCTCACCTATTAGCCACACACTGTGCCTCTGTAGTTGGGCCATCACATTTGGGATGCTGCTATTCCTCAGGACAAAGGCACCATGCACCAAGCTGGGATACTTAGCATTGACATGGGATATGTACTGGTCGGCAAGGCACACCATCTGTCCATTCATAGAGTGGAAACTCTTCCGATTCCTGAAAACCTGTTCATTCTGGCGGGGGGGGGACAAATGTAATATGTGTTCCATCAATCGCCCCAATTAGGTTGGGGATATGTCCCATTGCATAGAACTCGGGCTTCACTGTGGCCTAATCTTCAACCTGGGGGAAAACAATGTAGCTGCACATGTGTTTAATTATGGCAGACAACACTCTTGTCAGCACTATTGAGAACACTGGCTGTGACATTCCTGCTGCTAAGCCCACTGTCACTTGGAAAGAACCAGTTGCAAGTAAATGGAGCACTGATAGCACTTGCACAAGAGGGGGGATTCCAGTGTGGTGATGGATAGCAGATATCAGGTCAGGCTCCAATTGGGCATACAACTCTGTAATTGTGGCCCTGTCCAGTCTATAGGTGAGGATAATGTGCCTCTCCTTCAGGGTTGCCAAGTCCACCAGGGGTCTGTACACAGGGGTATGTCTCCATCTCCTATTCTTTCGCAGCGGTAGTAATCTAAGGGACACAAGAGTGAGGAGCCGGTCACAAACTGAACAAAGGAGCTACAACAGAACTTAGCATCTCGTAAACTTGTAATGGGTCAGTGTGATTTGTCCAGTATGTCCTAATATCACCAGTGACGCAGCATTTTTCCAGGGCCTGCCCCCAACCCCACTGAAATGGTTTCTGCCTGTCCTGTGTGGTGGGACAGGTGGAAGTGAGGTCATTTGACTGACGTTATGCGCCGTTGTGGGAGGTGGTCGAGAACCGCCATGCAACTCCTCATTGGTTATAATTGGGCCCTATGGGGTACAGTGCCAATGGTGATCTACACCGGCGGTGACGGTATGCACCGCCCCGGACATGACTGACATTTTCTATCTGATTCCTCACTTGCTACCTGACCTTCCACAGGAGAAGACCTACACTGCATGTCCTGCTGTGACCTGTGTCTGGCACCTACCATGGCCCGTGTGACCAGGGAAAGGGTCCCAGCCTTCACTTCGGGGGAGTTGGAGAGACTGGTGGATGGGGTCCTTCCCCAGTACGGACTGCTGTGTGGGCCTCTTGACCAACAGGTGAGTACACTGTGGGCACGATGCATGTGGCATGAATGCATGCAGTGGTGCGTGTGAAGGCCTTGTGTAAAGGGTGTGGGTGGATGTCCTGTGGGCGGCGTACAGGTTGTGTGCTGGGCCATGTGTGTGTAAATGGTGATGGAAACAGGTATGGCGGGCCATATGTTTAACAGAGAGGACTGTTTGTCTGAATCTATTTTCCTGTGTGCATTGCATCTGCAGGTCAGCACCCATCAAAAGAAGGGTATATAGCGTGCCATCGCCAAGGACGTGTGGACCCTGGGGGTCTATGGCAGGCGGAGCACCCACTGTTGCAAACGGTGGGAGGACCTGAGATGCTGGGCACGGAAGATGGTGGAGGCCCAGCTGCGGATGGCCTCCCAACATGGAAGGGGTGCCCGTCGAACTCTGACCCCCCCCCTCATGGCCCGCATACTGGCTTTGGCCTATCCAGAGCTGGATGGATGCTTGAGGGCATCACAGCAACCACAAGGGGGTGAGTACAGTGCCCATCATTACAACTTCTGCATGGTAGGGTGATATCTGGGTGGGGGATGTGTGTCAGTGGGTGCCCCTAGGCCAGGCCTGACATTGCAGCATAGGTCCCCTGGTGGCTCGGGTTCAGAAGGGAAAATCTTGCTACCTAGTTCGTAGGCATACACTACTGGTCAAGGCTGCGTGGGCCCCAGGTGTGCTGCATCTGGCAGTGTATGCCCCTCCCCATGCCTTGGTCTCTAACTATTTATCTAGTAGTGCAATGGCATATTGAATATGCCTGTTCCCTGTGTGTGAGGGTGCTGTTTACACCAACGGTGGTGTTGGTGCAGCCATTGACCAAGTGTATCCTTTGTCTCTTTCCCCCCGTTTTTGTTTTGTCATCCTGTCTTTATGTCTTTATGTGCATTAGCATCATCTGGCGGAGGAGCAGAGGCACCGGCGATGGAGGGAGCTGCATCCCACAGGACCCAGGAGGCACAGTCCACTGACGCTGAGGGCACCAGTGGGACGGAGGGCAAGGGGAGCACCACGGCGGAGACTGGAGGGGACTGTTCTTACACAGATACCTCCTCTGATGGAAGCTCCCTGGTGGTGGCGGACACCTCTGTGACCACCCCAGCTACAGGTACATCTGCCACCCCCATACCAGCACCACCCTCCCAGCAGTCCTTCAGCGAGTTGCCCGTGCCCCTCACCCAGGAGGGTGGGCATCTCCTTCGCTCCCGGCACCTCAGGCCCTGCCCCAGTTAGCCCTGCTGCCGTGAGTGAGGAGGCTATTGACCTCCTGAGATCCATCTCTGTAGGGCAGTCAACCATTGTGAATGCCATCCAGGGGCAACAATCGAATGCATTCCTGGAGGGCATTCACACTGGATTGGCGGCCCAACAGAGATCGATTCAGGCTAATGCCTCCTCTCTGATTGCAGCCATTGTCCCTGTTTCTACCGTCCCCCCTCCAACTTTCACTTTCCCAGTCCCATTCTCCTCAACCCCAACCCAAGCACACAGGCAGACGAGCATGCACACTAGACAACACCTAAGAGTGTCACAGGCACTCACACAAACACCATCCAGTTGCAGACACAGCAACATCCACTATTTTCACTGTCTCCCACTCCTCCTCCTCCTCCACCACCTCCCACCCTGTTCCATCCACACTCACACCTGCATGCACAACATCATCATCACAACATCATCATCAACTAACAGTATCACCACACCAAGCAGAACACACACCTCACTGGCAGACACCTTCACAACAGCCATGCACACGTCCCCTGTGTCCTCTCCCACTGTGTCTGCCCCCCTCCTAAAGTACACAAACGCAAGCACTCAGACACCCAACAGCCATCTGCCTCACAACAGCATACAGCCCATGTACCTGCACCCAAGAGCAGCAGACAGACACCTCCAACAACCATTCCCTCACCCTCCACTCCCATTCCTTTTCCATCTTCCTGCCTCAATGTCCCTAAAAAACTTTTCCTATCCACCATTGACCTCTTCCCTACCCTTTCCCCCGTCCTGCACGTATGGGCAGGGTAGGAAGAACCCAGTCAAGCACCTAAGCCACACAGTCCACGGGCCCAGTCATCACCACACCCACTCGTGGTGGAAAGAGATCCAGGTCACATGTCTTGAAGGTGAAGCAGCCTGCACCAGGCAGCCTAAAGGGAAAGGACCAAGAATCCTGTACCAGCAGGCAAGAAGGGAAAGGACCCTGCCTCAGCAGGCAGGAAGACCAAGGGGCCTGGGCCAGGGACTGTGACGGAGCCCCCACCAGCAACCATGGTTGTGCAGCCGTCAGAGGTTGCAGGGGATGGACAGGAGCCTTCCCCCACCAGCAGCACCACCACTGTGCAGCTGTCTGAGGTTGTAGGGGATGGGCAGGAGCCCCCCCCCCAGCATTACCACCACTGTGCAGCCGTCACCGCCAGCGGATGGTATATAATCTTGCCTCCATGGGCTGCTGTGCGGCCTGCCCCCTCCAAAACCAGTGGGCGAGACACCCAGCTGAGAGACTGTGGCCTATCACTCCCCAGGATCAAGCACAGGGCATGTTGACCACTCCAGAACCTGTGGCTATGGCACCCACCTGAGAGACTGTGGCCCATCACTCCCCGGGATCACACACAGGGCATGTTGCCCCCTCCAGAACCAGTGGTCTTGTTATATCTCCTGGCTGAGGTGCCCCACCGTCTGCCTAAGGTGCCTGCCTATTTACCAACTGATGCCACTGCAGTGTTCCCCCCGTGTTGAAGCAGGTGACACGTGTGGCCTTGGACCTTGTCCTATGATCATTGTGGACTGGCCTGTGTCCCTTTTTCTGTACATATGTATATAGATATTATCTTGCCTAACTTATTTTTCATACTGTGTTGATCTCCTTACATTCACTTTTGTGAAATCGTTTTGTCCTTGCATTATTCAGCCGAGTGACAGGGTAAAATAGTTTTTATAAAGCATCTGGTTGTGTGTATGGTGTGTGTGTGGGGTGTGTGTTGGCGTGTGTGTGTCACTCTCTTTTTCCTCCCACCCTCCCTTGTGTGCTTGGCGGTTGTACTCACCATCGTCGTCTTCGCCAGTGTTGGTGTTTGTGGTAGAGCAGAACGTAGAAGATTATCGAATGGGAAGACATGCAGTTCAGGTTCCATGGCAGCGTGGTTCTTCCCTGTGTCTCCAATGGTGAGTCCTTTCCCTTCTGAGCTCTGTTTCCACCAGGCTTTTGATGTCATTGGTACTGCCCCAGAAAAGGTGGTGGTTTGGCATATCATAATATGGTGGGTGGAACATTGACTTCGGCCTGGCTGTAGGCAGCTACAGCCATGGTGGCTGTTGTTTCCGCCCTGGAGGTCGGTGTGGCACATTTGCTGTCTATCAGAGATTTTTCCACCATGGTCATAATTTGGCGGTAGTTACCGCTAACCTGTTGCCGGTATTACCGCCACTTTATCACCGACCGCCAGGGTCGTAATGAGGCCCATAGTTTTATAGTGAGTTTATATAGATAGTGAAATGGTTACTTATAAATTCATGCACATATGTAGTAATAGCTATGTAGTAAGCAGCATCTGAGTGAATTACAGACAGAGGGCCTTATTACAAGTCTGACGGTCAAAAGACCGCCAGACTTGTGATGGCAGTCATGACCACCACCAGTTTGACTGCCCGACCGCCAAATGAAGAGTTTGGCAGACTGACCTTCAAATTAAGAGTTTGGCAGTTGGACAGCCAAACAACCACCATCTCTGCCTGGAAAAGATTTCTTGGAGGGCTGACGGGGGTGCAGGTTGGAATTAGCCAGGGCGGAGCTGAACTCAGCACGCACCTGCTGATTGTAACCTTGTTCTCCACCAGCCTTTTCATGTTGGTTTCACTGCCATGAAAAGGCGGGAGGAGAACAGCTGCAGGGGGGCACAGGGAGGCCCCTGCACTGCCCGTGCCTGTGGTGTGGGCAGTGCAGGGATATCCCTGCCCAGCACCCTCGTAATGCATACTTTCTGCTATGCAGCCAGTGAGCATTGTGAGGGTGCTGTGCCCCTTGCGGCAGCAGCATTGCCGCGACTCGATTATGAGCTGGCGACAATGCTGACACCACTTTCCTGCTGTCTGATGGGCAGAAACCTTGGGAAAGTCATAATGGGGCTAGCAAGGAGGTCACCAGTAAGGCGGCAACCTTTCCTTCTGAAGTTTGCGGGACGGGTCTTCCCATCCACCAAACTCATAATCAGCCCCAGAGTTACATACTATTGTAGTAACCAACAGAGGAATTCAATTATTTATAAAGTCACTTAAGGACAGATTTACAGATTCATAGACTTGGTAAAACAGCCAGTGATATAGTCTCATTTTTACTAAAACATCTCATGGAACACTCATGAGGGACTCAGACAGTCACTCAGGTATGTAGCTGGGTACTGACATAAGCTAGTCAGCCATGTAGATAAGTACTCCTTAAAACATAACTTCACCTACTAGTGGAGAGGCTGAGCATGCATTTTTAGTCCTTGTTTGAGTTGACATAAAAATATATATTTGTAAAGTGTTAAACTGAACTTTTAGTACAAATAATGTATTAGTCTGTTAGATAATCACTATGACACATGCATTTAGTAGTGAACACACTGGTAGAGCTATTTGGTTAAAGTAAAAAGTGTTATGCTGTTTTCTATAAAGGTAAATTAATTTTTCATTTAATTTGCAGAGTTACAGTTGTACTAGAAAAAATAAGAATCAGAATGCCTAATAAGAGTGAAGGAAAAAGGAAACAGAGGAAACAATATCATGTAATTCAAACTGACAGTTAACAGTAAACAGTCAGGAGTATGTGGGCAAGAAAAAAGAACAGCTGGTAAGAGCACTAGGAACGTTCAAAAAAAGTACCTTGAAAATTTTAAATTGAAAAAAATTGCCCAATGACATGAAGAGTTGTAAATTAAATGGCAAAGAGGAAGGCTTACATGTTAGTAAAAGTAGGAAATGTAATCAACAAAGGAAGGAGTTGACTTGAAGACAAAAACAGTTTAAGGAGATAAGAGCAAATTTGCTTCAAACTAGAGTAATACAGAATTTGCTGAAAAAGATAATGTAGTATAGAAAGAGAAGTGCTATAGAAAAGCAGAAGCAACCTATTGAGAATATAGTGGGCAAACCATTTGTTTTGAAAAGGAAACTTTGGCCCATATTTGTACTTTTTGACGCAAAACTGTGCTAACGCAGTTTTGCGTCAAAAAAATGAGAGCCGGCTAACGCCATTCTGAAGCGCCATGGGGGCGCCGTATTTAATCAATGACGTTAGCCGGCGTTAGCCGCCAGCGCTGCCTGGTGTGCGTGGAAAAAAACGACGTACACCAGGCAGCGCCGGCGTAGGAGGATATGGGGCTTGGGCGTCAAGAAATGGGGCAAGTCAGGTTGAGGCAAATTTTTCGCCTCAACCCGATTTTCGCCATTTTTTTCACTCCCAACCCCCATAGAAATGACTCCTGTATTAGCAAAGACAGGAGTCATGCTCCCTTGCCCAATGGCCATGCCCAGGGGACTTCTGTCCCCTGGGCATGGCCATTGGGCATAGGGGCACAAATCAGGTCCCCCTATGCCACAAAAAAAAAAAACTTACCTGTACTTACCTTAATGTCCCTGGGATGGGTCCCTCCAGCCTTGGGTGTCCTCCTGGGGTGGGCAAGGGTGACAGGGGGGGTCCCTGGGGGCATGGGAGGGCACCTCTGGGCTCCTTCAGAGCCCACAGGTCCCTTAACGCCTGCCTTTTGCAGGCGCAAAAAAACGGCGCAAAAGCGGCCGTACGTCATTTTTTTTGACCCGCCCACTCCCGGGCGTGAATTTTGCCCGGGAGTATAAATCCGACGCACATGCCTCGGAGTCGATTTTTTAGACGTGAACGCCTACCTTGCATCTCATTAACGCAAAGTAGGTGTCCACGCTAAAAAATGACGCAAACTCCATGGACTTTGGCGCTAGACGCGTCTAATGCCAAAGTATAAATATGGAGTTAGTTTTGCGTCGAAATTGTGTCAAAAAAAATGACGCAATTCCGGCGCAAACGGAGTATAAATATGCCCCTTTGTATCCTAATATTAAACAGAATGAGGACACTAGACAAAACAGTAGTCCGCAAGAAGAACAGAACAGTTAGGCAAAGTCTAATTAACAAAAGTAATTTTGGTAAAGTTTTTAAAGGTGAATGGATGCACACATCTAACACAAAACCATTTTTAATGAAGAGAGCTGCTTGCAAAAGAACTTAGTGCATTCAGTTGCTATGAAGTGAAGGATGGCAGTTGCATAGGAAAAGAACAGCTAGCTCCTAGGAAGGTAGAACAAATGATAGCTGTAGAAGTACAAGGTAGAAGTAAGCAAACTCCTATGTACAAGTGGAACTGTAGCAGTATTTGTACTGTCCATCAGAAATGAATTGATAAATTGAAAAAGTTTCTAAGATCATTTTCATGGAGGAGCCTGAAACAGAAAATTAAGATGCTTCAAGAATTAGATCTGTACAAAGTTAGAAAATACACAAACTTACAGGGTAATTTATTGACATGTCTTTCAAAAAAGTGTGTATAAAGTACTTTTCATCACTTTAGAATGTTAGCTGTCCATCGGTCAAAAATGTGCAATATAGTTAGGAGACTTTGGACCTCATTGTGACATTGGCGGTAAATGCCGCCTACCGCCATGGCGACGGCTGTCAACATACCATTGCTGTGGCTACCAGCTGCCAACTGCATTTTGACCGCAGATGGAATACCGCCAGAAAGCTGGCGGTATTCCGTCAGTGGTCATGGTGGAGGATGGAGGTAAGGTGCGCTGCTGCCAGCAGCAGCACCACGCCAGAAAAACACCGCCTACCGTATCATGAGCCATGATACGGCCTGGCGGTGTTTTGCTGGCAGCAGCGCTGCGTCCCGTCTCATGCCAGAGGACCCCCTGCAAACAGATAAGTCGGGTTCTCCGACAGGAGAGGGGGGTGTGGGGTGTTGTGTGCGTGTGTGGGGGTGTTGTGTGTGTGTGGGGATGTGTTTGTCAGTTTTTGTATGCGTGCATGCGGGTGTGAATGAATGAATGTGAGTTTACGTGTATGTTGTGTGTTGTGATTGCATGTGTGCTACAATGTATGTTAGTGTCTGTTGCAGGGTGTGGTATGTATGTGTCCAGACATGGGTGGATGTGGGTATGCGTGTGTGTATGAGAGTTTATGTGTGCGCGTGTGGGTGTGTGGATGTCAGGGGGGTCGGGAGGTGGAGGGGGAGGGTGGTGGAGGACTCTGGGGAGGGGGAGACGCCTATCAGTGGCAGGGAATAGTACCTACTGCCATGGTTTTCATGGCAGTAAGATTGCCACGAAAACCATGGTGGTAGGCGGGGTCATAATCCTGAGGGTGGGATTGTGACGGCCGCCGGGCTGGAGACCAAAGTCTCCAGCCCGGTGGCTGTTACCACCCTGGAGGACAGAATTACCGCCATCTGCCAGGGTCGCAATGACCCCCTTTATTTTCTAAAAAGTCAAGCTTTATGTTTAGGAGATTTGAATAGAGCTCTGTGACATGGTAGTGTGTCAGAGGTTGAGAAAGTTTCAGAAGATATTAAATTTCCTTTCTTTGGGCCTGAACAATGTAGCAGAGAAAATGAGGAGGAAGTGTTGAGAACTTCAGAAGAAAAGGATAGACAGATAAGTACTGAAAACTTTACACAGGAGACAGAAAAGTTCAACACAGCATGTTCTGAGAAACCTGACTATGTATGTGTCTGTTGTCACCGTATTCATTACAAAAACTAAACTTGTAATGTATTTGTATTTTCTAAAACTGAAGAAAACAGCAATGATGAGTGGAAGGAATTTGGTACATATCTAGTTGTAGAACAGCGGTTTAATTTAGATACAAAAGAAGCAACATCTGAGTATTGCTATAACAAATTGAAGAATGATATAAAGCCAGCTAGAGCACTTTATAATAGATTAGAGTTAGTGCCAATTCCAGAAGAACATAATGAATTAAATGTTTATGAATCAATTCTAATACAAACTGTGCACCCATTTCAGGCAATTATTCGAATGAAGACAAAAACAGGGAAACTGCCGCCAACAGAACTAGATAAAGGATTCAAAGGAAGAATTATATATTTACCTCTAGATTTAAAAAACCTTTGATATTCTTGGTGTTGAACAAGATATAGATGAACCACATATTATTTTAGTAAATGGAGTACCTACAAAAAGTAAGAACATCTGTAAAGAATTAGTGGATGTGAATAAAATAAAAAAGCTACAATATACTTGAAAGAAAATAATGTTTTTTTACAAATGTGTGAATATCACTGGAGAAGTAAGTTGTATTGATGATGAAGCACTGCTATTGAGTGATGAAATAGAGAGAGTGGATGAGCAGAATTCAGTAGAAATATATGAGCACTATAGTATTCATCCACTACATTCAATAGACATTTTTGGGGATACTATTGATCTGTTTCAAATGAAACAAGCTAGAGGAGCTCCAATGCATTTCTGGGAAAAACGTTTAGAGGTTTGCCGTTTTCCCCAGCTATATCCCACAGGAGATGGTGGGCCTTATGATGACAGACCTATACAAATACCAACTTCTGAAAATACTGTAGGCCAACAGGACTTTATTCAGAAGACCCTAGGTTTCGACAATCTATTCCCTACATATTCCATCTGTTATTTGAAAGTGACTTGTTAGGACTTTCTTATGTTGTACACCACATTCTTGAGACAGGAGTGAATTTGTAAAATCTTTCTGAAGGGGAGTTTGTGAATAAAATACAAGGTCAATGTGAAAATCTAGAGTACAACTTAATTAATTTAATGGCATGTCTATGTGGTACTAATGAATACTGGTATCATCATTAAGAAGAACGGAAATTATTGCTCTGCAACTTAGGTCCACCTACTTAGTTTGTAACTCTTAGTTGCACATGCATTGGATGATTTGCTACAATTTCTTAAAGAAGCAAACTCTAATATTAAGGCTATATATTTGAAGGCAACAGTAGAACTTTGCTCTTTGGGTCCTGCTGATGTATGTAGGTATTTCAATCTCAGGTTTCAAGCTATGATGAGTTTTATATGCAATAAAACAAATTCTCCTCTTGGAGAAGGCACACATTTTTTTTATAGAAAAGAATACCAGGCAAGATGTGCTCCTCATATACTCATGCTCTTATGGATAAAGGATGCACCAACATTTGGCACTAATACTGATAAGTGTGTACTGTCTTTCATAGAACACTATGTTATGTGTAGTATTCCAGATGAGAAGAAAAAGAAAACACTGCAACAGCAAGTTTTATGTTTACAAACACATAGTTGTAGCAAGTATTGCCACAGAAGATACAGATCTAAAGGAAACTTTTACACAAAGTGACGTTTTGGAGTTCCAAGACCTATCATTTCAAAAGGAAGAGCCAACAGCTTTTTATCTGCTGTGAGACACACATTGACAAGAAAATCACCAAAAAATACATACAATCTAAAAAGATCAGAGGCCTCCAAATATATTAACAATTATAATCCTGTGATCCTAAAATTATGGGATGCAAACATGGTTATACAATTTGTTGCTGACAATTCCATTGCCATTGCTCACTCTGTCACTTTAGACATTACAAAATGAGAAAAAACTGATATGAAAGAAACATGAGAGGAAATTTCTGCAGAAAAATCTCTATAGAAAAAACTATACGGTTTCAGACTGAAAATGCTCTCACATAGGGAGATAAGCTCTTATGAGTGCTGTGATAGGGTGAGTTCACCTAGTTTGTTGTCAAAGTCTAGAAGAATTGTTTGGGTTAGTCCAGGCCTTTCCAACATGTGAAACAGGGACTTGAAATCTTGAGTCATATCCAGAAACTGTGAACTGAGTTTGATCACAACAGTACAGATATTGCCAAAACAAATATGCCGGATACTTACTATCCAAGGAGGAGTCCATAGCTAGAAAATATGTGTCTTTATTAAATTCTGCAGCACTAAAGGTACAAAAATAATGTTTCAGAAAACAGTGATGAACAAAAATATGGTGTAGCTGATTGTGATGGTTGTTTTGGTTGGAATCCAAAAGGTAACTTAATAAACCACAGAAAACTTACTAGTCAAACTTCTGAGAATTTTCTTTTTTTACTTAGCACTTCTCCATCTATTGAAACCTTGGTGTTCTGAAACAGAGTTACTAGGACAATATGACTCTTGTGAAGACTCTTTCAATGCTGCAAAGGACATCACTGAGTGTCCAATATTTCCCAACTATCTAATAATGTTGAATGACAAAATTGATCAAGAGGAGAAAATTGCTACTGACATAGCAAAGGACAGCTCACAAAGCAGTCAGAGTTCTGGACTCACAATCAAGATACTTTTGGACAACCGGTAATTGAAAATTATGCTGCCATCACAATGAATGAGGAGGAGACAACAATGCAATAAGCAAGAGAAGAAAATTTTGTCTTGGAACCGTTAGTAGAATGACTCAATGAAGAGCAGAAAGAAATATACATGGAGGTCTATATAAAAAATAGAACATGGATTCCTCCATGAAAAGAATCACTGTAAATGTTCAAGTTTTAACATCACAATACAGGTGCCCGGAAAGAAAGTGATGTATGGAGATGGTTCACTATCCCCAGGGCTGAGAAGAAGGCTTGCACAAAGTTTGTTGAGTACAGTCTATTTGACAAAAACCTGTCACTTACACAGCCACTAACACAACAACTCACTCACCATACATCATTAAGTCAGCTATTCATACACCTACACAGCTACCAGCTACTCCCACAACCACTCACACACTCATGTAGCCACTCAGACCAACATACCCACACAGCCACTAATATAGCCACTCACTCATCCATACAAGCAATCAGAAACCCACACACTCAGCTGTCTAGTCACAGACACAGACACAGCCACTCACCCTCAGATACAGACACTTACACACAAAGTAACTCACCTGTACAAAATCTGCCACACCTAGTCACTCACCCATACACTCACTGACACACCCAGTCAGGCACCCATGCAGACACTAACACACCACCTAACTTACTGAGAACTTCTCACACCTCTCATTTAAGTACACGGTCACTCAGACACCTACTTCATCATCCATACAGTCACTGGATCCCACACCAATGCAGTCAGTAACACATCCACTAACTTTCAACCAAGCAGCAACTCATAAACCCACTCACTCATCAATGCACACACTGACACACCCAGTGAGCAACCAATATAGCTACTCACACATCCATTCACTCTCCCATAAAGTCATTGACATATCCACACACTTATGCAAAAAACTAGTGATACATCCACTCATTCACCCGTACAGCAACTCATAAACCCACTCACTCATCAATGCACACACTGACACACCCAGTGAGCAACCAATATAGCTACTCACACATCCATTCACTCTCCCATAAAGTCATTGACACATCCACACACTTATGCAAAAAACTAGTGATACATCCACTCATTCACCCATACAGGCACTGACTCACTCGCTGATACAGTCACAAACACACTCCGTCACTCACCCATACAAGTAAACATGCACTGTATAGCCACTTACAGTCCCACTCACACGTCTATACAACCACTTACACTCACTGGATGATGTAATCAATGATTTAATCAGTGATGTCATTTGAGATCTCATCAGTGATGCCATCAGTGATGTCACTGACCATATCATGAGTGATGTAATATGCATTATGATGGCGGTCGCCACTAGGCAGTAATACTTAGGACCTAGCCCATATTTATAGTTTTTTAGCAACGCATTTGTGCCATTTTTTGCCGCAAAAGGGGCACAAACTTACAAAATACAATTGTATTTTGTACATTTGTGCTGCTTTTGCGTCAAAAAGCGGCGCAAATGCCGTGCTAAAAAAGTATAAATATGGGCCCTAGTTTCTATGTAAAAAGTGTATTTTTTCTTACCTATATTTTTGACGGCACTTCATGAATCTTCATTAAACTTTCCATAAAACTTTGCCAGTCACGTCAGCTGCTGCATGGAAAGATTCGGGGTGATCCGTTCAGGGAAGGCCGAGAAAAAGCAGGGGGGGGGAAACGCTTTTTCCCCATTTATTTTTCCATAGGGAATTTGAACAGCGATAGCGAAAAAACGACTAAAGGGAATTACATCAAATTTGGCAGAAAGGTAGGTCCTGTTCCAGAAAGTAACTTGTTTTTGTTTTGGTATAATTCCATTCAGTACTTTTAGAGAAATTAATGAAAATCCAAATTTGTATACATAGGTATGCAAAGGATTTGTGACCATCCTGATCGCATGTAGAGATCTGATTGGCTGATAACACCTCAACAACAGAAGCTGTCGGAGTGTTGTCAGCCATCTTGGGACTCGGCATCAGTTAAAAAAAAAAAAAAGGGGCCAGGGTACGAACACCCTGACCTCTTAGCTCCGGTGGAGAGGTCCCAAAGGGACACCTCCAGAGCTAAAAAGCATTATTTTTCTTTATTTTACAGACAGAGTTGCGATGGATCAGTGGATCTGCAGTAAAATGAAAAAAAATGAAGCACAGCCTCCCATGCTTTGTTACTATAAAGGCCCCTGCTGCCCTGGGAACTGCCACCTCCCCAGAGATGTGTTCTAATATTAGGGGGGGCTGCCTGTCCCCCCGCTGTTGACCTGGAGACCACCACCTCCCCAGGGAATTCAGGTAATAGTATGCAGGGGTGCCTGTGGCCCCCCCAGCCCCCAGGGACTACCACCCCCCTGGGGCATATACTCAATAACAATAGGTGGCCGTTTCAGACCCCCATTACCCTCGGGGACCACCATCCCCCAAGGCTATATCCCCGTCCTCGCCATGCACTGCTAATTACCCCACAAATTACGGCACCCATGCCATCTTTCATTACATCATTGATAATGTCAATGTAATATTGGCAGTAAAATTTGTTACAAAAAACTGTGCATGGTATAGTTACTTGAGGAAACTCTAACTATAACTAGTGAATTTCTATGGTTTCGTATGTTTAAAATGTGAACCTAACTACAACGTCCTTGTAACCTTTGGTTTTCTATGTGATGTATATATACATATATACATACATAACTTAGAAAACTAAAGTTTACAGGGACATTATAGGTAGGTTCAGAATTTACACACACAAAACCAGAGAAATTAAGCAGTTATAGTAAGTTATTTCAAGTAACTATGACTCACAGACTACACTGACAGCAACCAGTGTATTTATAATTAGGTCAGAAGCATTTTCCTAATAACTTTGGCAGCATTTGACAAATATGGGCAAAACGTTACAAACAAAGAAAGAGCATTGACTTTAGGTCCTTCATGACAAGTACTAGGCAGACTTGTCAAGTGGAGACCTAGAAAAAGTGGGTGCCTCAAAAGTACAATGTCCCATATTAATCCCCATAATGGTCATTTGCATTTCAATCCAGAAAACAATGTCGGAATAGAATCACATCAAACATGTGACAAAGATAGAACTTTGCTTAAGGATTGTACTTTTTTTTCGGTGTATTTCTATTTAGTAGCATTCAAGAAAAAAGCTTTTAAAAAGATTCTCAGATTAGACATGAGGAGGTGGTATTTTAAAAATATGTTAACTTTTGGAATGCTGTATTTTTTAATTTTCCCTTTACTTGAGTGCTGTTTGATAAATTTGCACAAAAGTTAAGAGGTGCTTAGTATATTTATCTTATTCTTTGTATATTTAAATGTGAGCAGACCCCATCTAAAGGACTACATACATCTCTCTATCTCTCCTCTCTATCACTACCTCTCTAAATCACTTTCTCTTTCTCTACCTCACTCTCTCAAACTCTGTATCAGCATCACCTCTTTTTCTACCTCACCTAATTTCTCTCTATAACTCTTATCACTTGCTATACTTCTACCTCTTCCTTTTCCCCTACCTCACTGCTCATGTTAACCATCCTCTCTAAGGGGCAGATTAAAGAGCCCCAGGCGCCACCGGAGTGTCACTTTTCATGATGCTCCATTGGCGCTAACCACTGATCCATATTTACAAGGAGCTGTAATGTCACTTTTTGTGGCGTTATGCCTCCTTGTAAATATGGGCCCCTCCAATGCATTTTTCTGCATCATAGGGGCATGCAATGGGTGTTGCAGTGGGCGTTCCACCGCAACACCCATTGCTTTTGATGCTGGCCCAGATTTACGACCAATCGTAAACCTGTGGCAGTGCCAAAAACTAACACCATCCCAGGTGTGGCGTTAGCATGGCAAAACAAAGAGGAATGCTTTTATTCCCCCTAATTGTTTTCATTTTCAATTTGTGCTGCATTCTGCAGTACACAAATAAAGAGCAAAATGTCATGGGTATTGTTTATGTGCAGGAAGGTATTCCTTCCTGCACATAAACAATCATTCCAAAATGACGTTTTGGTACTTATATGTGTGCTGCAAAGAAGTGCCAAATCACCATTATAGATTGTTTATGTGCAAGAAGGGACACTTTCCTGCACATAAGCAATCTATCCCCTCAACACAAACAATCTTGCACCATGGTGCAAGGATGCCTGCGTTGGCGGAGGCAGTTTATTTCAGTACCAGCGCAGGGGGAAACGCAGGGGTGCACAGTATTCCTCTCAATATGGCGCATTCCTGCATTTCAAAAGTGGCACAGCGAGCATGGCGCTGCTATTTTTGGCACAGCACTGCACTGCGCCACTTTTGAAGGGCCTAAGTCTTTACCCATGTTTCTCCTCACTGCTCTCTTGCTTCATAGCTCAATGCTTCCCTCACTACCTACCCTCTATGCTAGTCTACCTCTACCTCTCTCTGCAACAACCTCTCCAACTTACCTCTGTTTCTGTCTTGACCCTCTCTCTATCACAATTCTTGGCACAACTCATCTTTCTTTTCATTTCTTCCTATCTGTCTCTAGCTCTCTTTACATCTCTAGTATACTCCATAACCTTACCTGTCTCTATAGCTCAATTTTCACCTATCCTTTTCTCTTTCTGCCTCTTAGAATATTTGTAAAAACTTGCCTTTTTCATTTTACCTTATATCCCTATCCACCTAATCCATCTCTCCACCTTACCCCTGGCACCTTTCTCCTCCTTTTACTACTATAACATTCCCCTAATCTCTCTGTAGTTCTCCTATATCCCACCATTTCAAGTCCTTTTGCTAAGAGTGTTGAGTAAAGTCTAATCGGAGAAGTGTCAATACGGAATGAGGAGAAAAGAGACAAGGCTGGGAAAGATGGTTAATAAGAAAATTCTCATATTTCACTCAATGTATTGATGGCATTTTTTCAAGCCTTGCTTTGAATTTCACTGGTGCAGTGACAATTAAAGTTGTAAAAGAAGATAAATTTGTGACTACAAACATCCCTCAATCAAGACCAAAATTTCATATGGTATACACATATTCTAATATTCTGTGCTAGACCACTCACTAAACATCCAAAAAGTCATCCATATTGCATCTTTCCTGCAATGGTAGGAACAAGCTAGATAGACACTGAAAATCCCATGTTACAAAACATAGACCCATGAGCAATTAAACATGGCTTTACCAACGATTGTTCAAACTATTCTTCGGTACTATTTGGCTGGTGAACTTTGAAAAATGAGCTTTTGACTGTTTCTGCAAACCCTTATTTCTGAAAGTATAACATATAACTTAATATTGCTTGGCATCATAAGCTCTTGAATTAGCTGAAAATGGGTACTCTCAAAGTTGTTCTGAACAGGGGCTCCAAAATATGTCTTGCCTAAGACCTCAAAAAACCTTTAGAAGGCACTCAAGGCATTGTCAGTTTGATGTCAAAATGCAATGAGCTAGACACTAGCAGTCTGCTTACATTTATAAAAGGTTTATGCCAGGAAATACACAATTAATATTGTTGAACATTTCTCAAACAAATAGGCTCTTCCCATAGCAACAATTATACCTTTATTGCTGCATTGATGTGTGACAGGTCCGTGTCCAAATAAGCCTTTAATCTTTGCCATTTGTCGGATATGTGATGTAAAGAGAATCACTTCACTATTATTATTATAACTGTGGCAGTAGCAGCGCCTGTGAGTTTTTACATGATTCTTGAACTGGGTCAATATTCACTTACATCCTGACTGCTGTTTATGTCCTACAACACCAGCCTATTTTATGCTCCATGGTGGTTCAATGCAATCCAATAACCTGGTGGTCATTTGTCCTGCCTGTAATCAGGACTTACTTTGTAAATACATAAGATGTAGCATCCTTCTTAAAAGGCATCTCCTTCTCCCATTACTGGCTCACTTCTACCACTGGTAGGTACCCCTGAATTTAGCACCACCACCGGTAAAGTCATCTGACAGGAGGGAGGGCAGGTTAGTGAGGGATGGATGTGAATAGATGTTTTCTGTTATAATTTATATCTTGGAGTTTTGTGTTTGGAAGTTTATCTCCAAACTGCACCAGTGGTCATATGTTGATCTTATGAGTAAAACAGTACAAGGTGGCTAGAGATGGACTCTTTGATTTTGGTAGTTTTCTATTCAAAACACGTGATCTTCACAGTGCTGTTGAGTTGCAAATTACATATTTTTCAAGACTTCTGGATTGGTCATATTGTGGTAAATGCTACAAATCTTCCTACATTTTGATTTGCGTCTTCCTGATTCATTTGATTACATAAGCATTTTGCTATTTTTTACATCATTGTGGCAGACCCTCCTGGACCTCTTCCAACAGCGTTTTTTTCACCTTACATTGATTTATGCCTTTGGTCCTAAAGGTTATTGCTTGTGCTTCTGAGATTGCCTAGCTTATTATTGAACCATCTATTTATGTATTTGACTAACAATGCTCTGGGAAGGTGTTTAAATACACATAACAAATATCTTCCTTCGAACAATTGACACAACACTCCAATGACTGAAACTTTAGTGAAAGCCAAAATGCTAGGGACAAATGAACAATTACCAACATGTAATTGGACATATTCCTAAAAGGGAAAGTTCAATCAGTGACTCACACTGGAAGTACCTTTCAATAGTTAGGACATGGCTGTTCACTAGCCTTTTTTCCAAAACAATCTTACAAAATGATCTGAAATAATATCTTTGTTCTCAACACTGCTTATCATAGAAGCTTGTTCACGAATCTGCAGAATGCTAGAGTTGCTTATTACTAAAGCTGTCTTGTCTTGATTCCACCTCATGCATCTGTCATTAAAACCATACTCTTTGTGTACCTTTATTTTAGATATACAAGATCTTTTCTTTTTCATCACTGCTTTCTATATTTGTTGCTGTTTTTCTATCTTTCAGTTCCTTCTTCTGTTTTTACCTTTCTATCTTTTTTCAGGCCCAAAGTCGAAAGAAGAAAAAGAAGTCCAAGTCCCCCAAATTTGAGCATCAGTGCTTACCATTTGCCACACGCACACAAATTAAGCACTAGTTCTCTGCACACAAAAGATCTTCTGTTAAGAAGACAAGGAGGCATCCAAAAGGGTTTCAGGTAAGAGGTTCAAAGAGATCAAGGCAGCTGCTAACCAGGAGGAGAGGAGTGCTCCAACTGTTCCAGTGCCAGTCACCGTTTGCTCTTCCACAGAACTCAGAAGCCCAAAGCAAGCCTGCAATACATTAGAAGATTAAGACCAAAAACCCAGTGAAGCGGTAAGTAGAACACAAAACATTTCCTGCTTAAAAAAATCAATTAACAACCAAACACATTCAAAAATGAAATTATGAATAAAACATCAGAAAAAAAAATAAGATGAGCAGTTCAACTGACAATGAAATCACAGCAACTTAAAGGCAGTTTGCAATAGCATTTATTGCAAACTTCCGACATTTCAGTGACTTTAGCTTCATCAGAATGTGATTCAGTAATATGGTTATCAGAACCAGTGAAATCTGAACCCAGTAACAAACACAAGCAGCAACAGCTTCAGGCCCAGCTTTAACCACATGTGCAAAATTCCACCACCAACCATTAGATAATCTCACAGCTTCCCCATTCACATTCACCTCCACAACTTGACAAGAAGCACTGAACTTAATTTTTACTTCCACAGTAAAATCCAGTTACCCTTTCAAATACCCCATAACATGTACTTTTCTCTTCCCTTGGCTGAGGTAAACTTTGTGATAAACTTTCAAAACGTAAGCACTTACATCAGCACCCTTAGTTGTGGTCAGATAACTCAACCACACAGGACACATCAAATCTTGAGCAGACCTCCTCCCTGAAGCCCAGAATGGGGAAACCCCAGTAACACTATGAGGAATATTGCAATACATCCACAACGTGGCTTTGATGGCTTCATTCACATCCACACCTTCAATCGGAGCACCATGGACTCACTTTTCTGTTGGCTGTCTCCACCTGACCATTTTCCTGGCGGTGATACAATCTACACTTCTTGTATTTAACGCCAGCACCAGTTAGGAAATCCACCATGCCCTCAAAGTAGACTGCACACCATTTCTAATGAAAAATCTTCTCTGACAAAAACATCAGTAAGAAAAGGAACGTCATTCTTGGTACTGGGTTCACAAACAAATTCCACTTCCAACCATTTTGGCAGGTAATCATCCATAACTATAGCAGAATGATGAGGAGCCGGAAGAACATGGAAAGTCCCCAGGATATCTATTCTCACTTGTTAGAAACGGGGTCTCTGGTTGGCAGTCAGTTTGCACTCTGTCCAAGCAGGGACCCTCACTCTAGTCAGGGTAAAGGAGAAACACACCTGGGTAACCCCAGCTCACTCTGTTGGTAACTTGGAACGAGCAGAAAGGCCTAACCCGGAAGTAATGTGTAAAGTATTTCTACCAACACCCACGGTAATACAGTGAAAGCACTACAAAATGGGCACCACACCAGTTTAGAAAAATAGGTAATGTTTATCTAAATCAAACACGACGAAAACGACAAAATTCAACATATACAAGTCAAGATATAAATTTTAAAAAGAATACGAGTCTCAATCCTTACAAAACAGTGAGAATGCAGTTGTTACACAAAGTGCCTGGTTTGCGTCACCAATAAAGCTGCACGGGCAAGCATGCATCAGAAAAGTCAGCAATGCATTGATTCCTTACTCACAAGTGAGGACGTGAGTTGTTTCCTTCTCCAGTCGGGTCAGCGATGCATCGGTTTTCTCCCCTGCAAGAGAGCGATGCATTGACTTCCGGACGGCACCTCAGGTCCGAGCAGGCTTTGCGTCGATTTTTCCTACCCAGCGATGTTGCGTTGAAATCCGGTTGCACAGTGTCAGGAAACCGTGCTGCGTGGTGTTTGCATCATTATCAACAGCCGCTAGCAGGTGTTGCACGTCATTTCTCCAGCTGCGATGCATTAATCTTCCAGCTGCGAGGCAGACAGCATGCCGTTTATCAGCCACGTTGCAGATGGTGCATAGTAAATTTCCCCACACTGCGCTCCTTGCTTGGATTTCAGTCCTTTTCCATCAGCTTCACCTTTCAAGGGCCCTGGGACTGGATGGGGCATCATTTGGCAGGGCAGGAGTCTCACCAGAGAGTCCAGGTGCTGGCAGAGAAAGGCTTTGATGGCCCTGAGGCTTCAACAAAAGGAGTCAGGCTCAACTTAAACCCTTGGAGATTCTTCTCAAGCAAGAATGTACAACAAAGTCCAGTCTTTGTTCCCTTTCACAGACAGATTCAGCAACTGCAGGATAGCCCAACAAAGCACAGTCACAGGCAGGGGTAGCACTTCTCCTCAGCTTGGCAGAGGTTCCTCTTAAATCCTTGAAGAAATCTAAAAATGTGGGGTGCGGGTCAACTACTTATACCTCTTTCTGCCTTTTAAGTAGACAAACTTCAAAGGAAAGTCTCTGTTGTTCACAAGATCCTGCCTTGCCCAGGCCTGGCCCCAGACTCACACCAAGGGGTTGGAGACTGCATTGTGTGAGGGGAGGCACCGCCCTTTCAGGTGTGAGTGACCACTCCTCCCCCCTCCAGCCCATAAGGCTCATCAGGATATGCA
This sequence comes from Pleurodeles waltl, assembly GCF_031143425.1. NCBI lineage: Eukaryota > Metazoa > Chordata > Amphibia > Caudata > Salamandridae > Pleurodeles > Pleurodeles waltl. The sequence continues at coordinate 380,514,209 of NC_090442.1, forward strand.
GGCTACATTCAGTTCCCTTTGTGTCACTGTCCATAGGAGATTCACACCAGCCCAACTGTCAGTCTGACCCAGGCAGGGAATCAACAAACAGACAGAGTCACAGAATGGTTTAAGCAACAAAATGCCTACTTTCTAAAAGTGGCATTTTCAAACCAACAATCTCAAAAACACCTTCACTAAAAGATGTATTTTTAAATTGTGAGTTTAGAGACCCCAAACTCCATATTTCCATCTGCTTCCAAACATAATCTGAACTTTAATGATATTTAAAGGCAGCCCCCATGTTAAACTATGAGAGAGATAGGCCTTGCAAGAGTGAAGATTGAATTTAGCAGCATTTCACTGTTAGGACATGTAAAAGACATTAGTAGATGGCCCACCTCTAACATGCACTGCACCCTACCCATGGGGCTACCTAGGGCCTACTTTTGGGGTGCCTTGTATGTAGAAAAAGAAAAGGTTTAGGCCTGGCAGGTGGGTACACTTGCCAGATCAAATTGGGAGTTTAAAAACTACACACACAGGGACTGCAGAGGCAGGTCTGAGCCATGTTTACAGAACTACTCATGTGGAGGGCACAGCCAGTGCTGCAGGCCCACTAGCAGCATTTGATTTACAGGCCCTGGGCACCTCTAGTGCAATTTACTAGGGACTTACTAGTAAATCAAATAGTCCAATCAGGGATTAACCAATCACCAATACAATTTACATAGAGCATATGCACTTTAGCAGTGATTAGCATTGGTAAAGTGTTCAGAGTCCTAAAGCCAACAAAAACAGGCCAGAAAAAAATAGGAGGAAGGTGGCAAAAAGATTGGGGATGACACTGCAAAAAAGGCCTGGTCCAAAATAATTAATTTCCAAACATTTTCAGGGCATCCTACCAGGCTCAATGGTGGTGTGATACATTTCAAACCTCTCTGTGTACAAATTGTACATGAACCAGCCTACATCTCTACATCCTTATCCACTTCTGGCCATCATTATATTTCTCTCTATCTGTTCTTATTCAATGGCATGCTTAGGTGTCCTTCATGACTGATTCTCCACAAACTGCTTCTCAGTAGACTAGGAGGGATCAGCTTATTATTTCTGAATAGCAAACCTGACTCAACAAAGAACACAGATTGTGCTTTACTGTAAGTTTGTAGTCCCAGAGGTAAACCAGTCATTTTTGGAAAATCCTGCCTTTTAAAATCTGGATCTTTTGGCAGGACCACATTTGCAACAAGTGCACCTCTCCATTAGTTTTCAGCAACACACTTGAAACCAGTACCATACAATCCTAATCTTGATGGTCTTCCTGATCCAAACCATCAACAGAACAAGTAAGAAGAGAAGGACAATCTGTCTTTTTATTCTTTCCTGTTGTTAAATACCCCACATCAAAATGGTGTTCCAAAAGCATCACACTCAACCTAATCAATCTTGCTGTGCCTTTGCACAAGAGTACATTTGTTCCACTCAAAATGGGAGTTAAAGGCTTGTGACCCATACATAATAAAAACTTTTTCCCCAAGTATGCTTAAAATCACTCCACAACTCAAATATACACAAGCATTTCACATCCAATAACAGAATACACTTGTTCTGGCGACCTGAGTGTATGGGAGGCAAAGGCAATGATGAGCTCATGCTGGCCCTGCACTCAGCGAGAATAAGACCAATACATACAGCACTTCCATCAACTGTAATACGTAGAGGTTTACCAGGTACATAAGTGTTGAGTAAAGAGGTAGAAAGCAGCTCATGCTTAATTTCTGTAAGAGCAAATTTATCTCATACATATGTAACAGTCCCCTTCAAAAAAGCAAAAAGAGGCTTAGCTTTGGTGACTAAGTTCCAAATGAGCTCTACTGAATAGTGGCACATATCCAAAAAGTCTTGGAGCTGTTCACAGATGTTAAGTTCAGACGCTTCTTCAATAGCTCTCAATAAACCAAGATGCAAGGCAATACTGTTAGCAGAAAAATCATGGCCCATTTATCCTACCTCTTGCACACCAAACTCACACTTGCCCTGCCTCAACTTCAATCCTTTACAAATATGCACCTTAAGTATGGCTTTCAGTCTCTCCAACTGCTCTGCAAGACTCCTTTCATAGACTAAAATGTTGTTTTGGAAAACATGTATCCCACTCAGCACTCCCACCACTTCACTCATTGTACATTGAAAGACAGCTGCTGCAGAGGCAAGACCAAAATGCATCCTGCAGAACTGAAAGTTCCTTCAAAAAAAGGAGGGGATGGGAGGATTTATGGTCCAGTGTATATCCTCCAAAGAACTTGATAATAAAATATGATACACTGTTCCAAAAGAATAGGGAGAGGAAGTAAAGGAGTCCTGATTATCAGGAGCAAGAGTCCTCACACACCGTACTTGGTGTCATGCTTCATCATCGGACAGCTCCTCGTCAGACCGGCGCTGCAATGTCTGACGGGCTCCCCCCTAAAAAAGGGGGGGCTCTTTGCCGGAGATCTTTTGTTTTTGCCGATGATGCCGCGGAGCCAAGTATGGGTCCGTGGGGAAAGAAAGTACAGGAATAAAGGATAAGATTGGCTCAGGACCCTCACTAAGTGATTTATTCTTTGATGTTGGGAAATGGCCAAGATTAAAAAAATGTCAAGGGAGTGAAAATTGAGGTAATGCTCAGACACTCACACAAGAAAATTCAAAGCAGGAAGTCGGTAATTATCCGAAATTCCTTAATATGTGGTCGACATGTTTCGCGTCTTGATATGGTCTCAACAGGATCCTACGACGCTTCTTCAGGACCTATTAAATAATTGGACTTCTTCAATCGAAACCCAAGTGAAAAAAAGAAAAAATTATATATATAGACTCCTGCAATCTATCGTTTACAGTCAAAACGTAGTCAGTCACTTACTAGGATAGAACAGGACTGGCTTTTTCCTATCAGTCACCCTAAATACAAAAAGGAACAGAGGTTAAAAATATATAATCTCTTCATTGAACATGAAAGAATAATCCAATCAAGTCAGTGGAAAAATAGTGACAAACTGTGCAACACATCGTGATGGGGTGGGAGGTAGCAACCCATGCTGGTAATATATTGGTTGGGCTTACCATCTCCACTAGAGAAAGGGCTTCATGGGATCACGTAGGCCTGATGCCCAATACACAAACAATCTGGTCAAGGTAAAACAAAGACATGTAACAGAGAGAGCATTCAAATTGAGTAACAAAATGAACAGCAAGGAGTCTGATCCTCAACAGTCAATCAAGCGCCTTCAACGGTACCACAATGTATGTCAGAAAGACTTAATAATGCAGTCAGATCAAAAAAGAACCAAATAGTACATACTAATATGAGCAATGAAACACCATTCATTTCATAATAGAACACAGCAATGGTAGAGACAAACGCACTGGATTCGCGATGTCTGTACATGTAATTCAATTCATAGTGGCATTTAAGCACGTGCTCATAAATAGTGAAATAAACATGTGCAGGGATTGGAGTTTGAACAGATAATCGGCCTCTCCCCCTAATATATTAAAATGCTCGATGAAACATCAGTCATTCCCTCATGGAAAAACATCAACGGTAAAGACAACAGCACCGGATTCTCGGTGTCTGTGCATGTAGTCCGTTTAATGGTCACAAGTAAGCAAGTGCTCATAAGTGTTGAAATGGTCACGTGCGGGGCTTGGAATATTCAACAGGTCATGGATACCTTTCCTTTGTTGTCGAAGATGGCCGGGTAATTAGTTAAAAAGATCGAGATTAACAGTCTCTGAACAGGTAATTTTCTTTAGTGACAGAGACACAAACACACAGGTAACTAATGGAGGAGACACTCGACCTCCCCTACAGGGACCGGTATCTCAATTCAATAAAATGGCATTATGGTCAAACATATCCATAAGGACGTGCAGGTACTCACTTGTGTGCGTTTCGGTGTCAGGCGCAGCACCTACCCTCAGGCTCCGTTCCCGAATGAGGCGGAAGACGAGTGCTCCAAGGGTATAAATAATACGCGAGAAGTGCGCGCAAGCGTCAATTACTCAATTGGTTGCTTGGCAACTTCTCCCTCCGAACGAGGCGCGTTAGGGACAAGAAACAGGTAAAAATTAAAGAAGGGACTAAAAAAACGTCAATAGAGAGAGAATAACATGGCGGCCATCTTAGGCTAGTGTGCATTGTAAGAGAAATGAGTATATAGACCACTCAGGGACAGCATAAACGACTCACAATGCCCCCATCTGATACAGTAACTTGCTCATTAGCCAACTCGCTACCAAGGGAGCACTTAATTCAATTATAGAAAGTGTAGCGGGGAGTAACCAGCTCCCGTAGGAAATGTTACCACTGAAGCCCAAAGTGTAATCATAAGAGAGTACAATAGTCTGTATCTTTTAGATTATAAGTAGATAATCAGTCAGCTGATGATTGTTTATATTGACAGGTTGAACCAGGGAATATCATCATTCAACCCTTGGCGATGGGTGTTAAGCCTGTAAACCCAGCGCTGCTCAAGTTCAAAAAGTGGACGTGTACCTTCTGAGGTGCTGGTCTGTAAAACAACCCACCACATATCATCTGGTGTGTGGTTGGACTCAATGTAATGGATGCTAAGTTTGGTTGTGACTCTGCCGCAGCGGATGTTGCTGCGGTGTTCATTTATTCTTGTTTTCACTGCTCGTGTGGTCATACCTACATATCGAAGATTACATGGGCAGGTGATCAAATATACACAATTGCGAGTATTGCAATTGGTATGTCTCATCAGTCGCCAAGTTAGTATAGGTTCGAAATCTAGGGTGTCTGTCCGTTTAGTGAGGGAGCATACATTGCAAGACCCACATGGAAAATGACCCTTGACTGGTGGAAGATCCCATAGAGACCTTTGGCTGGATGAGACCGTATTGAGTCTTGGTCGAGTGTGTACTAACATATCTTTAACGTTGGAGGTCCTCTTAAAAGCAAAAACAGGTTTAGGAATACTCTCGCCTCCACTACAGAGAACAGACCATCTTTTATTGATGATCTTTTTGACTGTATTAGATAGTGGTGTGAAGGTGGAAACACACGTCAATTTGGTTTCTGTGGATTTGGGAGTCAGCTGCAATAGTGAATCTCTGTCACTATATTTGGCTCGTTTGTAGGCCGTCCTTATGACTTTATCAGGATAATGGCGGTCATGTAGTTTAGTCTGTAGGTCAGTAGCTTGGGTATTAAATAGTTTGAGGTCACTACAATTCCGTCGAAGACGTAGGAATTGCCAGTACGGTAAATTGTCTCTCAGTGCCTTAGGGTGGTGGCTGTCATATAATAGCAAACTATTCCGATCTGTCATTTTATGATAAGTTCTTGTCTTCAGTTTACCTCCCTCAATGCTGATCATTAGGTCTAAGAAGGGGATTTCAATGGTGGAGATAGAGGATGTGAAGTTCAGAAAGGGATCAAGACCATTAATCCAGGTCGTGAAAGAGTCAACTTCTGAGGCGGAGCCATGCCAGACAACTAAAATGTCGTCTATATATCGACGCCATAGTTTAATGTTGTCAAAAAAAGGATTTGTCTCTGGCAGAATGTAGCGCTTCTCAAAATCATACATATACATGCAAGCTAGACTAGGGGCAAAAGTGCTCCCCATCGAGGTACCGCGAATCTGGTGGAAAAGTTTATCCTCGAACTGAAAAAAATTCTTTGTCAAGGCGAGGCTAGCACAGTGCATGATGAAATGAACAGGGGTAGTTGACTCCAATCTGGCTGACAGAAGAGCTGCCTCGACTACCTCCAGTGTAGCTGCCTGTGGGATATTGGTATATAAAGCCTCAACATCAAGTGTGATGAGGGCATGAACATTAACTGTAAGGTTTATAGTTTCAATGAGATTAAGGACATCCTTTGTGTCCCTAAGGTAAGTTAGCGATTGTTGTACAAGAGGTCGTAGAAAATGGTCACAAAATATAGATAATGGTTCAAGGACAGATCCAATCCCTGATACTATCGGGCGGCCCGGTGGGGGAGATCGACCTTTGTGAATCTTGGGAAGACAGTAGAAATATGGTGTGCGAGGCTTCTCAGTATCCAAAAATTCTGCTTCTTTTTGTGATATCCATTTATTGCCGCGGGCCTCTTCTATCATGCCCCGGATCTCAGTTTGTAAATTGGCCGTGGGATCCTGGGTGATATGTGCATAATAGGTAGAATCACTGAGAAGGCGAAGACATTCCTGTCTATAGTCCTCTGTGTCCATCACAACGATGGCACCTCCCTTATCTGCTGGTTTTATGGTAATGTTAGTATCCACTGATAAGTCGTGGAGGGCCTCGTTCTCGGCTCTAGGAATGTTGTTAAATCTATGCCGTGGTTGCATTTTCATAATGTCGGAGGTGACCGCTTTTTCAAAGGCCAAAACCTCACAGGGCATAGCGGACGTAGGTGGCATGAAGCTGGAGGGTTTCTTTAGCCCAGAATCCTGGAAAGAGTCGTGAGTAGGTTTATCTTTAAAAAAGAATTGTAGTCGAATCTTCCTAAAGAAGCGAGAGAGTTCGCATTGGAGGCGAAAAGGGTCGTCCTTGGGAGTAGGAACATAACCCAGGCCTCTATTGAGTGCCTTCTTTTCATAAACAGAAAGAGGCCTTGAGGACAGATTGACCACTAGATCTTGATTGGTGGGGTTTTGCCCTGGCTCCTTGTGACCATCTGTGGTTCCTCCTGAGACCAATGGACTCTCCTGCCTCTTCCTCGCCTTCTGCCTCTGCCTCTGCCCCTGCCGCGGCCTAAAAAAGGCATGTAAGGTGGCATTGGACGGGGTTGATAGAAAGGAAAAGGTTGTTGCCATGCCATTGGGTGGCCAGGATGGTACTGTGGAAAATTATAATAAGGTTGTAGTCTCTCATCTTCAGTGCTCCATCCATCAGAGGACGAGCTGTGGCTATATTTACGTTGTCTCCTGCCTGAAATGGAGGATTCATCTGATGATATAGATGGTGTATCCATCGTGTAATCCTCCTTGACATAAGGGTAAACCTTCTCTCTATTGAACTTATTGATGTCTTTCTGTAACTTAGTGATCTTCTGTTGCGTTAGAAACTCTTTGGTTTCATTTAGATCCATATTTATCTCTGCGAGTCGACTCTTAAAGGCTGTTATAGAAACAATGGTCTTAAGTGTGTTCTCCATAAAGGTAATCTGTATAGCCATAGATTCAGCTAGTCGTCTAGATGTATTGATAATCAAGACCAGCCAATCTCGAGTGCATTTCCATGCAATCTGTGCCCAGTCCTTCCTAAAGACAAGGTCTTGTAGGAAGATCCTGGGCATATTGGACACAAGTAGTCCATTGGGGGCTATGTTTGCTCTGAGGTATTCGGTCATGATAGTCCCATGTAAAACCGTTTTAACCAGATCTCGTTTAAGTGAAGACAGTTTGTCCCATTCTTCCTTGGTGGGACCAGATGGTCCTGCACCATCATTGGTCAGAATGGAGGGGGTCTGCAGAATAGCAGATACAACATCATCATCAAAGCTGAGACCTTGAAAATTATCCATATTAGGAGTCTCAGGGGAATTATCCAATTAGTAACCCCACAGCAAACCTGCTGTACTAGATACTTCAAAAAAAGGAGGGGATGGGAGGATTTATGGTCCAGTGTATATCCTCCAAAGAACTTGATAATAAAATATGATACACTGTTCCAAAAGAATAGGGAGAGGAAGTAAAGGAGTCCTGATTATCAGGAGCAAGAGTCCTCACACACCGTACTTGGTGTCATGCTTCATCATCGGACAGCTCCTCGTCAGACCGGGGCTGCAATGTCTGACGGGCTCCCCCCTAAAAAAGGGGGGGCTCTTTGCCGGAGATCTTTTGTTTTTGCCGATGATGCCGCGGAGCCAAGTATGGGTCCGTGGGGAAAGAAAGTACAGGAATAAAGGATAAGATTGGCTCAGGACCCTCACTGAGTGATTTATTCTTTGATGTTGGGAAATGGCCAAGATTAAAAAAATGTCAAGGGAGTGAAAATTGAGGTAATGCTCAGACACTCACACAAGAAAATTCAAAGCAGGAAGTCGGTAATTATCCGAAATTCCTTAATATGTGGTCGACATGTTTCGCGTCTTGATATGGTCTCAACAGGATCCTACGACGCTTCTTCAGGACCTATTAAATAATTGGACTTCTTCAATCGAAACCCAAGTGAAAAAAAGAAAAAATTATATATATAGACTCCTGCAATCTATCGTTTACAGTCAAAACGTAGTCAGTCACTTACTAGGATAGAACAGGACTGGCTTTTTCCTATCAGTCACCCTAAATACAAAAAGGAACAGAGGTTAAAAATATATAATCTCTTCATTGAACATGAAAGAATAATCCAATCAAGTCAGTGGAAAAATAGTGACAAACTGTGCAACACATCGTGATGGGGTGGGAGGTAGCAACCCATGCTGGTAATATATTGGTTGGGCTTACCATCTCCACTAGAGAAAGGGCTTCATGGGATCACGTAGGCCTGATGCCCAATACACAAACAATCTGGTCAAGGTAAAACAAAGACATGTAACAGAGAGAGCATTCAAATTGAGTAACAAAATGAACAGCAAGGAGTCTGATCCTCAACAGTCAATCAAGCGCCTTCAACGGTACCACAATGTATGTCAGAAAGACTTAATAATGCAGTCAGATCAAAAAAGAACCAAATAGTACATACTAATATGAGCAATGAAACACCATTCATTTCATAATAGAACACAGCAATGGTAGAGACAAACGCACTGGATTCGCGATGTCTGTACATGTAATTCAATTCATAGTGGCATTTAAGCACGTGCTCATAAATAGTGAAATAAACATGTGCAGGGATTGGAGTTTGAACAGATAATCGGTCTCTCCCCCTAATATATTAAAATGCTCGATGAAACATCAGTCATTCCCTCATGGAAAAACATCAACGGTAAAGACAACAGCACCGGATTCTCGGTGTCTGTGCATGTAGTCCGTTTAATGGTCACAAGTAAGCAAGTGCTCATAAGTGTTGAAATGGTCACGTGCGGGGCTTGGAATATTCAACAGGTCATGGATACCTTTCCTTTGTTGTCGAAGATGGCCGGGTAATTAGTTAAAAAGATTGAGATTAACAGTCTCTGAACAGGTCATTTTCTTTAGTGACAGAGACACAAACACACAGGTAACTAATGGAGGAGACACTCGACCTCCCCTACAGGGACCGGTATCTCAATTCAATAAAATGGCATTATGGTCATACATATCCATAAGGACGTGCAGGTACTCACTTGTGTGCGTTTCGGTGTCAGGCGCAGCACCTACCCTCAGGCTCCGTTCCCGAATGAGGCGGAAGACGAGTGCTCCAAGGGTATAAATAATACGCGAGAAGTGCGCGCAAGCGTCAATTACTCAATTGGTTGCTTGGCAACTTCTCCCTCCGAACGAGGCGCGTTAGGGACAAGAAACAGGTAAAAATTAAAGAAGGGACTAAAAAAACGTCAATAGAGAGAGAATAACATGGCGGCCATCTTAGGCTAGTGTGCATTGTAAGAGAAATGAGTATATAGACCACTCAGGGACAGCATAAACGACTCACAATGCCCCCATCTGATACAGTAACTTGCTCATTAGCCAACTCGCTACCAAGGGAGCACTTAATTCAATTATAGAAAGTGTAGCGGGGAGTAACCAGCTCCCGTAGGAAATGTTACCACTGAAGCCCAAAGTGTAATCATAAGAGAGTACAATAGTCTGTATCTTTTAGATTATAAGTAGATAATCAGTCAGCTGATGATTGTTTATATTGACAGGTTGAACCAGGGAATATCATCATTCAACCCTTGGCGATGGGTGTTAAGCCTGTAAACCCAGCGCTGCTCAAGTTCAAAAAGTGGACGTGTACCTTCTGAGGTGCTGGTCTGTAAAACAACCCACCACATATCATCTGGTGTGTGGTTGGACTCAATGTAATGGATGCTAAGTTTGGTTGTGACTCTGCCGCAGCGGATGTTGCTGCGGTGTTCATTTATTCTTGTTTTCACTGCTCGTGTGGTCATACCTACATATCGAAGATTACATGGGCAGGTGATCAAATATACACAATTGCGAGTATTGCAATTGGTATGTCTCATCAGTCGCCAAGTTAGTATAGGTTCGAAATCTAGGGTGTCTGTCCGTTTAGTGAGGGAGCATACATTGCAAGACCCACATGGAAAATGACCCTTGACTGGTGGAAGATCCCATAGAGACCTTTGGCTGGATGAGACCGTATTGAGTCTTGGTCGAGTGTGTACTAACATATCTTTAACGTTGGAGGTCCTCTTAAAAGCAAAAACAGGTTTAGGAATACTCTCGCCTCCACTACAGAGAACAGACCATCTTTTATTGATGATCTTTTTGACTGTATTAGATAGTGGTGTGAAGGTGGAAACACACGTCAATTTGGTTTCTGTGGATTTGGGAGTCAGCTGCAATAGTGAATCTCTGTCACTATATTTGGCTCGTTTGTAGGCCGTCCTTATGACTTTATCAGGATAATGGCGGTCATGTAGTTTAGTCTGTAGGTCAGTAGCTTGGGTATTAAATAGTTTGAGGTCACTACAATTCCGTCGAAGACGTAGGAATTGCCCGTACGGTAAATTGTCTCTCAGTGCCTTAGGGTGGTGGCTGTCATATAATAGCAAGCTATTCCGATCTGTCATTTTATGATAAGTTCTTGTCTTCAGTTTACCTCCCTCAATGCTGATCATTAGGTCTAAGAAGGGGATTTCAATGGTGGAGATAGAGGATGTGAAGTTCAGAAAGGGATCAAGACCATTAATCCAGGTCGTGAAAGAGTCAACTTCTGAGGCGGAGCCATGCCAGACAACTAAAATGTCGTCTATATATCGACGCCATAGTTTAATGTTGTCAAAAAAAGGATTTGTCTCTGGCAGAATGTAGTGCTTCTCAAAATCATACATATACATGCAAGCTAGACTAGGGGCAAAAGTGCTCCCCATCGAGGTACCGCGAATCTGGTGGAAAAGTTTATCCTCGAACTGAAAAAAATTCTTTGTCAAGGCGAGGCTAGCACAGTGCATGATGAAATGAACAGGGGTAGTTGACTCCAATCTGGCTGACAGAAGAGCTGCCTCGACTACCTCCAGTGTAGCTGCCTGTGGGATATTGGTATATAAAGCCTCAACATCAAGTGTGATGAGGGCATGAACATTAACTGTAAGGTTTATAGTTTCAATGAGATTAAGGACATCCTTTGTGTCCCTAAGGTAAGTTAGCGATTGTTGTACAAGAGGTCGTAGAAAATGGTCACAAAATATAGATAATGGTTCAAGGACAGATCCAATCCCTGATACTATCGGGCGGCCCGGTGGGGGAGATCGATCTTTGTGAATCTTGGGAAGACAGTAGAAATATGGTGTGCGAGGCTTCTCAGTATCCAAAAATTCTGCTTCTTTTTGTGATATCCATTTATTGCCGCGGGCCTCTTCTATCATGCCCCGGATCTCAGTTTGTAAATTGGCCGTGGGATCCTGGGTGATATGTGCATAATAGGTAGAATCACTGAGAAGGCGAAGACATTCCTGTCTATAGTCCTCTGTGTCCATCACAACGATGGCACCTCCCTTATCTGCTGGTTTTATGGTAATGTTAGTATCCACTGATAAGTCGTGGAGGGCCTCGTTCTCGGCTCTAGGAATGTTGTTAAATCTATGCCGTGGTTGCATTTTCATAATGTCGGAGGTGACCGCTTTTTCAAAGGCCAAAACCTCACAGGGCATAGCGGACGTAGGTGGCATGAAGCTGGAGGGTTTCTTTAGCCCAGAATCCTGGAAAGAGTCGTGAGTAGGTTTATCTTTAAAAAAGAATTGTAGTCGAATCTTCCTAAAGAAGCGAGAGAGTTCGCATTGGAGGCGAAAAGGGTCGTCCTTGGGAGTAGGAACATAACCCAGGCCTCTATTGAGTGCCTTCTTTTCATAAACAGAAAGAGGCCTTGAGGACAGATTGACCACTAGATCTTGATTAGTGGGGTTTTTCCCTGGCTCCTTGTGACCATCTGTGGTTCCTCCTGAGACCAATGGACTCTCCTGCCTCTTCCTCGCCTTCTGCCTCTGCCCTTGCCCCTGCCGCGGCCTAAAAAAGGCATGTAAGGTGGCATTGGACGGGGTTGATAGAAAGGAAAAGGTTGTTGCCATGCCATTGGGTGGCCAGGATGGTACTGTGGAAAATTATAATAAGGTTGTAGTCTCTCATCTTCAGTGCTCCATCCATCAGAGGACGAGCTGTGGCTATATTTACGTTGTCTCCTGCCTGAAATGGAGGATTCATCTGATGATATAGATGGTGTATCCATCGTGTAATCCTCCTTGACATAAGGGTAAACCTTCTCTCTATTGAACTTATTGATGTCTTTCTGTAACTTAGTGATCTTCTGTTGCGTTAGAAACTCTTTGGTTTCATTTAGATCCATATTTATCTCTGCGAGTCGACTCTTAAAGGCTGTTATAGAAACAATGGTCTTAAGTGTGTTCTCCATAAAGGTAATCTGTATAGCCATAGATTCAGCTAGTCGTCTAGATGTATTGATAATCAAGACCAGCCAATCTCGAGTGCATTTCCATGCAATCTGTGCCCAGTCCTTCCTAAAGACAAGGTCTTGTAGGAAGATCCTGGGCATATTGGACACAAGTAGTCCATTGGGGGCTATGTTTGCTCTGAGGTATTCGGTCATGATAGTCCCATGTAAAACCGTTTTAACCAGATCTCGTTTAAGTGAAGACAGTTTGTCCCATTCTTCCTTGGTGGGACCAGATGGTCCTGCACCATCATTGGTGAGAATGGAGGGGGTCTGCAGAATAGCAGATACAACATCATCATCAAAGCTGAGACCTTGAAAATTATCCATATTAGGAGTCTCAGGGGAATTATCCAATTAGTAACCCCACAGCAAACCTGCTGTACTAGATACTTCAAAAAAAGGAGGGGATGGGAGGATTTATGGTCCAGTGTATATCCTCCAAAGAACTTGATAATAAAATATGATACACTGTTCCAAAAGAATAGGGAGAGGAAGTAAAGGAGTCCTGATTATCAGGAGCAAGAGTCCTCACACACCGTACTTGGTGTCATGCTTCATCATCGGACAGCTCCTCGTCAGACCGGCGCTGCAATGTCTGACGGGCTCCCCCCTAAAAAAGGGGGGGCTCTTTGCCGGAGATCTTTTGTTTTTGCCGATGATGCCGCGGAGCCAAGTATGGGTCCGTGGGGAAAGAAAGTACAGGAATAAAGGATAAGATTGGCTCAGGACCCTCACTAAGTGATTTATTCTTTGATGTTGGGAAATGGCCAAGATTAAAAAAATGTCAAGGGAGTGAAAATTGAGGTAATGCTCAGACACTCACACAAGAAAATTCAAAGCAGGAAGTCGGTAATTATCCGAAATTCCTTAATATGTGGTCGACATGTTTCGCGTCTTGATATGGTCTCAACAGGATCCTACGACGCTTCTTCAGGACCTATTAAATAATTGGACTTCTTCAATCGAAACCCAAGTGAAAAAAAGAAAAAATTATATATATAGACTCCTGCAATCTATCGTTTACAGTCAAAACGTAGTCAGTCACTTACTAGGATAGAACAGGACTGGCTTTTTCCTATCAGTCACCCTAAATACAAAAAGGAACAGAGGTTAAAAATATATAATCTCTTCATTGAACATGAAACAATAATCCAATCAAGTCAGTGGAAAAATAGTGACAAACTGTGCAACACATCGTGATGGGGTGGGAGGTAGCAACCCATGCTGGTAATATATTGGTTGGGCTTACCATCTCCACTAGAGAAAGGGCTTCATGGGATCACGTAGGCCTGATGCCCAATACACAAACAATCTGGTCAAGGTAAAACAAAGACATGTAACAGAGAGAGCATTCAAATTGAGTAACAAAATGAACAGCAAGGAGTCTGATCCTCAACAGTCAATCAAGCGCCTTCAACGGTACCACAATGTATGTCAGAAAGACTTAATAATGCAGTCAGATCAAAAAAGAACCAAATAGTACATACTAATATGAGCAATGAAACACCATTCATTTCATAATAGAACACAGCAATGGTAGAGACAAACGCACTGGATTCGCGATGTCTGTACATGTAATTCAATTCATAGTGGCATTTAAGCACGTGCTCATAAATAGTGAAATAAACATGTGCAGGGATTGGAGTTTGAACAGATAATCGGTCTCTCCCCCTAATATATTAAAATGCTCGATGAAACATCAGTCATTCCCTCATGGAAAAACATCAACGGTAAAGACAACAGCACCGGATTCTCGGTGTCTGTGCATGTAGTCCGTTTAATGGTCACAAGTAAGCAAGTGCTCATAAGTGTTGAAATGGTCACGTGCGGGGCTTGGAATATTCAACAGGTCATGGATACCTTTCCTTTGTTGTCGAAGATGGCCGGGTAATTAGTTAAAAAGATCGAGATTAACAGTCTCTGAACAGGTCATTTTCTTTAGTGACAGAGACACAAACACACAGGTAACTAATGGAGGAGACACTCGACCTCCCCTACAAGTGAACTGAAAGTTCCCACTGGGTATTACGAAGGCTGTTTGGTGCCTGGATTCCTTAGCTAGAATAATCTGATGATAAGTGGTACACATACCAAGAATCAAGAAATTATTGTTTCCATTCAAAGTGACAGTAATTTTGTCAAAGTTGGGTTGTAGATGACCATCCACCTAAATAGCCTTGTTTAGGCTTCTGAGGTCAATACACATTCTTAGTTATTTGTTTTTTGTTTTAGCTATCACAATGGGAGATAAACATGATGAGGTTTCCATGAGGTTGATAACTCCTCCTTGACACAGCATGAAAAGTAGCTTATGTAATACTTCCCAAACACTCAGTGGCGCCCACTTTAATCTATGTTTGACTGGAAAACTACATTCCTTCAGCAAAAAATAAATGCTCAAATCCTTCTTCCAAACCACTAACATTTTGCTTTGCATTTTCAACACACCAAACTTGTTTTGCACAACCATGTTTTAAAACAATACCCAAGACATGCCCGGTGATGGCAACCCAGGATGTCAGGTCCGAATGTCAGGTCAGAATAGACATAAACCTTGCCTTAAACCTTACAACACTTACATTTCACATTAGACAAAAAATAACCCATAAGGTCAATAGTAGAACCATTATGCCTATGGGATTAGTATCAGGAGGTCTCAACATTTTTTAATATTTTTATGCTGAAAGCTACTCTTGAAATAATTGTAATTTTTAACACTGAATCAGGGAGAAATGGAATCTGCACATCATTCATGATGAATTCCTCTATAGCATCCTTGGATATAGGAAAGTAATTGTGATGTACTTTACTGTTAAAATCAAATTGTGCAAATTAGTATTCAATGTTTGTTCAGATTCATCAGTAATCACATTCACTCCATTGTTCTTTTACCCATTATAGAAACTCTAACAAAATGGCCAGAAACCCCACACTTTGTGCAATCTTTGCCAAGAGCCATAGACTGTTTTAATGAATCCATGTGAAATTTAAATCCACAACAGTAATACATATTGTTCCCAGTATAGGATTTGTTCTTCTGCATTTACTTGTTATATGTAGATGTATTTACTTTGACTGTACAAACAAGATCTTTAGTACCTTTCTTAAGCACTCTCACTGATTCCTTCAGGTCTAGAATGTTATTCACAATATCAATTGGTTCAACAGGAGAATGTTATTTACAAATTAACAATCTTTCTTGAATTATTTTGTTGTAGCATTGGGTGACAGGTTGGTCTGTGATTAATTGATCACTAAAAGCGTCAAGCTTGCTCTCAGTAGCTAAAATTCTTAGCGCCGGCACTTAAGTGTCCACTGACTCTGTTGCAACTTGTTCTCTTAAAAAAAAAAGCTTATGTCTTCAGACTACATGAAGAAATTGCTTATTCAGTCTTTTCACCTCTTCATCATCAACATCATCAGTAGTATCAGGAGGCAAGTGTGCAACAATATTCTTGCCTTCCATTCCCCAGAATTGTTTCAGTAACCAACTCTTTCTGTCAGCTGTAAATTTAAGATCATCAATAACACAAAGGAAAATATTGAGATCTCTGAACCACTCTTTTCAAGTTATAAGTTGTTCACCAGGAAGTTGAGAAGAGATGGTTTGCATTAGAAAAACAGGATATGAAGTACAATAAAACAATAAAAGGAAGTAAAATAGAAAATGATTGTATAGGAATTTACTTTAAAAAGTAAAGTATGCTGAAATATTTGAGTTTGACAGTTCCATGCATGTATTTTGCAAACAAAAGCAAACTTCAAAAGTTTTAGAATTCAGAGAAATGGATGAAAGATTTAAAAGTTTACAAAACGACGATACATGAATGTTGCACACATGAGCCATCCTAGGAAAACAGTGTGTTGCCTGGAACCTGCATATAGTCAGATAAAAACCGAAAGGCCCTGGATGCATTCCAATGTATAGTGATAATGCACGGAGAGTATCTGACGCATTGGTACTGGTAAAAATGGTGTCTTGGAACGTTGCAAATGAAGAATTCAGTAAACCAGTTGGCTTGAAGCCACTGTCAACAGCTGCCCAAGAAGCAGTAAGAGTCAAGCCTGAACAAGTCAGTGAAAGAAAATCAACCCTCTTGCCAGAAAAGTTAGGAGCATCTCCGTGAATAAGCTCTTGGAAGTGTCGAGCAACATCAGAACCAGTAACCTCACACTTGAGACATCAGCTGGTCGCACCCTCCTAGGTAGGAGGTTTATTACAGGTACAGAATGAAACAGACAGCAGCCGATCAGAAGAGGACTGCAACAACCCTCCCAGTGCCGGTCACCTCTTGCTCTCCCACCGAATTCAGAATCCCAAGATGGCTCCGTATTCCACCAGAGAACGAAGTCCAACACCCCAGGAAAAGGGTAAGTAGCCCACAACATCTTCTCTACCAAAACTATTGTCACGGTCTATATTCTCATAATATTCTCACCGAAACTCTTTCTACAAGCCAAATCTGAAGGAAAACACAGTTTTCTGCTGAAATGTTCTCTCTAATCAGCAAATAAAGTTTCCTTCTGCAAAGTTTCAGATGATTATATGCATTTCTTTTACATGAATAAAATCCCCACTTTGGATAACTCATGACAAACATTAATTTACTCCCCTGCTTGGACTACTATGTAGTAACCCCCACTCAAAGGAATTTTTACCGGACTACTTACAATTGTGTGTACACAAAATAATCCAATAATACCAAATTCCACAGCAGTGTAAGAGGTTTGTAAAATCTTTAGGAGTGCTTAGAAGCACACACGGCAACTCCTGTGACTTATTTCCCAATCCATCATCTAAGTGCGTTACGGGAGAGGCGAAGCTTGCATGGTTCTGCTTTGAGTACATCTCACTAAAATATGCTTTTGAAATAGAGCGCTACGCCGAAGCGAAACGTACAGACAATGTTGTTTTGATGTAATGTTATTTTCTTCAGGAAACCTGAACCAAATTAGCACTCCAGTCTCTGCTGCAGGAGTATATGCCAGCACTAACCAGCTTTTCTGCCAGTTGTTTTCCTGAACAACTGGCAACCATTTGCACAATTACCACAGAGCAATGATCAATCTCAATTTAAAGGGTATGCTGAGACATAATTAAAAGAGAATAAATAATTAGAATAATTAGATTGCAAATGACTAGAACTAATTAATTCCCATCAACACATTACTAAAACACCTGCATATCATCATTGGCACAAATGTGTCATTGTTCTATATATTTCCACATTGTGTGTGGAAAACTTTAATGTTTAAACCAAAAACGTTCATCTGGTGTGCCTTTATCACAGCACTAGCAATAGGAACATTTTGGGGCACAAT
Source organism: Pleurodeles waltl (assembly GCF_031143425.1). Taxonomy (NCBI): domain Eukaryota; kingdom Metazoa; phylum Chordata; class Amphibia; order Caudata; family Salamandridae; genus Pleurodeles; species Pleurodeles waltl. The sequence goes on from NC_090442.1 coordinate 380,532,089, forward strand.
TACAAACCCCTTGGATCTCCTTGCGACACACTAGCATCATTTATTTTACGCTAATGTGGCGTTAAGGAGGCAATTTCCCAGTGCCATATTTATAGAGTGGCCCAAAGCAGGCATTGTTCCACTTTGTAAATCCTTGCACCACATTATGCCTGCACCAGGCACAATATATGCAAGGGGTGCGTTCCGGCACAGGGAAGCCCAAAAGGATGGTGCAGTGAAATTTAGAACATTTCACTGAGTCATTTTTTCGGTCATTTTTAACTTTAACGCCTGCTCAGAGCAGGCGTTAAAATACCACACCGATTATATTCAATGGACCTCCCTGTGCTTTGCTGTACTAGCATCAACATTTTTGACTCTAGTGTAGCAGCGCGCCACAATAGCATCAAACATTTTGACACTATTGTGCTAACGACCGCCATGGAGCACCGTATTGTAAATACAGCGCAACCATGAAGTTGTAGGTGCCTGTAGGCGGGGGAGGGAATGCAAGAAAAGTGGTGCATCATCTATAATGTGTCACTTTCTTGTAAAAATGCCCCTATTTATTTTCATGTTTCTCTTTTATAATGCTGCTTCAATCAAGATGTTCTTTATTTTTTAGCCACAGCAGCACCAAAGAGCAATGAAGCATCAACTGTGCCATTAAGCTATTTTTGTAATCTTGTATTGTGCATTTGTTATGATTCTCACATTTAAGCATGCCTGACCATCGGTTTTAGCCACTTGTAAACAAATTGGTTTAGTATGTCAACATTATGAAACCGTAAGCAAGCGATATGAATGTGGAAACAAAATTTAAAGAGTTGCGAAAATACACATTCACATATAACCACCACGAACACATCACTCTTCAATACACACATTTTCTTAATTTGTTTCTACAGGCAAATCCCCTGCTAACTGACATCTTGTGAGGCTGAAGTGTGCTTCAAATTTAATTCGAACTAGCCTTGCCAATGCAGGTAATTCATTAGATTACACAACATATCTTGAACTGTACTCTTCCACGTGCTTGCATGAGCGCGATTTTCAATCTTCAAGCGGGAACCTGCGGCAAGAAAAGTGCTTTCGGGAACCCTTTCCATAGAAAAAATATGTGCAGTGGAATTTGATGAAAGAGATGCACCTAGTGTGTTGTCACATTATCACGTGGGAGGATATGCCTTAGTAAGTGTATTCTGTTTATGGTTCTGTTTGTCCTGAAACAAGTACTGCAGACGAAATTGATGGCAGGGCTGCAACCTTAAATTACTCAAACATGTAGACTTACATGTCTCCAACCATTCAGTTTAGTGGGTAGATTTAGAATAATTCCGATTTATGACTGTATAGTTACTACATATACCTGCCATCGGGCAGAGACTCTGCATGGTAGTAAATAGGAGACCTCTGCACATGGGGAGAAACCTTCACATGCACTGCGGAGACCTACTCATGGTAGTGAATAGGACACCTCCTTACATGGTAGTGACTAGGAAAATGATATACACCTGAAAGAAATCAGACAGACCTGGCACATATTTACTTACAATCACCCACATAAATACTACCCACACCATAGAATCCCTTTTTTTGCTGTTCAACTTTTGGGTCCTGCAGCCACCATTGCATCTTTCTTCCTCAAGGATGCTGCCTGTGTTGAAGACGAAGAGAATATTTCACTGGGGAGGAGACAGTCCTTGTAGTTACCTTTGAGGATAAATACTACAAGCAACAACATGGGCTGCCTCAATTCTCCCTCAATGGAACCCACAAGAGAGCCTTGTGGCAGGAGCTCACAGACTTAGGGCATCATTACAAGTTAGGTGGTCCCACCAAGGGACTGCCAAACTCACGGGGAGGACACCCCTGCCATAGCGGTGACGTTCCCCCCGAGTGAATTACAATGTTCCTCGCCGGGCTGACCTGCAGGTACATTGTAATATGCATTCCTGCCAGACTGCCTACTGGGAACAGTGTTAGGATAATGGCCTCTGTTACCTTAAGGGAGCCGAGGCCAATATCCTAACATTCCAGCACCCTCGGAATGTGCACTGTCTGCAAAGCAGACTGTCGCATTTTGATGGTGCTGGGCAGTGGGGCCCTAGCACTGCCCTCGACATGGTCGAAGGCAGTGCAGGGCCCGCCATGTGGCCCCCAGAACTTCATTTAGCTTTTTCATGGTAGGCTCCCCACCATGAAAAGGCTGGCAGAAATAGGGGCTGCAATCAGCCAGGCGGCGCTGAGTTCAGCACCGTCATGGGTGGTTGCAAGCCTGACCGCCGTCATGCTGTCGGAAACCATGTTCCGGTGGGGGGGGACATTGGTCCTTTGGCGGTCTGACCGCCAAAGTCGTAATGTGGCAATCAGACCGCCAAAGCTGCAGTGGTCTGACCGCCACCACTCGAAATGAGGCCATTAGTGAATGTACTGGGGAGGAAGTCCAGACTGTAAGGGACAGCATAAAAAATGGCAAGATGAAAGGAGCCGGGTGAACTAGAAGTGCTCCAGTATTCAGCTGCCTCAAGTTTTTCTTGGAGGACCCACTGGGGCCAATCTCCATCTCATACCCCCCAAGAAAGACTATGGGGCATATTTATACTCCGTCTGCGCCGAATGTGCATCAAACATTTTGACGCACATTCAGCGCAAACGTTGCCCATATTTAAACTTTAACGCCCGAGCCCGCGGACGACAAAAGTCCGCCGTGTGCGTCATTTTTTTGGATGCGGCAACCCACCTTGCGTTAATGATATGCAAGGTAGGCGTTCCCGACCAAAAAATGACTTAAACGCCCATGCATCGTATTTATGCTTTCGGGCAAAAATGACGCACGGCCGGGAGGTGGAGCCGGAAAATTACGCTCAGCCCGACTTGCGTCAAAATTTAACGCCTGGGTCAGGGCAGGCATTAGAATAGGGCAAACACACCTGTATTTTTTTTATTTTTTTTTTTATATATAGCGCCCAACTGCCAACGGCCTCGTAGCGCTTATACAGCCATAGTGATGACATACTGTTTAAAAAACACAAAAATTATTCAGTTTTAAGTTTTAAATAGCCATGTCTTCAATTCTTTTCTGAACAATACCTCTTGCGAGTTGATTCTCAGCTTGAGAGGAAGGCTATTCCACAGTAACGCGCCTTGATAGGCTACCGATCTTCCTCCCCATCTGGCTTTCCTCATAATTGGAACTTTAGCCAGATTAGCTGAGGAGGATCTGAGAGGTCTAGCTGGAATATAGACCTGAACAAGAGTTTTCAACATTTCAGGTCCCTTCTCAAATATAGATCTATGAACAATTTAATCAGAACACACAGAAGCAACAGCAGAGCAGCAGAGCAGCAAAAGGGGGACATGGAGGTGATTCTTATCCATCGTGCACGCAGATGCAGAGCCCAGCAGCTACCACAACACCAGCAGGGACCCCAAAGGCAGCGCAGAAGGCAGGAGAGGCTATTCCACCCCAGAACAAACCTTCATGGCCTCAGGGAACACAACATCATCCAGAGGTACAGGTTGAACTGGCAGGCCATTCAACAGCTGCTGCGAAACATTGAGCCGCAGTTGGCACCCCGCACCATCCCAACAGAAACCAAGCTGCTTGCTGTACTTCACATGCTGGCAAGTGGCTCTTTTCAAACAACTGGTGCCATGGTTGCCGGAATATCACAACCATCATTCTCGGCCTTTTTTCCCAAAGTACTGTATGCCATCATTGGACTTACACCCCGCCACATCTGCTTCCCTAACACACTGCAGAAGCAGCAGGAAACAAAACAGGGGTTCTACCTCATTAGTGGCTTCCCACACGTCCTTGGTGCAATCGACTGCACACATGTACGCCTTGTGCCACCTGCTGCAACTGAACACCTCTACCGCAACAGGAAGTACACACACTCTATCAATGTGCAGGCATGGATTGATCACCAACATCGTGGCTAAATATCCTGGGAGTGTCCATGACTCATTCATCTTCCGTCACTGCACCATCAATGAACACTTCCAGGATGGATGGTATGGCAATGGACTACTTGTTGGTAAGTACAAAAACCTACTTATATACACACTGCACAGCAACCCTCTAGGACACACAACACATTCTCCACAACAGCAACATGTCGACAGGAACACACTGAGGTCGTGACACCGCTAGGCATGTTTCTTAGGTCACCATTGAACCTGTCACACATCGGAAATTAGTGTACAGTCTAATGTTAAGACGTGAAAGATCACAACGTGTGGAGTGGGTTGCCTAAATGTCACCTTGCAAATTGTAAGTGTCCCAATGACGTTTGCATTAATCCATTGCATAAGTCTAAAGGTATGGGATGTCCAGGGTACATTGATATGAACGTGTTAACAACACTGTCAAAATGAATCTGTGTATGGAACTATCATCTCACCCCCAGTGAAGACACACGGACACCTGTATCACAAGTCACAATGCTAGGGAGGGCACACTGTTCTGCAAATCACAAAACATACTGCTGACAAACGGTCAGCAGCCAAACACTCGTTCAGCCAAGGAAACAACACGATGCAGATGGTACACCCTACAAGCCTAGGATGCGACATAATAACACAAAAGAGTCACAGACAACACAAGACAACTACTGCCATGAAAGGTGATTTCAATGGGGCTAGCTACATCAACATGATCCCCTTCATTTTCTCTTGCAGCTGATCAGGGGTATGGTATCCAGCCATGGATAATGACACCTATTGGCAACCCGAGTACTGCAGCAGAGCGTACCTACAATGACGCACATAGGAGGACACGCAGCCCATAGTCGAGAGGACCTTCGGCATCCTCAAGTCAAGGTTCCGGTGCCTCGACATCACTGGTGGTAGCCTCCTATATTCCCCGGAGATGGTCTGTAAAATCATCTCAACATGTGCAATTCTGCACAGCATTTGCATCAAAAGGAACATTCCCCTCCTGGAACCCGAGCCACACATGCCTGAAGAGAAGGAAGAGGAGGATGGTGGCCTGCAACATGAGGGGGAACTACAGAACACGGCCACTGGTATACGCAGGCGGCAACATATCGTGAACAATTTATTTTAAATATAATCACCATCACCACTTTATGAACTAATTTAAATAAACACCTATAATAATCACCATGTCATCGTTTTTCTATTCATTTTTGCACACCTTCATCTCTAACTATCAGAATAAGAGTGTTGCCTCATGGAGCCTTGCTGATATACCGATTAGGACACTGAAAATCCCAGAGCTAATGTGATGCGTAACATACAATGGTCACATACACACACACTGTAAATGACATATATCATGTACATTTCTCCTTTGAAGGCCAATAGCAGATGACAACACCTATTTCACACACACATGTTGAAATCAAGGTCCAACGCAGCATATGGCACACAACTAAGACACCATCACTCAATAAGGGGAAAACAAGCCTCATACATGAGGCAGTTGATGTGCTTTTGCATCAGTAACAGGAATGTCTGACCAGAATCTTGACAGCAGTAAGTCCAACTACATCCAATATTTGCAAGGACTATCTGTGACCAGAGTTCCATAGAAGCAGTACATAGTCAGCACAAGTGCCACACATATGAGCAGCATTGGGCACATGACATTCCATGTACATGTCAGCCCATTTCCTAACTCCTGACACACCCATGCACCTGGTCACAACCCACCTGTCTGAAGAGGTCCCTGGAATACTAAGATGTGTACCCTGATATTCCCTCCTCTACACACACAGCTTGTCAATAGCAATCCAGTGTGCTACACCCTTTCCTATGGTATGCCATTGTCATAGAACATCTGACTGCATGGACGTCAGGTCAATTAATACACTGGCTTCTAGTTTCCAAGCCCTGTTAGCACCTGTAGATTGCTTCCCGTGTGAAAATGCCTGTTGGCCATTAGAATGCAAATCTCACCTACAGGACTTGTGAGAAACAGATGCAGCCCACACCTGTGATCACCTCCATGGACACCACCCATTTCAACAAGCACTGCCCCTGCTGATGCCTGGAACAGCATAGGAGTTGGCATTTTGTCAAATACACCATTAAGCATTGATACTAATTAAGCCGTGTAACACAGCCCTTGGGTTCATTTGTCACCTTCAAAAACACAGGACATACACAGTTTGACATGTCAACTGTCTAGTTCATCCTCCAAACAGTCTTAGTCAGACCACTGATTATGTAACTTGTCAAATTGCTGTATCCTGATTCACTCTGCATTCTGTCAGCCTGACTGGCATCTGTCTGTGCGTCACACTAAAGTATCCCTGTGTCTACATATGTACCACACTTGCGTTAGCAAACCTCTCATTCATCAGGGAGTATTTGGGCATATGCTTCTTCAATGCATACCCAAATACATTGCATAGCATCATCTGCCTTTTAACTGTACCATATGAGTTAAATCCTCTGTGAAAACCAAAATTCATGGCCCATCCCTTGTCTGGGTCTCATTTATGCATGAATGACAAAGTGTGAAAGTGACCCAGGGCCGTATGCAGGGATTGGGTAGGGGGCCTTCAGCAGAACCAGCAACCTCTGATAATGTCCATGAAAAATCCACACATGTCAGGACCCTGACAGTTCACACACAGAATTACATTACTCACAACATATTGATGGGCCGTGTGTGGTGAATAGCTGCAAGAATAATCAGCACAGAGGCTATGATGTTCCCAGATGCAGTGGGAATTGCAGAGGCTAACCTGTGTACAAATGTAATGACACCTTCTGGATCATGACACCTGAGACATTATCTCACTCAGCACACCAAGGTTGCCCTGTTGACTGTCTCATTACACGTCTTTAGTGACAGGGTGGGACCATCCCTATGTAGGTTCTCATGTCCACATCCACTTGATCAAAAAGGATACTCAGTAGATACAGGAATAGCTGCCACTGACTCATGATGAGTCCTGGACTGAACTGTGACAAATTATACCCCCAAAAATATACAGGATCAACATTGGACCACACACATGAACAAGACACCTATGTGCAATTGATCACTGGAGATATGTGGACACGTGCTGCCTCGTTTGCTGGTCCACCACAGCCACTTGAGAGTTGTGGCTCACGTATATGACCTCAACTGTGGTGTCATCATACATTTGTGATTCACCTTTGTCTGTCTGGGCAAACAACATGGTACCCACTTCCTCAATGCATGTGTATGACTCACTGTGGGATTCACCAACTAGTGCCTAGGAAGCTGTTACCAAAACTCTAGGACATAGGATGTTGAAAATGTGGACCATTGACATGAACAAGCGTCTGCCATCTATCTGGTGCATGCTTTGTCATATGTGGTGTCTACGTTACCCTAAATCTTGGAAGTCCACATTACGGATGTTGCTACATGTATGACTAACACATGAGGAAGCATTATTCTGTCCAACACAGCATGATGGTGTATGGTTTCTCACTTCATCAGATATGTTCCTCAGGATGGGCAGAGTATGACGCAATCATGGGCACTGGCAAGATTTATCTGACTACATAATATCAGGACAGTTGTATTGACAAGCTACGTAATTTGACAGTAGGCACATTTC